>NC_073231.2:35341250-35670625 GCF_029281585.2 Gorilla gorilla gorilla
TCGAGTGGTATCTCACTTTTAATTTGCATTTCTCTCATGGCTAATGATGTTGAACGTCTTTTCATATACTAATTTGCCTCTGGTGAAATTTCTTACATAATTGGAGTGCTTGGTTTTTTCTGTTGAGTTTTAAGAGTTTAAAAAATACATTGTAGATATGAGTCCTTGGTCAGATACGTGGTTTCAAATATTTTTCACTTTGTAGCTTGTCTTTTCATTTTTTTTACCGTGTCTTTCACAGAGTAAATATTTAACATTTTAGTGAAATCCAGTTTATCATTTTTTCTTTTATGGATTGTGCTCTTCATCTAGCCCTAGATCCTGAAGATTTTCTCCTGTGGTTCTTTCCTAAAATTGTTACAGTTTTATGTTTTAGGTCTGTGATCCATTTTGAGTTAAATTTTGTATAAGGTGTGAGGTTTAAGTCAAGGTTCGTTGTTTTCCCAATAGATTAAATTGCAGCAGATCCTTTGTTGAATAGGCTGTCCTTCCCCTGTTAAATTGCGTTTGCCACTTTGTTGAAAGTCATGTGGGTGTATTTGTGTGGGTCTGTTTCTGGGTTCTCTAGCCTGTTATATTAATTTTGAACGCATAAAGTTGGCTTATGTTTAAGTTTTCTTGGTAGTAGCGAGGCAATGGTGCGTTCTGAGCCCAGGATTTCACAGTTTTGTGAGTAAACTGTGTTAGAAATTGTTATTCTTTTGGTAGGTTGTCTAGTTCAATTTCATTACTCATTAATCTTGCTTATAGATAGCAAATTGAGAGGCATCTCAAAAATAGTATCTTTTGTTAGCTTATCTCACAGAGTTTGGTTGGAGCAGATATTAAAACAGAACAAACCAAAAAGAAATTAAATATACTAGTTAGCAAGTTTATATTGAGGGAAAATCAAACCATGTGAATTGAGCTCCAGTGATGTGGCTGGCCTTGGGTCAGATTTTAGTATCATGGTTCAACAAGGTAGCTATTAAAATCTTCATACTTTTTCTTGAAATAATTCTTTAGTAGTCACATAGGACAGCACACACTCCTGGATTTCTTCTTTCCTTACTGTCTCTTTATTCTCAGCCTCCTGTTTCTTCTCATCTCCCTGCCCTTTTAATGTTGGCCTTCCAGAAACCTTAGTCTTTGGACCTACCTTTGCACTCATTTTCTTGGTCATTTCACCCAACATATAGTTTTATGTTATTTTATTTTTTTTATTTTTGAGATGGAGTTTCACTCTTGTTGCCCAGGCTGGAGTGCAATGGCGTGAACTCACCTCACTGCAACTTGTGCCTCCCGGGTTCAAGTGATTCTTCTGCTCAGCCTCCCCAGTAGTTAGGATTATAGGCACATGCCACCATGCCTAGCTAATTTTTGTATTTTTGGTAGAGATGGGGTTTCACCATATTGGCCAGGCTGGTCTCGAACTCCTGATCTCAGGTGATCCACCTGCCTTGGCTTTCCAAAATGCTGAGATTACAGATGTGAGCCACCACGTCCAGCCTACAGCTTTAAATATCAAGTCTATACTGAGGACTCCCAAATTTTTATCTCCATCATAGACTGATATCAGCAGTATATGAGTGATTCAGTTGTTTTTGCCTCTTTGCCAGCATTTGGTGTTGTCACTATTAGTTCATTTTAGCCATTTAATAGAATATATGTACATATATATGTGTGTACACACAGGCACACATCTATATAACTACTCAACATGCCTCTGGTGAGATGACCAACAGGTATCTCAATCTGAACCTCTTCCTAACTGACTTCTGCATAGCACTCCAGATCTGCTCTTTCCTCACTCTCCTCCATCTTGTTTAACAGCAGCTCCATTGGCCAAAATTTTGGAATTTTCCTCAATCTTTTCTCTTTTTCTTACACTCCACTGTTTATTTAAACAGTAAGGAAATCTCGTGAGGTCTTCAGAATATATGCAGAATTAAATCACTTCTCTCTTGATCCCTGCCATTCCCCAGGTACAGGCCACCATCTCCTTAGGGCCTCCTGCTTTCACTCTTCCCATCCCTCATTCTGTTTCAACACAGCGTCCAGAGTGATACTTTAAAAATGAAGTCTGATAGATCATGTCTTTGGCTCAGAACCATCTAGTAGCATGCCATTTCATCCTAAATAAAAGCAAAAGTCCTTATGATGAGTTACCGATCCTCATGTGATCTGGCCTTCCATTTTCCCTCTGATCTCATTCTCTACTGGTCTCCTCATTCACCGGATGCAGCCACACCGCCCTCCTTGTTTTTCTTTGGACATTCCAGGCATGCTTCAGTGCCTGGGCTTTGCGCCTGCTGCTTCCTCTCCCTGAATACATTTCCCCCACATTGTCTATAGGATGTTCTCCCCTACTTCTCTCAGATCTCTTGGATTTAGGCCTCCTGGGCCACCATATTTGAAATATCAGATTAGTTCCCCCTCCCCCATCATTCAGCATTCTTCGTAAATCTTTGCTGTTTTAAAAATAGCACTATCACTGTCTGACTTACTGTGTTATATTTTGTTAATTTTCTGTGAGTTCTTCTTCACTAGAATATTCTTTGTAGGGAGGAGTTTTTGATTGTTTGGTTTATAAAATCTGGAACAATACCTGGCTTATAGGAGGTGCTCAATTTATAATGGGGTGAATGAGTGAATGAATTATGATGAGAAAGCTGAGAATCAGTAAAGTGACTTTCCAAAACAGGTAGTGGGCAGTATAGAGTTGGGCCATAAATAGCTACACCATACAACATCCTGCTAGTTTCTAAAGCAAATGATTTGAAAGAGGCATAAAACATAATTTCTGCCCTCAGGTAGCTCATAGTTCAGTAAAGGAGTTTAGATTCATACCTATAACAGTAGAAGTAATAGCACCAAATGAAATATGGTATTATGAAGTGGTACAAATAATATAAAAAGATGAACAGTGTTAGTAGTACATGTTTAGAAGGGATTTCTGTGGTGAAAGTCACTAGGCACAGTGCACCTGGAGGACCGATTTCCATTAATTTAGAATGGTTTAAAATAAGCTTTTGGAAACTAGGAAGATTACTTTCTGTAATCCTTTCCTAGGCCTTTGATTCTAGAAGGATTGTGTTAAAGGAGTTTTAAATATTTTATACAGTTCTTAAACATTGTTAAGCTTGAATTAAATCTTTTATTATGTCTGGCCATGGACGTCATTGGATCATTTTCGTTTCTTGGGCGGATTAATAAAGCACATTCCTTCTGTTGGGCCTCCAGTGCGGGGAGGGTGTTGGCCGAGCAGTGGCTGAGAAAACGTTTTTCCCCTGGTGTTTTCAAGAACCCTCTTTATTAGCTAAGTGGTGAGACATGCCACCTGGTGGTTATAGTAGTATCATTTTTCTCACTGTTCTTGGTGCTTTTCTTCTCCTTCTGATTCCAGTTATACTAGGACAACTGCTATAAACCTGGAATGTTTCACACTATATTATTTCAGTAATTTCAAAAACAGCAGAAATCACTAAGCTGTTTGGCACAAAGATTCCTATTTGGAAGGAATCAGACAAAGTGAGTGTTGAGAAAGAACAGCCAGGCAGAAAGCTTTGCATCAGTCTTAAAGTTCTTTACATTTCAAGTAAGAGGAACTGTGAAATCCATAAGACATGTGGGTTTTTCTATTACTTTCTCCCCAGTATCTATTACAAAGATCAGCACATAGTAGGTACTCAATAACTATTTAGAATGAGTGCATGAATGAATGAAGTATGTGTGATGTTATGGAGTACAAAGTTAGAATTAGCAACATGACCTGAATTTAGAAGCAGGTGGGATACTTATACTTTTCTCAATCTGTGGGCACCACACCGTTGAAGTATATGTCTAAGATTAATTTATATTTGGTTGTTTGATTTAGCAAAACTTGCTGCCTGTTAAAAAAGAAATTAAGACCTGTCAACTTAAAGATACATTTTGTGAGTTAAGAACTAAATGACAGTATAATTTATTACCCAAAGCAGTTTGCTTCTGAAAATTAAAGAGTTCAAGCTATTAATAATTATGCTGTCACTGCAGGCATAAACTGGGAATGTCCCGGCAAATGAGGATGTATTGTCACCTTTCTCAGCCTGCCTGTGTGTTGTTTTTAAGCTTCACTCTAGTTTATATATTTTAAATGTCATAAAATACCGCATACTTATAAGAGAAAAGGTTCTATTCATTGCTGAAGTGGAAGTTTATCATTAATTTTTATTTATTTATTTATTTTTCCAGTTTTGGAATTCTTTATTACTTTGAACCCAAGAGACACTGATAACTAGCACAATCCAGTGAAACAGAGGAAGCAGCAGCTTAAACAAAGGAAAAATACATTTAAGATTATAAGTCTGGTTATAAGCTTAAAAAGTGACCCAGAAAGGGATATCATTGCTAAAAAAAAAAAATCCCCTTGTGACCTGGGTACATTTTGCAAAGCCACAGGTTTGCAGTGTTACACAAGGGCCAAAGGAGGCCATGAGTTGTCTTTGGTTGTGGGGCCGGAGGGTAACTGTTCATGAAAATAGTGAGTGTCTGAAGATTAAGAAAATCATGCTGCAGCAGAGGAGAAGGGAGAGGAAGGCAGGAAGGGAAAGGAGATGCCTGAGGGTCAAAAGCTGAGCCCAAGCCTAAGCCCAAGCTCAAGCTCAAGCCCCAGCATGGCACAATTTTGTGAATTAACTCAGGCTGAGTCACCTCCAGTCTTTGGAATGTCATCTTATACTGGTACTGCTGAGGCAGAGGGCAGTAATTGGTGCTTTGGGATAGGAGAAGGGGCAGTTGCTGGAATACAAAATTAATAGTCAGCATCCCAAGTTCCTCAATTGCAGCCAAAATACATGTGTTCAGGCCTTTCGGCAGTACCGCCCCCAGAACTACCAGCTGTAGTGTGGTCCATTCCCAGACAGCAACATGCGAGAATAAGTTTACAATACACTCAGCCCTTGTGGCTTAAGATCAGGGTCTCAGAGGCTGTGACAACTCACGATGCTGAAAATGTATCCAATGAAAACGAAGTAATAGCTCGTTTAGTAGTAACGAAGTACTGTTAATTTTTAATATAGTCTGTTACTTTATTTTCTAATTGTAGAAGCAACATTCTTAACTATATCTTTCTAGAATGTTGAGGCAAAAGAGTAAATTTATAGTGATTTTCACTGTTACCAGATTGCTGGAATAGGGAATTTCTGGTAGCAAGATGGGAATTTTTAAGTTGGAAGGGTCTAACACATCATATAGCCGTCTCCATCTCATTTTTTTTGCTGAAAAAACTGAGCCCTTGCAAATGTCAGTTGCAAATCTGGGAGTAGTACTCATGTCTCTGAAGTTGTTATATAGAATTCTTTTTATTTATTTTAATAACAATATTTATAATAGTTGAAACTTTTTGAGTGCTTACTATATTTTATTTCATGCATTATGTTCAGCACTTTACATGTTTTATCTCACTAGATATTCACAACTTTATGAGATTGGCACTGTTATTATAGCCATTTTATAGATGAGGAAACTGAAGCTTAGAGAGTTAAATAAAGAGCTCAAAATCTCACATCTAGTAAGTGGCAAAAACAGGATTTCAGCTCAAGCAATCTGATTCCAAAACAGACTTTTTCCACTGTGCTGCCATTCTTTTGCCTGGTTTTTCCGTTAACTTCTTAAATATATGTCATGTTTCATGCTTACTTCCTCATTTTCATAAATATATTACCTGCTCACTTATACATTATATTGTTTAGAAACAAACCCAACCCTGTTTTCTTACGGACTGTATCCTGAAAATCACTGTTTTTAATATGTGGTTAAACAAGTATTTTATTAGTGCGTTTATATAAATTATTTAACCAAAACACTTAACCGGTGAAAGTGCTTTACTGTGAGAGTGAGAATGTGCATGTTCTAAGCACCTCTAATTTTTAAACCTCCCTTATTCTCAGCCTTATATTTGTTAAAACCTGTGTGTTAACACAGATGCACCCATGTTAGGGGCTGATTAGAGAAACCAACCTCTTTACAGATTAGCTTGTTCATCTTTAAGTTGCTAGGCAGGCACTGTAAATTCAGAGAACAATCTGATTGTAAGCCACAAATCAATGAAATTAATTTTGGGGTTGCCTTTTAAAATAGTGTCACAAAATTTAAGGATAAAGAATGCAAAAATGATGCCAATTATCTCATCACATTAGTTTTGATTTAATTTTTTTAATTTGAAAAAACCTACTCTTAAACTTAATTGATTTTTAAAAATATGAGTTTGGAGATAATTTTTAATTCAGTAAAGTTATAGTGATTGAAAAAGTAGTTTATAATTTTTAATAAATTGATCTTGTTTTAATTTTGAGTCATATTCTAGAATTGCTTCTTTGCAAATTGGTAAATTGCACATACATTTCCACTTATATACAAGATAATTGCTATGGTTGGTTTGTATAATAGATGCAGTGCATCTGAAGAGCTATTTTATGAGAATATTGCTTCCTGTATCTGTCACAAGCCAAAAAGAATATTTTTAAGAAAGTTATATTCTTGGTGATAGAACAGCTGATAATTTAGAAACAACTGTAAGACAGTCCACTTTTTCTGATTATGAAATAATACCATAGTTAAGTGTAATTTCCTATAATGGAATAAAAACACGAGATCTAGTTTTAGGGGAGGCATGTTGTTACCGTACCTTAGAATTTCTGGAAGATGACATATTCATGCTTTTCCTGATAACTGCTGAGTCTCCTGCTCTGTCTGCCAATCCAGTCAAGAAGTCTTTGCTAGCAATCAATAATACGTTTCATTTATACATATTTCCTATATATAGTATGTTATTGATTATCTCAGTACCACTGAAGAGAGGTTATCTGGGTCATTGGAGCTTTGCTTCTAGATTTGTGAAGCCATAAACCTATATATTTAAAATAGGAGGCCAAAAAAAAAAAAAAAGACCATTGCTTTATATAGTTAGATTTTCAGTGAATTGAGAGTTTATCATTTGTAATTATACATTAATCAAATATAAGGCATAATATACCCCCCTGCTTATATCAGCACCATTTCAAATGTAATGTTAAAAAATAATAAATGGAGAAGTAGATAGCTAACAAGTAGGCTTAATTTAATAAGACAAAGTAAATGGCATTTGGAAACCTCATGGATTTAATGTTTTATTTAAATGATTTCTGATTTTTAAAAAGTAAATATTGTATCCAGAAGGCTGAGAAACAAGTTAGTAGGGAGATTTTTTCTTTGCAAAAAAATTTTACAGTTGTGTCTTTAACATTGTACCACAAACTGTTGTCCTACCAGTCTCTTTGTAAGAAAGCTATAGACATGTTGGGAATGAATGAGCTCTTTCCTTTTTAAAATATCAGTTTTACATCATTCAGGTTCCAATTGTTGCACTTACTGCTACTGCAAGTTCTTCAATCCGGGAAGACATTGTACGTTGCTTAAATCTGAGAAATCCTCAGATCACCTGTACTGGTTTTGATCGACCAAACCTGTATTTAGAAGTTAGGCGAAAAACAGGGAATATCCTTCAGGATCTGCAGCCATTTCTTGTCAAAACAAGGTAAGGATTTAATGGTTGATGAATTTTGGTAATGATTTCCTTTTTTTTTTTTTTTAACAACTTATGTATTTTATGTTATTTATGATTTCCTTCTAATGCATATTTAACATGTTTCAAATTCCACCTAGTTTTGGTTCAAGTCAAGCATGATGTTATATAATCAATTCAGTGATTGAGAATAGTGTATTTTTAAAAGCAGAAACCAATTCTCCTAATGTTTTAATACCCCATTCTGTTGCTTAAACAGGGCATATACTATTTATTTTTATTTTTAAAAATTTTACTTATTTATTTATAGAGACAGGGTCTCTCTGTCATCCAGGCTGGAGTGCAGTGGTGTGATCACGACCCACTGCAGCCTCAAACTCCTGGGTTCAAGCAGTCCTTCTGCCTCAGTCTCCCAAGTAGCTGGAACTACAGTCTTGCACCACCATGCCTGGCTAGGACATATACTTTTAATGATTGATAAGTAAACAAGCAAACATAAAATGACTCTTTCATCTGAATTCTGTCTAGTTTACTAATTACATGACTTCAGTCTTAAAGAGCTTAGAAAAGGTCATCTTACAAACACAGTGGAGCCTGTATTGTGTTCCAAGGACTATGGTAGGCGCTTTCTATATAAAATGATTTAATTTAATCCCTATAACTGCTCAGTAAGTTACGTATTATTTTCATTTTATTGTTGAGGAAACTGACATTAGTACTTTTTTCTGTTTATTTTGTTTAAAGGCATTTTAAATATATATGTTAAGAAGTTTTCAAAAGCCTTTATTTTACTTTTTATAAGCCTTTATTTTACTATTTGAGACAGTGTCTTGCCCTGTCACCCAGACTGGAGTGCAGTCGCGCGATCCCAGCTCACTACAACTTCCACCTCCTGGGTTCAAGCTATTCTCCTGCCTCAGTCTCCCAAGTAGCTGAAATTACAGGTGTGCGCCACCATGCCAGGCTAATTTTTGTATTTTTTAGTGGAGACGGGGTTTCACCATGGTGGCCAGGCTGATCTCGAACTCCTGACCTCAAGTGATCCACCTGTGTTGGCCTCCCAAAGTGCTAGAATTACAGGTGTTGGCCGCTGCGCCTGGCCAGTTTATAATTTTAAACATTAAAATAAATGCTTCTTGTTCAATCGTGGTGTCTCACACCCATAATCCCAGCACTTTGGGAGGCAGACGTTGGAGAATCACTTGAGGCCAGGAGTTCGAGACCAGCCTGGGCAACATGGTGAATCCCTGTCTCTACAAAAAATACAAAAATTAGCTGGGCATGGTGGTGCATGCCTGTAGTCCCAGCTATTTGGGAGGCTGAGGTGGGAGGATCATTTGAGCCCAGGATGTTGGGGCTGCAGTGAGCTGAGATCACACCACTGTACTTCAGGCTGGATGACAGAGCAAGGCCCCGTTTCAAAAAAAAAAAAAAAAAAAAAGCTTCTACCAATACAAACACAAAACAAGCATAGACAAATAGAGTTTAAAGAACATCATTGGTGTTTTCCTCTAAAGGGAATATTGATGCTAGGCCAAGAAAATCCTGGAGTTATTCTTGAGGACCTTAAGGAATAATTGAAATGTAGGATTTGCTCCTGGCTTTCTTGTCCTATATTCAGAATAAAACAAGAATGGATCGAATATATTCTGAGTGTTCTGGCCATTCTAGTGCTCTCTGAAGTGAGTACTCACTGTGTTTCACTTTTCTTTCATCCTAAAGAGGAAAAGTTCTTTTGAAGAAGGCTGTTTGTCCTAGGTTAGAGTCTCCACAGTCAGATCATTATCTCCTCCTAATCTTCGATTCTGTTCAGTCTCTATGGCACTTTCCCTTATAATAACACTCTCTATGGCACTTTCCCTTATAATAACACTCTCCTTTTTAAAGCAGTTTGCCTTTTTTGTGTGTAATATTGTTCTCCTGGTTTTCTGATGTCCTGGTCCTCTTATAATATCCTATGCAAATGTTTCTTTCTGTTTTTCATGTTGACTCTGCTAATTGAGGTCTTTGTTACTTTTTAGCCGAGTCTATTATAATTTTCCCAACAGATATCCCCTCTCCCCAGTGCCCCTTGTTGCTTTCTATGCAGTTTACAAATTATTGTCTGCAAACACATCCTGAAGTCTGGAATACCTTTCTGGAACTCCTTACTAGGAAATAAAGACCAGACTCAGTGTAACATTCAACACTATTGAAGATCTAGGTATTTAATATGATTTTTTTTTTTTTTTAAGGAGATCAAGAAAGATTTTTGTACCCATTTTTAATCCTCCAAGAAGACTTAGGATAGCAGGAAACCATTGAGAGTCAGAACGCTTTCTACAGATCTTAGGTGAACAGAAACTTTCCTCTTCATGAGCAGTGAGGTAGAGGGTAATTAAGGCTTCAGAGCATTGCCCGTTATTTCCATCTTCTTCCCTTCCTTTAATTCTGCTAAATTCCTTTAATTTGTTTATCAGTATTCACGTATTTTTATCCATTGAGCTAAGGTGTTTCTTAAACTAACCCTATTTTGTTAAAGTCTTAATTATAATATATTCATAGTACATTTAAGTGAGATAGATGAGTCTCTCATATAATTTAGTGGTTAGATTAGATTAGAATTTTCTCCCCTCAGAAAATTAAGAGGAAATAAAAGTCTTTAGCAAATCACTTGGCAAAATAATGGCTCGTTTTGTAATAGGAATTTTTACTCTTTTGATTTATCTGTTACATAAGTTCAAATTTTTGCATATTTTCCACCTTTTTAAAAAAAGGGTGATATATAGTCAATATCAATTTGAACAACACTGTTGCATATAAATTGAAAAGGACTCCAGTTTTCTAATTCCATACCTCAGTTGTGATCACTGTTGGTATTTTGGCATTTAGTTATGTAGACTTCCTTTCTCTGACTCTACTACTGTGCAGATATATAGTTGCAGTTTTTTGTTGTTGTTAAGTTGATACAGAAATAGTTGCATACTATATCCATTATTTATGCTAATTTTTTTCATTTAAAGTATCTTTGCTATCTTTCCATATATTGCATTTTCTTAAATTAGAGCCTTAATATATAGGATATTACAATATCTAGGTTTTGGTGAGTAGTTTTTTCTTCTTTGAAAACATGTTTTTAAAATAAGATTTTTTTTTTGACATGGAGTCTTGCTCTGTCGCCCAGGCTGTAATGCAGTGGCGGGATCTTGGCTCGTTGCAGCCTCTGCCTCCTGGGTTCCAGCAATTCTCCTGCCTCAGCCTCCTGGGTAGCTGGGATTACAGGCGCATGCCACCATGCCCTGCTAATTTTTGTATTTTTAGTAGAGACGGGGTTTCACCATGTTGGCCAGGCTGGTCTCGAACTTCTGAGCTCAGGTAATCTGCCCGCCTTGGCATCCCAAAGTGCTGGGATTACAGGCGTGAGCCACTGTGCTGGCCTTAAAATAAGATTTTTATACACTAAAAGAAAACTTACATTTTTCACTCCATTAAGTAGTTCACTGTGAATTTTTGATATTGAAGCCCATTTGGTTGCTGTCAAAAATAGATTTGAACAGATTATTCAGTATGACTCTTGTAGTGAAATTATTGCCTTGTTTCCTCTGCTTAAGTTTTCAGTGGCTTTTGCCATAGTCCTTAAAGGTTTTATAATTTTTTTAATGTTTAATTTTTAAATGTTTGCTTAATATTTCATAGTATGAGTGTAGATAATGATGAACATTTAGATGACTTTTTACTATTATAATGTTGCAGTGAATATTTGTTTACATTTATCTTTTGGCCAATAAGCAAATATTTTTGTAAATTAGAATCCTAAAATTGAAATTGGATCAAAAGTTATATGCACTTGAAATTGATTAACTTTTCCTAAATCTAAAATAGTATAGTCTTTTTTATATTGTCAGCATAAATGAATGCACTTATGTAAATGAGTATTTTTAGGCATTAAGTAAAATGTTCTATGGAAATTGAACATTTAAGTTGTTTATACTTCTATGGAAATCGTTTACGCTTTTAATAAAGAAGCACAAGTTTCTACAAAATACATTCTAATAGATGTTTTCTATAACATTCAGTCTCAAGATTACTAGTAAATACTTCTTTGAACTGTAAAAGCAATCTTTCAATATTATAAGAAAGCTCTTGCTTTAGTAAACATTTAGAAACTCAACTTTATTATCATAAGCAAGAATAAGAACAGTGTAACAAGTTTTATGCATACTCCTTTGTAAACCCTCACCAGACTAATTGTTAATCTGGTGCCTTGCATTCCCCAGAGTATTTGTATCTGTCGTTTATAAGTTTTTATCAAGGTTTCAGCTAAAACAAATAAATTTGTTTCTGGTTTTAGCTTTAATTTGAACTGAAACAGTCAAAACTGAGTTTTGGGGACTTCACACAATTCATTTGGACATTTGATTCTCCATAATGTTTTAAATTTTCATGCACTTAAATATATCATTATTTTTGATAGGCTTTCTTCCTTTAATCTTTTCTTTAGAAGGTAGAATGGAAGAATTAAATAAGATAAAACCAAACGGGTGTGAAGCATGTATAAAGTATATATGTTTGCTCTTTTGTTCTTCTTTTTCTTTAGTTCCCACTGGGAATTTGAAGGTCCAACAATCATCTACTGTCCTTCTAGAAAAATGACACAACAAGTTACAGGTGAACTTAGGAAACTGAATCTATCCTGTGGAACATACCATGCGGGCATGAGTTTTAGCACAAGGAAAGACATTCATCATAGGTTTGTAAGAGATGAAATTCAGGTATGAGGATCAATCATCATTGCTCTCCGTTGCTCATAGTGGAAGTGGATATTTCTCAAATGTTTATTTACCAGATCTTTATTGAATACTTTCTTTGTGTTGAACATAAAGCAGTCCCTCTGATAAATGTGGGAGAACAAACTTGCAGATTAGTATAAATAGCAATCTGTACCTAGTGCTTAGGTGCACAGAGGAGGGAGGAATAGCTCTGTCAAGGTAGTTGTGTAATGGGGGTGGTCCATCCAGGAAAATTCAATTAGAGTCCAAACATGTAAATAGAAATTTTTCAAGTATGCCAGGCCAGTAGGTGATGAGGGGGAAAGGAATTGGTTATAGAATTCCAGGAAGAAGGACTAGCAGGTGCAAAGACACTTTGATATGAGAACACATACTGGGTTCAGGAAATGTGACTGGTATGGAATGGTTGGAGGGAAAGAGAACGTGGGGTAGGAATGGCACAAAGTATGGACAAAGAGGCAGGGTGGAACCGTTAGAGACTTGAGAGAACAGTTGAATGGGTCGGTTGGCCAGGTTATAGATGGCTTTAAAACTTGCAAAGAAGCAGTCTGGGCTTGGTATCATATACCTGTTAGTTTTCACTAACTACTTTAGCCTTAGAATTTTTAGTTTAGATACAATTTTCTGTAATAGGTAAAACGGATTAAAGTAGAATAACTCTGGCTGAAGTTAATGTGAGGGAAAAGGAGGTACAAGAGTCTCTAGACCTTGAAGACACTCCCTGTTGGGGTCTTATAATCCTTGGAGTGCCGCAGAATCATTTGAAAACCATCTTGATGTACTACTCTGTGTTTTTAAACAAGATAATAGGATTATAGAAACATTAGACTGGCAGCAATAAGTTGGATTGATTTGAAGAAGAGAAACTGAAGAAGGGAAAGGGTATTGATGCAGCTATTGTGAAATTCTACAGTTGAGATTCCTGACCTGATTGGACTGGCTCAGTGGGTGTCATAGAGGATTTATTTGGGAGGATTTAAGTTCAAGGCACATGAGTAGGTTTAAGTCAACAACTTGACACTGTCAACATGAAATCCACACTGTAACTATAAGTCCGAGGAAGAGCCCTCTCCTGAAGTTAGGAATTTAACTTCAGCTCTCGCATTTTCTGTCCCACTGGTCATCCATTTCTTCTCTATCCATCTCTTTTTGTGATATCTAGTTGTTATCAGTGTTGTTGAAAAGCTTAAGTATGATTCATATTCACTGTCTATGAAGTTCACTACACATAGTCATGCTGTAATGCATACCCACCTGAAAGCATCTAGTCTCTCTTTTCCTTCTTTCCAAAGATAGGAATACCATTCACAGCTGTTTAGAATAGAAATTTTATCCAAATTCTTCAGTGTTTATATTTTTGTTCTGTTATTTCAGTGTCTTGAATATTGTCAAATGACATTTATTAGCTACTACTGGTACTACTGAATCTTAATAATCAATCTTCAAGCCATTAACTGACCAATGGTTTCTTCTATCTTAATGTATTAGTAATTATTCATTTAGAGTAAAACATCTCGCAGAACATGAAAGAATACAAACTTTATTCATGTTACGTTGTGACAGGAGACTTTGTTGGATGCGCCTGATTTTCCTGCCAATTCACAGCTTCATTAAAACAGTAATGCTTTGAAATATGGCTTAGGAAACTTCACAGTGATCATTAATTACACCTAATTTCTGGAAGAGTATATGCATGTATGTGTTGCGGTATTCTCCCTTGCTGTGGCAGGATGTCACAAATTTTTATCTACATTACGAAAATTTAAAAATGGATGTTGTTTTTTTCTCCGTACGTTGATATCAGATATTCTGTTTTATCTGACAGCTGGCCCAATGTACTCCTACTTTGCCATTATAAAGAATTCAAAAGCTTCATATTTGCATTGAAAGTTCTCAAACACTTTGTAAAGATGATGAAAGTGTTTCATCATCTATGTAGAATAGTCAGGTGTTCTTGCAATTGATTACTTGCTACCAAGAATTGAATACCTACTGAGTGCATAATGTATAGAATTCTAGATATTCACTTTGGTGTGTTTTTACAGTTGTTATATACCTTAGTGTGGCTCTAAAAGTGGAGGTGACAGCTGTAGCTCTTAATGTCTTACATTGAGTGATGTTTAGAATCTTAAATTTTCTTTTATAATTTTAGAAAAAAGTATACTTTTCTTTCTTATTTTTATAACCAGATCCAAACACATTTGCATGTAGATAGGCATTTTTAGTCTTGAACATTCATTTTTACTTTTAATCCTCACTTTTATTAGTTTCGTATCTTTTTGTATTTCATTTCCCCTTTCAAGATGCCTTGAGTCCTTTCTTTTTAGGAATGATGTTGTGAATAAATTATTTGATAAAATATCTTTACACCTGAGAGTTTATAAGGATAGTTTGAAAATCATGTCTGTAAAATAGGTTGATCTCACCTAAAAATAATACCATATAATTAAAATTAGAATTATTATTGTGTTGCTTATTGACTCTTACATATATCAAAAAATTGCTGAGTCTTATTCAGCCAGAGCTTTTACTTAGTATGATATTCATTCCTATATTTACTTTTTTCTCACCTTTCTCATACTTTCTTTTACTTACTCAGCATTTTCCTCCTTTCCTCCCTCCTTTCTTTTCTTCTTTCCTTCTTTTCTCTTCCTTTCGTATTCCTGGTCCATCTTAGCATGTAATCTTTCTTTATGAAATGGCATGCAGATAGGTCTACTGTTCTTACAGTAAAAAACTTCAAGGCCTCATGTCTTTCCCACTTCTGTTTCCCATTCACAACCTTTTTAGCTGATTCTTTTGGTACTTTACCACTGTATCTTGCCATAGTTTATGTACATGGCTCCTACTTAATGTTTTGTTTATTTGTGTATTAGTCGTAGGCATTATTTATTGACTCTTCTCTCTGAAAGATGAAAGGTTAGCTCTCTTTCACATTCTTAACTGCCCTTTTTTCTTACCTTGTCCATGTATTTTTAACCCCCTTTCCTCCTAATATGTTTATGTCATAATTTTGGCTAGATTAGTGTATACGATTTACATAATTATTACTCTGTAAATGCTTTTTATGATCTCTGAGCCATGTAGTATATTATGGCTATTTTTCTTTCTTATCTATTTGTATTTTTATTGTTATTACCTAAAAAAAAATTTTCTATGTCTTATCACTAATTCTTCCCTAAAATTTCCCACAATTGTGTAAACTTACCTCAGTATATTCATAGATATGAGACATTCTATCAATTTTACCCTCTTAAAGATGCAGAGATAATGCATTATGTTTCATCCCACCATCTTTAATGAGAAGCTTCCATCTTAGGTTAATATTAGAGAATGTTAAAATACTCTGCAATCAGGTAAGGACGCTTGAAACTTCATTATAATGCAAAAGTTTTCTTTAACGCAATAAATATTTTGAGCCTTTTTGTGTCTTGTATTCATAGGAGTTCAGATAGACCACTTTATTTACTATTTTTTATAGAGAGTGAACAGAAATCCCATTTCTAGTCACCAGCCCTTAATCTGTAAATCAGGCAGATAATCTATAAATGATTGGTTGAAATCACATTAAATTCCACTTTGTGCCAGGGACTTAAGTTAACGAACAAATTATTCTTACAAAAAGGTATAAATGTAAGGTTTTCATTCTGCTAAATATGTTTGTCAAACTGTGTTGTGATTTATTCTCAGTGTGTCATAGCTACCATAGCTTTTGGAATGGGCATTAATAAAGCTGACATTCGCCAAGTCATTCATTACGGTGCTCCTAAGGACATGGAATCATATTATCAGGA
Source organism: Gorilla gorilla gorilla (assembly GCF_029281585.2). NCBI lineage: Eukaryota > Metazoa > Chordata > Mammalia > Primates > Hominidae > Gorilla > Gorilla gorilla. The sequence continues at coordinate 35,357,336 of NC_073231.2, forward strand.
GATTGGTAGAGCTGGTCGTGATGGACTTCAAAGTTCTTGTCACGTCCTCTGGGCTCCTGCAGACATTAACTTAAATAGGTAAAAAAACATTTATTGTTTTTACTCTTGCAGATTTCTTACTTTCTTTCCATATAAACCTCGAAAGTGTTTGAGGCTATTTCCAGTATCCCAAGTAATTTGTGAGTGCATTTAAAGTAAAAAAAAAAAAAAAAGAAAGAAAAAGAAAACCTCCCCAAATCCAGAGGACATGTAAGAAGAACATTTGTGGTAAGAGTTGCCACTTGGAGATGAGCTAATTTCAGCATGCCTTAGTTAGTGTGAGGAATTAACTAAATCAGGACAATACTTGGGCCTGTCACAGAGATCCTATGGAATACTTTCCTACCATTGTGCATTAATGAACAGGTTCTTTTCCTCTCCTCAGATCCTGTCAAGTTGCGATGTCTTCAGCCATAGTTACTTCAACTCCACTGATTTTGTTACTGATTCTTTCTTCCCATGCTACAGTGGTGATTATTCCAGAGGGTTTCTCTCAGTCCCTATTTGACTCTTGTTACTATTTGTTTTCTTGGTTAGTTCCATGAGACCATGCCAGTTCTCCTTGACTGTGTATGAATCATTGTGTTGCACTGTACTGATAGACTGCCGAAAGTCAATATTAAGTGTTCAGTATCTAAGTGCAGGAGAACCATTCTACTTAAGTACTCAACAAGTAGTTTGTTGGCACTTAAGTTCTATGAGATTTTTTGTTGTAAAGGAAAACATTATTTTGCAAAGATTTCAGGGCAGTATTTACCAATACTTTGTTCCTTCATCCGTAGGAAAAAGAATCTCAGGAGAAAAACCTATACATGGTAACCAATGGGGCTACCAAGCTGATGAAGTATTTTCAGAGTACACCTTTGTGTAGCTGAATAAATTGAGATCTTGAATGGACATATTAGCTCATTTTAGTAAAATGATAAGAGAGTGCCTCCCACTACAGTTTTTGTTTTTATGCATCATTAAACAATGTGTTTTTGATTGTCCACTGTGTTCCATGAACTATGCTATGTGTGGGAGATACAATAGTAAAGAAAAACAAAGTACCTGCTTCCATAGAATTCAGTATAATGGGAATGGTAATTCTTTAGAGAATCACATAACTATGGATACATAGGCTTCATTTTACTGTTCTCCTTTTGTGTTTGAAAATGTCAACAATCAAAATTTTGTAAAAAAGGAATCATGCAACATATTTAAAATTATAACTGTGTTAAGTGTAATGAAGGGAAATTGCACTGAGTAGTAAGAATATATAATGGTGTGTGGTATTTCCCAAGTTAAAAAGGTCAGATAAGGCTTCCTTGTGGAAGTGATAGTTCAAATCTGAAAGAAGAATAGGAATTAATTAGGTAAAAATGTTTGATGCAAATTTTAAGATTTTCCTTCTGAGTAGTCAGTAGCTTTTCCTTCTTAACATAGAAGATGACAAAACCATCCTTTTTTTGTACATAACAATTCTTGTTTTCCTTTAGACAGTTGTATCTGTCAAGCTTCTTATGATCTAATTTAAATAATTGGGATAGAACACAGCTGTACATGTTACTATTAAATATGGAATATATCAAACATAAGTTGATTCCTACCAGTTCTGATTTTATTTCTGTATTTTGTTAAAGGTACTGAGGACATTAATATCCAGTTTTATATTGTGCATTTGAAGGTTCATCAATAAATACAATTCTTGTTTCTCTGGGTTTTAAAAGATATTTTAAATGGTTATCTTATTAAGATTTAACAGGAAATAACAGTGATTCAAATCAAATAGTGGTGCCAGAAACCCATACTTGAATTTTGGGTATAGACAGGTTACCCTTTGCATCAATCCTGAGGAAACTAAAACTATAGGATTAATCAGGACAAAAAAGAATTGAGCAAGGATTCAGGAGGGATCTGTATCATCCTGGTGACAACCCTCTTCTAGAAAAAACTAGAAAGTCTGAGAATAAATGAAGTTGCTGGTTCTTACCTGGGAAGGTCAGTTACAAAATTTTTAGAGTCTATCTTATGCCATAATTCTATCACTGAGAGAAGAAACTTGTCCAGTCATCATGTAATCTTCATGTAAATTTATGTTTTTAATTGCAGAATTCATACCACAGGCAAAGTCCCAATGTCTGCATTTGCTGTTACCTTAAATAGTCAAACCCCAAAGTTATTGTAATCTTTTTTTAACAGAGAATAATTTGCAGAATAATCTCGGTCCAGTAGATCTTTCAGTGGATCCAAATGATTTCCATGAATGGTTTAGAATTTTTTTAATTTTCAAATTGTTTTTATTCTGTGGAATACTGGACTTATTTTTGTAGTCCCAAAAGAAAAATAAATATTTATTTATTTGCCATTAAGAGTTGTAGTTTTGTTTTCTCAAATTTGTCCTGACACTGACGAGATTAGTTAAATGTAGGTCATCTGAACCAAATACAAGGAAGGAAGGACCCAGTTCTGAAGAGTGTGGCCGTTTCTTTTCTTGTTTTTTTTTTTTTTCTTCTATAGGATGGGAACGAGGTGAACTAAACAAATAAAATAAAGCAAAAAAGAACTGATTTTTATCCCTTGAGGTAGAAAGAATGAGATTACAGTGGACCTCCTTGTCTGCATTTTCACTTTCTATGTTTTAGTTACTCACAACCACGTCCAAAATGTTAAATAGAAAATTCCAGAAATAAACAGTTCATAAATTTTAAATCAGTGGTGGCTTTGAGTACTGTAATGAAATTTTGTGCCATCCCACTCAGTCGGCCTCGACTTCCCTTAGAATCATCCCTTTGTCCGGTGCATTCACATTGTATTTACTCCCTGTCTGTTAGTCACTTGTTGCAGTATCGCAGTGCTTGTGTTCAAGTAACGCTTATTTTACTTAAGAATGACCCCAAAGCACAAGAGTACTGTGCCTAATTTATAAATTAAACTTTTTCATAGGTATATACGTATAGGAAAAAACATAATACATACAGGATTTGGTACTATTCTGCGGCTTCAGACATCCACTGGACGTCTTGGAATGTATCCCTTGTGGATAAGGAGGAACTGTATATGGTTAACCTAGGAGCTAGAGTCAACAGTTGGAAGAGACTTTGGGGATAATTACATGGAAGGGCATGGTGGGTGGTCGTTTCAGATGACAAGAATGTTTTTGAATAACGGATCATTTGTGTCTTCAGACTTTCCAGAACTCCTTGAGAATTATGCAGAGGTATTTAATCAGTCAGAAGGTTGAATAGTCAAATTATTAGTGAGTGAAGTCTATTTTGATGAGGATTTTACTAAGCTGTCCCTTATATATTATAAATAAATTGTTGTTTTCTTTTGAAATATCTGAAACCTAGTTTACATGGACCTTTATTTGTTCTTGCAAAGATACGCAAAGCTATTTGGGAGATTGTCATCATCTGATATTTGATATTCATGGGCTTTCTTCACAGAAGACTAGAAATTAACAGAGTCACGATGAATTATGGCTGCATTGACTTTAAAAAACAAACACCTCTTTAATGTTATTTAACAATTTTGAATAAATTTGATATGGCAAACAAATCAGTTATAATCGATTGAGAAAGGAACTTAATTCTAATACTTGAGTGGTGTCCCATAATAACCCATAATACTAAGAGACAGTTTTGGAGGGCGAGTAGTCCTGAAGAGCTGATAGAGGTAAAGGTTCAAATTTGAGCTTCTTTCAGTGTTCCTTACGTCAATGCTTTTAGTTTCTCATACAAAATAAATTAAAATAAAGAATAACCTTTTTACTGGGAAAAGGTAAAAATTAATAAATTGTAGAAGCATTGTTTGAAGCCAAAAAGTGTGTGACATGTAAATTGAAATGAAAAACCTTAGAGTTTTTGATACTTTTTCAAAGCAGCTAAAGAATTGATACTTGGACGCAGGAAGAATTTTTTTTCAAAAGCAATTTTTATAAAATCAGAAAAATGTTTACCTCTTGTTGGGGGCATTGACTGGAAAGGAAGGAATACAACAGAACTTTCTGAGATGCTAGAAATGTTTTTTTTATCTTGATGGGGTGTGGGTTTTGTAGATAATGAAAAATAAACAGCAAAAAATAAGTAAAAAAAAAGTAAGAAAGTTGCCAATACAGTTTTACATATTCCTGTGATGTTTTTAATCGACAGGCACCTTCTTACTGAGATACGTAATGAGAAGTTTCGATTATACAAATTAAAGATGATGGCAAAGATGGAAAAATATCTTCATTCTAGCAGATGTAGGAGACAGTATGTATTATATATTTTATGCCAATAGTATGGATTTATGGATGATGCTCTTTTAAGACAACAATTTGGCTAAATAATTATCAGTATTTTGAAAAAATATTTTGTTGCTGTTACATGTGTGCTGAATTTTTAAGGCTAACTTCTTTGTGTCTGAGTAAACTGAAGTCAAATAATGAAGTCCCAAGTGAATCAATTAATGATGATTTTACCTCATTATTTTCAGGAATGAACTTAACATATACGTTTCTGTTCTTTTATTTAATTTAAAATTTTGTCTTGGGTAGAATCATCTTGTCTCATTTTGAGGACAAACAAGTACAAAAAGCCTCCTTGGGAATTATGGGAACTGAAAAATGCTGTGATAATTGCAGGTCCAGGTAAAGATTTCTTATTATAGATGGACATTCTAAAAGTCTTTCTTTCTCTTCCTTTTCATGTTTAACTGAATTTTTGTTGAATGATAAGTATTTCAGTTTTTTAGACAAAACAATGAATGTGTTTAGATATAAGAGAAAGCAAACAATATTAAAGTATGTTGCTTAAAAAATAGATAAAGCAATAAAATGGTAGCCCTAAATCTAAACATATCAATAGTTATATTAAATGTAAATGATCTAAAATATTATTTAAAGGCGTAAATTGTAAGAATTGGTTTAAAAACATGACCCTGTTCTGTACGTTGTCCACAAGAAATCCACTGTAATTATATAGGTAGGTTTAAAAAAGAATGAAACATTACATTCCATGAAAACATTAATCAAAAGGAAGTTGGAGTTGTTACTTTAATATCAGACAATGGAGACTTTGGAGCAAAGAATATTATCAGGATAAAGAAGGATATTATATGATGTAAAAGAATCATTTCACCAATGTATCAGTCAGGGTTCACCAGAGAAACAGGACCATTGATATTATGGATATATATCTATATATAGATATATATATATAGATATATAGATATATATATATATGGATATCTATATATATGGATATATATATGGATATCTATATATATGGATATATATATATGGATATCTATATGGATATATATGGATATCTATATGGATATATATATGGATATATATATGGATATGTATATATATGGATATATATATATGGATATATATATGGATATATATATGGATATATATACACACATACATATATATACATATATATCCATATATATAACATATATATTATATATGTTATATATATAAGTTATACATATATGTTATATATGTTATATATGTTATATATATATGTTATATATATATATGGTGAGGGAAAGGAAGAACAAATATGGGGAGAGAGGGATGAGGCGACTGATTTTGAAGAATTAGCTCACGAAATTGTGAGGGTTGGCAAGTCTGAAATTTGTAGAGCAGGTCAATAGGCTGGAAACTCAGGCAAGAGGTGATGTTGCAGTCTTGAGGCAGAATTTCTTCTCTAGCAAAACTAGTTTTTGCCCTTTAGTCCTGCCACTGAGTGGATGAGGCCCACCCACATTATTGACAGTAATCTCCTTTACTTAAAGTCAACTGATTATAAATGTTAATCACATCTACAAAATATTTTACAGCAACATCTAGATTAGTGTTTGACCAAGCAACTGAGCATCATAGGCTAGCCAAGTTGATGCATAATATTAATCATCACAACCAAGAAGACATCATCCTAAATATATATATATATCTACTTAACAAAAAGACTGACAGAACTGAAAGGAGAAATAGAGAAACCTACAGTTACTTTTGGTGACTTCCAGCATCTCTCAATAATCAATAAAACTGACAGACCAAAAAATCAGTAAGAAGACAGAAGAAATGAACAGGACTATCAACATGCTGGATCTCATTGACTTTTTTAGAACATTCTACCCAACAACAGTAGAGTACACATTCTTTTCAAGTGCAGATGCAGTATTCATGAACATGGATCATATTCAGAGTCATAAAACAAAACTTAACAAATTTAAGAATCTTGTATTTGTATATTTTTTGACTAGAATGGAATTAAACTAGAAAACAATAACAGAAAGATAACAGAAAAGTCTCTAAACCTTAGATATTAAATAACACACTTATAAATAAATCCATGAGTCAAAGAGGAAGTCTCAAGGCAAATCAGAAAATGTTTTGAACTGAATGAAATGAAAATACAAAATGTGTGAGATGCAGCTAATGCAATACTGAGAAGGAAATTTATAGCATTAAATACCTATGTTATAAAAGAAGAAAGGTCTCAAATCAGTACCTAAGCTTACATCTTAAGCAACAAGCAAATAAGAGCAAAATAAATCAAAATGAAGTAAACAGAAGGAAATAACAAAGAACATAAGTCAATGAATAGAAAAGCTGTGGTCATACCACTGCTGTCCAGCCTGGGTGACAGAGTGAGACCCTATGTCAAAAAAATTTAAAAACAAAGCAGCATGCAACATTCATTGTCAGTGAATAGAAAATGGGAAAACAATAGAGAAAATCAACTCAAAAGCTCATTCTGTGTAAAGATCAACAAAATTGATATAAACTTCTAACAAGACTGATGGAAAGAGAAAAGACATGAAGACCAATACCAGGAATGAAAGAGGGAATTTCACTACAGACCTCCCAGGTATTACTAGGGATGATAAGGGAACACTATGAACAACTCAGAACATAACTTTAATAATTTAGATGAAATGGATCAATTTCTTGATAATCTCAAGCTAATTAAATTTACAGTGAATTAGATAATCTGCATAGTGTTACAACCATTAGAGGGATTGAATTCTATGTTAAAAATCTCTGAAAATACAATTCCCTAGCCCAAAGAATTTCAATGACAAATTCTACCAAACATTTAGAAGGCAAAATAATACCAATTCTATAGCATGATTCCATTTATATAATAGTCTTTGAAACATAAAACTATACTAGAGGGATGAAGAAAAGATCAGTGGTTATTAGAGATTGGGGGAGGGAGAAGGTATGATTCCAAAGGATAGTACAAGGCAGTATTTTGGAGTGATAGATTTATCGTGCCCTGATTGTGATGGGAGTTAGATGAATCTATGGATATCTTAAAATGTGTAGAACTTTACACATACATACAACCAATTTGCCTATGTTAATTGAAAAAATAAAATAAAAACAAATTATTTACCTGGTGGGTTAGCTACATACCTAAGTTCAATAGCTGCGTTACTGTAAGACAAAAGCAGCATTATTAGGGATGGAGTTGTTCTCTGTGTAATGACAAATAGTTCCTTCACTAAGAAGACAGAATTGTTTTATGCACCTTTAAAAAAAAACAAGACCAAAAAAAACACAACCAACAAACAGTAACTTGCCTGGTGCGGTGGCTCACACTTGTAGTATTAGCACTTTGGGAGGCTGAGGTGGGAGGATCACTTGAGACCAGGATTTTTAAGACCAGTCTGGGCAAAAAACCGAGACTGTGTCTCTACAAAAATAAAAAATAAATACAAAAAATTAGCTAGGCATAGCATCGTGTGCCTCTAGTCCCAGCTACTCTGGAGGCTGAGGTGGAAAGATCGCTTGAGCCTGGAAGGTTGAGACTGCAGTTGCAGTGAGCTGTGATGGCACCACTACACTCCAGGCTGGGCATCAGAGTAAGACTCTGTCTCACATAAAAAAAATAATAATAATAATAAAAACTAGTCTGGGCATGGTGGCTCACACCTGTAGTCCCAGCCCTTTGGAAGGCCGAGGCAAGAGAATTGCTTGAACCCAAGACTTTGAGAACAGCCTGGGCAACATAGCAAGACCCCATCTCTATTTAAAAAAAAAAACTTAAAAATCCAGCAAATACATAAAGCACAAAGCTGACAGAAGAGGTGGAGAAATCAACAAATCCACCATCAAAGAGGGAGAATTTGATATAATTTTAAGTTATTGGTAGGGTAAACAATCCAAAAATTAGTACACTGTAGAAAATTTGGTCAACATAGTAATAAGTTTGCTTATTACTATTTATCAGTATACATAGTATACTGATTCATCAGATACATAGTATATGGAGCCCTAGACCAAGCAACTATAGCAGTGTATCTCAAGTAATTTTACTTCATGACCCACATAGCAAATGATATGTGTATATAACACACTGGGCTAATTGTCAGAGTTCAGTTTCTGTCCAAAACCCTAAGATCTGGAGTGATTAACCTTTCAGCACTCTTAGAACTCACTTGTTTGTAGCACACTGATTGAGAAGCACTGAAAGACTTCACTCCTCAAACATACATGGAATATTTCTAAAAACTATGTATTGGGCCGGGTGCAGTGGCTCATGCCTGTAATCCCAGCACTTTGGGAGGCCGAGGGGGTGGATCCCGAGGTCAGGAGATCGAGACCATCCTGGCTAACATGATGAAACCCTGTCTCTACTAAAAATACAAAAAATTAGCCAGATGTGGTGGTGGGTGCCTGTAGTCCCAGCTACTCGGGAGGCTGAGGCAGGAGAATGGTGTGAACCCAGGAGGCGGAGCTTGCAGTGAGCCGAGATCGTGCCACTGCACTCCAGCCTGGGCAACAGAGCAAGACTCTGTCTCAAAAAAAACCAACCAACCGAACAAACAAAAAAACTAAAAAACAAAACCAAAAAAACTATGTTTTAGAGCATGGGTTGGCAAACTGTGGCCTGTAGGCCAAATCTGCATGCTGTTTATTTTTTTTATTTTTTTGACATAGGGTCACTACAGGCTGTCACACAGGCTGGAGAGCAGTGGTATGATCATAGCTCACTGTAACCTCAAATTCCTGGGCTCGAGCAATTCTCTCGCCTCAGCTTCCCAAGTAGCTACAGGCACGCACTACCAGGCCCAGTTAATTAAAAAAAATTTTTTTTTGGTAGAGACAGTCTCAGTATGTTGCCCAGGCTGGTTTTCAAACTCCTTGCCTCAATCAGTCCTCCTACTTCAGCCTCCTAAAGTGCTGGGATTATAGGCATGAGCCATCACGCTTGACTAATGTTTTTGTAAATAAAGTTTTCTCAGAACACAGCCATGCCTTTTGTTTATGTGTTATGTAGGGCTGCCTGAGTTAAGTAGTTGGCTACAAAGCCTATCATGGCCTATAAAGCCTGAAATACTTACTATCTGGTCCTTTATAGAAAGTGTTTTCTGACCCTGTACTAGACTAGCTTGTCTCAAAATTCTTCAATGAATTTGGAAGTTTTCTCACCACATTTTCTGACCATAATGCACTTGAGTTAGAAGTAAATAAGCGGATAGACAACAAAATCCTCATGCATTTGGAAATTAAAAATAACACTTAAATAATCCATATTCAAAGAAAAAATCAAACTGGAAATTAAAAAAAATTTTAAACCTACGGATAACTACATTAATATGCATTAACATTTTTAGAACTTAGGGATAGTTACAATGATATACATTAAAACTGGTAAGAGGCTGGGTGCGTTGGCTCACGCCTGTAATCCCAGCACTTTGGGAGGCCAAGGCTGGGGGATCACGAGGTCAAGAGATTGAAACCATCCTGGCCAACGTGGTGAAACCCTGTCTCTACTAAAAATACAAAAATTAGCTGGGCGTAGTGGCACGCGCCTGTAGTACCAGCTACTTTGGAGGCTGAGGCAGGAGAATCGCTTGAACCTGGCAGGCGGAGGTTGCCGTGAGCCGAGATTGGGCCACTGCACTCCAGCCTGGCGACAGAGCGACACTCTTGTCTCAAAAAAAAAAAAAGAAACAAAACAACTAGTAAGAGGGCCCAGTGGCTCACACCTGTCATTCTAGCTCTTTGGGAGACTGAGGAGAGAGGATCAGTTGAGGCCAGGAGTTCAAGACCAGTCTGGGCAACATAACGAGACTCCATCTCTACAAAATTTTAACAACAACAACAAAAAAACTGGGAAGAGGCAACATTGAATAGTACTTTGTGGGAGTTTGTTAGCTTGAAATACTCATAATAGAAAAGAAAATTAATCAGCTAAGCATCTCACTAAAGAGATTAGGAGAATAAACCTAAGCATAGTTTTTTTTCCCCAAACATTATTATATCTGGAATATTGAATGCATTCTTATTGCTATTTCAAAGATACTTACTCTAAGGAAAGCAATTGAATTAGGTAGTTGAACTCTATAGTAGATTTTCTTTAATAAGTCCTTTTGTTCTCAACCTACTTAAATAATTCTCATTTGAATTTATGATAATTTCAGATCTACCCAAAGGGTGACTTAGGAATTTAACTTCTAAATCTACTTAAATGAGAGGTTTATAATCTTTGTGTCATATTTTACAGTCATTAGCGTTTAACAATTTATAGCATAGGATTTGGGTTTTTTTTTTTTTTTCATTTTAAAGAAGAAGTTTATTTAAACAAGACACTTGACTAAGGGAAGACTATCTTGGAGTTATTATTACTAGAGTAATTTATTTCTACTTAAAGACAGAATGCCTCACAAGTAACAGCGTAACAGCTACATAAAAACAGTTGTAAAATTGTCCTTGGTTTTACAGTGATAAATGAAAAACATTAAAATTCTCTAATTGAACAAGGTATGCAAGGATTTTTATATTGTTTTTTGCTAAAACCGTGACAGCAAAATAACATCCTGGAGTATAAAGATAACAGCTGAATGAGCAGGCCACTAGGGGACAAAGGGAGCCTTTTCACAGAACCAATGCTTCTTTTCCCCACCCCATCTCCATCAAAGTCAATCTAAACATACTATTGGCCATTTAGTTAAAAAAAGAAAGAAAAGAAAAGCAATATGCTTGTGGACATACACCAGTTACTTTATGTGCAATAAAAGAGCGAGGAAGGGGAAGGTGAAAGAATAGAGAAAACTATGTAGTCAGGATGTGATGGAACCAAATTGCAACTTTCTTTTTTTTTTTTTTTTGAGACAGAGTTTTGCTCTTGTCACCCAGGCTGGAGTGTAGTGGTGGCCCAATCTTGGCTCACTGCAACCTCCGCCTCTCAGATTCAAGCCATTCTCCTGCCTCAGCCTTCTGAGTAGCTGGGATTACAGGTGCATGCCACCATGCCCGGCTAATTTTTGTATTTTTAGTAGAGATGGGTTTTCACCATGTTGGCCAGGCTGGTCTTGGATGCCTGACTTCAAGTGATCCACCCGCCTCAGCCTCCCAAAGTGCTGGGATTACAGGTGTGAGACACCGTGCCTGGCCAAATTGTAGCTTTCTAATTGAGACTGTCTTCTTGGTCTGGAAGAGCAGAGTTCTGCAGTAAAATAGCAGGTCCCCCTTTTAGTAGACATCTCCATGTCTGCTGCTGGAACACATCAGTTTTGTCTTAAGCCTCACTTCCAAATGTGCAGATGTGTCTGGTTCATTGATTGGCTGCCTGTCAAATTGAAACCTGATCTGCCTCATTGACAAACTGTGTCCCTTACAGTAGGCTTTCATTGGTTTACTAAGTGGTGTGGTGCGTGGGTCTTCATCTTAAACTGCACCACAGTTTAAGATGAACCTTCAAATGAACATTATCCTTGTTCTCAGTCTTGACTTTCCTTGGGCTTTTTGTGGACCCTGGTGAGTGTGGCAGTCTCCTCAGCTGCTGCTTCACAAAAGAGGTACCAGGTCTGCCCCGAATGAGTGAGCCCCTAAACAGGACCAGGAGTGGCAGAAGAAAGAGGCAGCAACTGAGATGTGTTTTTTCTAAGCTGAAAGGCTTTTTTTTTTTTTTTTTGCAACATACCTTTAACACTAAAGTCCAATATTTATATAATTGGTCAAGTAAGTGGAGCTGTTCTAGCTATAAATACAGCAACTTTGCTTGCTCGTCCTATTATTAACATTATTCCTTTCTGTGGTCTGAGGTGCCTCCCATGAAACTTGCTTCTAGGGCACTAGGATTGAGAACCATCAGCATACCATATCTGTTATGCTACAATAGTTTATTTTCATATTTTAGCTACTTTACATACTCGGGTATAATGAACTTTATTCATAGCTTCTGAAGCAGTTGGCACAGTTGAGATATTTTTTACTTGGCTAATTGTTATGCTAAATCTTTTGATTTCTAAAGATACATGCCTTTGCTAAGCTTTCTTCAAATGTTATTATTTTTATTTAGATTGGATCATTGCTATTCCATGGATGACTCAGAGGATACATCCTGGGACTTTGGTCCACAAGCATTTAAGCTTTTGTCTGCTGTGGACATCTTAGGGGAAAAATGTGGAATTGGGCTTCCAATTTTATTTCTCCGAGGATCTGTAAGTATATCTGTGAATTCCCTTCATAGATCTTCTTTTACTTCTATTACACTTTTCTTCAGAGGTTTGCGGTATTATGATTGTAGCTTTGACTTCAGATGGGTGACTAGGAACTCATAGAGTCTTACTAAGTTCCAGTTAAACACTACATTCATTACTTTGGATAAAACCCGTGTGTATGGCATCTTCTGCTGTTTTCATGTTCAAGCCGATGTTCAGCTCTGCAGCTCAGTCTGGAAGCATTGTGTTAATTTATCACATTGCATTTGGGTGAATCCCTAGACTAGTCTTGCTTAGGATAATTAGGAAAAGTTAACTTTCATTGTATCAAGGGACAGGTAGAACAAAATTGTCCTTTTGTCCAGGAAACTATTAAATTCTTCAAGGAAAACTTTAGTTATAGGGATTATTTTTTAAATGTCTAATTTCAGTAACAATATTTGGGACATATTTATTTTTCCTTCTGTTTCCTATCAGAAGTATTTAAAGTTATAAGAAAATTGTGGTTTTTGCCTTTACTAATGAATAAATAATCAATTAAATTCAGCTACTTTTTTTTGGAGTGATTGATGTTCCAGTATTCTTCTAAACAACCACGGGTACAAATGTGAATAAGATAGGACCGTTGCAGTCCAAGAGCTTGTTCTGTAGTCCTTTCCTTTATATGATTTTTTCCCCTGATTTAGAAGTCTATAAAGCAAAGCTAAGTATTACACACTGATAATGGCTGAATAAATCAAGAGCAAGAGATAGGATACTTTGCAAATATGCATATTTATTAAAAATGTACTTTAGAATAGAGATTAAAATTCTCGTATCGAATGTAGAATAGGTAAGCATTTATTTGTGAAATACTTGAATGCTTCATGTAAATACTTTCTGAGTTTGTATTTTTAGAAAGGAACATTTTGGAGGCTGAGGCAGGAGAATGGCGTGAACCTGGGAGGCGGAGCTTGCAGTGAGCTGAGATTGTGCCACTGCACTCCAGCCTGGGCGACAGAGCGAGATTCCGTCTCAATAAAAAAAAAAGAAACATATTTATTAAATTAGTTGTGAAATATTTTTAATGAAATATATTGAAAACTTCTGTTGATTTTTCATGTACTGATGTTTTTAGATTCTAAATGGAGTTTAAAATTTTGTTTGTAAATCACAAGTTGGATTAGAAATTTAATAGTAGAAGTGTTGCCTAAGGACTGTTTTAGGTGCTGTGAGTGAAACTGTATTTTTTATAACAAGAATTTTAGTTGTAAGGGAAAGCTTAAATATAATTGAGATCTGTGAAAATGTATTCTGTCTCTATCACCTTCAGAACCTGTGTATCCCAGTTGAATGTATAATTTATAAAAATTATTCTTGTTTTAATTTGGTGTAATCCAGCCATATCCAGTATCAACAAATAAGTCTAAGTAGGCTCCTTGACAAACTTGAACTGGCCACAAGAGAGATCAGATTTCACCTATTAAAAAACCAAATCAGACCACTTACACTGACAGTCTCTTCTGGGAGTCCTCAAATTAAGAAGTTTATCCTTTGTGAAATATTACACTACCCTTGCTAGATAAAACTTTTCTAAAAGTACCACTTAATGAAAATCTGTAGACACTAAATGCAATGAAAATAAGGCATTGTTTTTTTTTTTCCCCATTTCAGTGATCTTGGTATCCTGGGATATTGTTTTTAAAATTATCATTATAATTCCTTTGAGAATTTAGTAAAATGTTCCCTTTAACTAACTTAGGAAAAATTAATATCTTTGTACATGATTTTGAGCTGTAAAATAAACATTTTAAACTGGGAATAATTGGAGTTTAGTTAAAGAGATAATGTATATAAATATATAACATAGTAGCAGCATATAATTCTGTCTTACACAAGATTTTTCTGAATAGTATAAACAGTTATGTAGCCTATCTATGAGTTTGTGAATAGAGTTTAAAATTTTGTTTTGAAGCTGCAAGTTTGATTAGAAATTAAACAGTAAAGGTATTACTTAAGGAACTTTGTTTTAGCTGTCTGAACAACTTACTATATAAAAATCTTTAAACATTCTGTATAAATATGTGATAAGATATGCAATGACCTTAATTTTATAGATTAGAAAATAAAAACACACTCATTAATTTGCATAACTGAGAGATTAAGTGAAACTTCTCTTCTGATCACATTAGCAGAATGCCAAATCTTGTCGTGGCACTAGAATTAGATGGTAGTTTTGATAATACATGATTTGACTATAGACATTTGTTGAAACTATTGGTAGTTTTAATCACTCTTGTAATTTTCAAACTATCTAACGGGAGAAGATTATCCATCCTGTTTTCTAGACAAACTGTTTCATCTGAATGAAATATATTCCTAGAGATAATTATCACTACTTCATCTTTTGGTTTTATTTTGCACATAGAATTATAGTTCACAATGACTTTCTGAAGCTCTAAAGTTGCAGCTGTGAGCTTCTTTGGCCTGTAGGGACTGGGAAAAAGCACCCCCGTCTTCCCCCAAGCCCCCCCACCAAAAAAAGTTAAAGTGTTTTTAACAATAGCTGTGGGCTTTTTGTAGTTTAAGAACTTAGGAGTTGCCCAGGCTGGAATGCAGTGGTATGATCATAGCTTGATGCAGCCTTGAACTCCTGGGTTCAAGCAATCCTCCCACCTCAGCCTCCAGAGTAGATGGGACCACAGGTGCCACCCCACCCAGCTATTTTTTTTATTTTTTAATTTTTTTGTAGGTATGGGGTCTCCCCATGTTGCCCTGCCTGTCTCAAACTCCAGGGCTCTCAGGTGATACCCCCAACCCTTGGCCTCCCAAAACACCGAGAGTCACTGTGCCAGGCTGAGTTTAAAATTTCTTGAGTTGGAGTTTATGGCTATTTTTTCCACTGGTTATTAAACATGTATTTTTGTATAAGGCACTATATTACATTTTGTGGGGGGATTCAAAGCTAAATTAGATGAGACGCATCATCTATTATGGAAGATGTTACTTAAGAAATGAGTGTAATGTAGCAGAGAATGAGATAAGGGACATATGAATACATATAAATGCTGTTGAAGTTCTGAAGAGAGAGAGTGTTTAGAGAAATTAGAGGAGTCTTTGTGAAGGTATCACTAGAACTTCCTATTTTTGTGGAATATATAGTAGATTTTGGTGTGACACTGTGGATTTGGACATTCACTCAGAGAAGGAATGAGGGAAGAAGGGTGGAGAAGAATGGCATTCACAGTACAAAAAGCAATTGTGACTTTTAAAGAAGTTAATATGGAGAAGTGGCAAGCCTTTTCTTCTCTCTTCTCTTCTCTTCTCTCTTCTTTTTCTTTTTTCTTTTTTTCTCTGTCAGATACTGTTGTAAAGACTTTGCTTTTGCCGGAAACTGATATGTTGGGTCATGTACCCTGGCCAGTCAGTTCTCTTTATTCTAACACTTACCGATCAGTTAGATTTCCACATTCCATGATATGTCAGTTTTGGTGACCCTTATTTTTCCACCTGGTTTATAAAGGTAAAGAATGTGATATGTCACCCAGGCTCTGGAGTACAGTGGCATGATCATAGGTCACAGCAGCCTCAAAGTTTCCAGTTCAAGCGATCCTACCTCCTTGGCTTCCTGAGTACGTGGCACTACAGGTACATGCCACCATGCCCAGCTAACTTTTTTGTAGAGACAGGGTCTCCCTATGTTTCCCAGGCTGGTCTTGAGCCCCTGGCCTCAAGTGATCCGCCCACCTTGGCTTCCCAAGATATTGGCATTACAGGCATGAGCCACTGTGCCGGCCTGAAAATTTCTCTTCTGAGATGGCATCCCACAGAAGTATACCTGCTTAGAGCTAACACTGGCAAAAAGACTATTTAACCCTATTGCCTTATTTTACTGTAGTTGAGATTGAGTTAAACTGAAAGCTGAATGACCTGTCCTAGGTCATACTGTTACTTTGTGCCAGAGTCAGGATGAGCAAATGGATTTCCTGCCTGCTAGTCTAGTGTCTTTTCTATTTATTGTGCTGTAACATACAGTTTTAAATTTGTATTTTTATGCCCAATGGACATGGTAGCTCACACCTGTAATTTCAGCACTTTTGGGAAGCCGAGGTGGGGGGATTGCTCGAGACCAGGAGATCAGGATGAGCCTGGGCAAGATAGCGAGACTCCGTCTCTATAAAAAAAATATAAAAATTAGCCGAGTGGTGATGTGTGTGCGTGTAGTCCTCCTTGTGGGAGGTTGAGGTGGGAGGATCCATTGAATCTAGGAATTCAGGACTGCAGTGAGCCATGATTACACCACTGCACTCCAGCCTGGGTGACAGAGCAATACCCTGTCTCAAATGAATGAATGAATGAATGAATGAATGAATGAATGCCCAAATCCCTAAGCTATGTTCTGTATAGCAGCTTTTTCATCATAGGCAGTTTTTACTCTTATCAGTGGACAACCTACAAAATTAACTAAACACTTAAGCAATTAACAGAGGAGGCCTTGTTCAGAGTGAGAAATCATTAAGCATTTGTTGTTGAAATTTCTTACTTTACTCTTTTAATTCTGTTTTTTCTTTTTTAATGTTACTTGTTTTAGTTTGGATTCCTAGTTGAAAAGGGAATATGATTCCTTTAAAACAAAGATACTCTGCTTTAAAGCAAAGGTATATCATCCTCTTCATGGTGATTGCCATGGAAATAAGACAATGTAAATTTATTCAAATAGTACACAGTTTTTATAGTTATTGATCATGAGGGGAAGGGACAGTTAATCCCTACTGATCAGATAAAACCTCATTGTTCCATACTAATAAATGGTTTTTTTATGCTTATGAAAGGAAAAGCCAGAAGTGTAATTTTTAGTGTTTAGAGAGCTAGTGATTCTAGTTAGGGAACTTAATACCTTTGATGTTATTAGTTTGCAAGAATAGAATCTACTACTACCAAGGTAACCCCTAGCAGATGTAGAGTACCATTAACAAGTGTTCCAGGGAAGGAGACCCAACTAGATACCAAGTCATGCTTTTTACTCTTAGATTAAGAAATTCAGGTTGAGTTAAAGGATCAGCTGTTAACTAATAAAAAGCAGATTAATATTACGGAGCCAGGCTTTGTCCTGGTTATGGACTTAATCTTCACAGCATCCTCAAGAGATAAAAATGAATATACCTGCATATTAGATGAGGAAATAGAAGATAAGTAACTTGCCAGAGCTATGACTTGAACGCAGGTAATGTAGCTTAAGAGCCCCCACATGTATGTATATTGGGTGTGTGTGTGGAGGGGGTGCGTGTGAGTGCTTGTGCATGCGTGTGGTATAATAAGAAAAAATTAGCATTTATGCCTGTAATCCCAGCACTTTGGGAGACCGAGGCACGAGGATCTCTCAACCCCAGGAGTTCAAGACCAGTCTAGGCAACATAGCGAGACCCCACCTCTACAAAAAAAGTTTTAAAAATATTAGGGGGATGGTGGAATACACCTGTAGTCTCAGCTGCTTGGGACGCTGAGGTGGGAGGATCCTTGAGTCCAGGAGATTGAGGCTACAGTGAGCTGTGATGACACCTCTGCACTCCAGCTTGGGTGACAGAGAGACCCTGTCTCCAAAAAACAAATTAGAACTAGTTATCTGGAGGCCTGTGTTCTAGTCCTAGCTTTAGTATGGCTACACAGTGACACATTAGGCTACCATTTAACATCTTTGAACCTCTGATAATCTGTTAACAATATGGGTGAAAATGACTAAGATAGATCAAAGAGCTCCAACATTCCCTCCAGCTCTGAAATTCTATGATGTTTTATCTTATTTTACTTATAAAAATAAATTATATTATGTATATTTAAAGTATACAATTTGATGTTATGGGTTACCTATAGTAAAATGATTACTATAATGAAACTAATTAACATATCCATCATCTTATATTGTTAACCATTTTTTTGTTTTTGTGGCAAAAGCAGCTGACATCCACTCATTTAGCAGGAATCCCAAATACAGTTCAGTTGTATTAATTGTAATTCTCATGTTGTACATTCGATCTCTAGACTTGTTTATGCTACGTATGTTTGACTTTTAAAACATTCTACTCAAATCAGCCCTAAGTCAGGGTTAGCACAGACAGGACTTGTTAACAAGGTAGAAGGTGCCACATTGTACCTGGGTGTTTATATTTCTCTAAATCTTGTTCTGATCATATTTTAATAAATATAATCATCAGGACACCAAAATTCATTCCTTAGCTATTAAAAAATTCTATTCTATTTTATTGTTAAGATTTAGGAGAGCATGGTACAGATTCTCTTAACTATGCCTATCAGAAGCCTATGTTTTAAGTCCAAGGTATAGGCACTGCTCTGTTTGTCTCTGTTGGGAACTTACCCTGCTTTACCTAATTTCATCCTAGCTTCCTTTTTGTGAAAGATCACCCTTGCTTAGCCTATTTTTTGGCAAATCTACACCTTGGAAATAGTAATTGACATAAGCATATTAGTAGTAATAATAGTAGTAAATGACATAAGCATATTAATATTTATGATGTGATTTATTTTTGTTTTCAAGTCATATACTTGGGAAGATTCTCAAATATTAAAACAATGTATCTTTACATTTAAGTATGTCATTCTTGTTCTGTTTTAGAAGGCTTGTATTTGCATTTTTAACATTCCAAAAGGTAAACCTGTAATCATAATGTTTTCATCAATTCAATAAAACCATTACGTTTGTAATAGAGAGCCCTATAGTTGCCTTAGTTAAGTTTGCTGCAACTCATTTTATATATTCTTTTAATTTTGATCCCTGGATTTTTAATTGATTATTAAACCTTCATTAGGATATATATGAAATGTAAAAATATTGAGTTATAATCTACCGTTTTCTAAAATTTTATACTGCATTTTTATATAGAAATTCAAATTGCTCATAATCATTCTAGTGAATTTAAGCAGAAAGGTATTTATTACTAGGTATTAAATGGCTTATAATATTGTTGACAAGGTTCCACTGCAAAATAGTTCACCAAGGGAGCTGTGGCCTCTTCTGTGATCAAGAAGCCATCTCTCAACTTGGGAAGCTTCCACTATAGCACCTAACCCCAGACTACATTGAGTAGGAAGCTGTAATAATCAGGAAGCTTCTACCTTTGCATGCTCTGCAAACCAACGTGAACCTGCTGTAATTTGTAACCACAAAACGGATGCCTGTTGATACTTACGAAGCTCATCATTGTATGCTGGGTTCTTTGCTAATACTTTCTTATAAAAATTAAATACCTCCACAATCATGCATGCTAGCAGAAACAGCAGAGGAGTAGCCTTAGCCTCACTTCCTGCTTATACCTGTCATGCGAATATACAGAACCCAGAACCCTAGCTGAAAGGGAGTTTGAGAACTAGTATTTGTATTGTCCCAGATTCTGCAGTGGAAGAATTCATAGTGGATGGAAGTTAGAATGACCCTTGAATTACAATCAGCCACATTCATCACAAATACATTAAATGAGAGTAATTTGCCATAAAGCTCTATGTTTGTATACTTCTTTGTTTTTTTTTGAGACAGGGTCTCACTCTGTTGCTCAGTCTGGAGTGCAGTGGTGTCATCATAGCTCACTGCAGTCTTGATCTCCTGAGCTCAAACGATTCTCCTGCCTCAGCTCCTGCTTCAGCCTCCTGAGTAGCTGGGACAACAGGTACACACCACCACACTTTGCTAATTTTTTATTTTTTATTTTTTGTAGAGATGTGGGTCTCACTGTGTTGCCCAGGATGGTCTCGAACTCCTGGGCTTGTGATCCTCCCAAAGTGTTGGGATTATAGGCATGAACCACTGTGTCTGGCCCATATACTACATATATTTAAAAGTAGTATTTAAATGTGTAGGATGAATGAAAGAGGCAGTAAGAGAACAAAGTGAATGAAAAAGTACTTCTATAGGAAGTGAAAGCAGGAGAGTCCTCTCTGTTAGAGAACAACAGAATTGCATATGACAGACTAGCTTTCTTAATATTTCTAGAACTTGGTGGCTGTGAAGAGCCTCCCGTAGGAATTCTCCCTTCACTTAGGAAAACATACCTCAAAACCATCAGCTGTTTAGCATGCACCTGCTTTTCCTGGTATATCTCAGTGAAGCAGCTAAATTGTAAATGATAAAGTAAACTTTGCAGTGTATCATGTGGAAAAGCACAGTAAAAACAAAAATGCATTGGAAGCTGTGAGTTGTTGCACTGCACTGATGGATGAGTAGCTATTGGTTCGCATTGCGTTTTTTTGTTTTGTTTTGTTTTGTTTTTTTGAGATGGAGTCTTGCTCTGTTGCCCAGGCTGGAGTGCAGTGGCGTGATCTCGGCTCACTGCAAGCTCTGCCTCCCAGATTCACGCCATCCTCCTGCCTCAGCCTCCCGAGCAGCTGGGACCACAGGTGCCTGCCACAACACCTGGCTAATTTTTTGTATTTTTAGTAGAGACGGGGTTTCACCATGTTAGCCATGATGGTCTCAGTCTCCTGACCTCGTGATCTGCCCGCCTTGGCCTCCCAAAGTGCTAGGATTACAGGCATGCCGCATTGCGTTTTATATAATTCTCATGGTTCTAGTCTCGAGCTGTAGGATTTTGATCACTGTTTCAAACAATAATGTGAGTTTGCTAAGAGGTCTAAATAACAAAAGCTAAGTGTTCCAAACACATATCCAAACCTATACACTGGGCAATGCATCTGAATTATATGTGAAATTTCCTGCCATTATTTAAGACACAAAAGGAACATTATTTTGATAATGTATTTATTTGTGAGTTGAGTGTTCAGAATGAGCACGATGGGTATAACATTTTTGTAGGTTTTTAAAGTTGAAATTTAGTGTAAATCCAAAGAATCAATAGACAAGTCTGTGTTTTACTTAACCTATATGTTTAAATTAGCATTTTTAGATACTGATTTTATTCCTAATTTCAGAATTCTCAGCGTCTTGCCGATCAATATCGCAGGCACAGTTTATTTGGCACTGGCAAGGATCAAACAGAGAGCTGGTGGAAGGCTTTTTCCCGTCAGCTGATCACTGAGGGATTCTTGGTAGAAGTTTCTCGGTATAACAAATTTATGAAGATTTGCACCCTTACGAAAAAGGTAAACAGTGTAGGAGTCTGCCTGTTTGACTTAATTTTGTTTCCCACTCCACATTAAAAGATCCTTTTTGCTTTTAATAGGGTAGAAATTGGCTTCATAAAGCTAATACAGAATCTCAGAGCCTCATCCTTCAAGCTAATGAAGAATTGTGTCCAAAGAAGTTTCTTCTGCCTAGGTTCATTTTTCAGTTTTTTTCTTGTAACTTCTGCATTTTTTGTTGCTATTTATGTGATTCAAATTATACCAGTTTATAGGCCTCTCACAAGTAAAATGAATTACCTGTTTGTTTTTGTATGCCTATTTTAGTCAGTTTGGGGGAAGGGATCTGTGAGGAAAGCATAAGTCATAGAGCACTTTTCTTTTTTAAGAGACAGAGTCTGTGTTGCTCAAGCTGGAGTGCAGTGGTGCGATCATAGCTTACTGCAGCCTCGATCTCGTGGGCCCAAGTAATCCTCAGCCACCTGAGTAGCTGGGACTACAGACATGCACTACTATGCCCAGCTAATAGATTTTAATTTTTTGTATAGAGACAGGGTCTTCTAGTGCTTCCTAGGCTGGTCTTGAACTCCTGAGCTCAAGTGATCCTCCTGCCTCAGCCTCCCAAACTACTGGGATTACAGGCATGATCCACTGCTCCCAGCCAGAACATTTTCTTGGTTGATGAGAAGTAGCTGACCATGGTATTTAGAAAACTTCTTTCTCATTGATTAAAGAAGCAGTATTGAAATCAATGCGGAGGAATCCATATATCGTATTTACTTCTCGTGTGTAGAAGTGGAAAGGGAATACATTTGTTGCTTACTTTTTTGTACCTTTACATGTGATTGATAATTTGTGAGTTTTTTCTTTCAAACATCTTAAAGCTTCCAGAGCTTTTTCTAGAAAAAAAAAATCAGTTTTAAGAATCACCAGTTCTAAAAGGGTAATATCTTATTCATCTTTCTGAGAGTGGAGTATCATGATTCATGAATTAGATACTTGCATCTTAAGATTTGAAATAATTTAATTTTATTATTTTTTAGTTCGAAAACTGTATCTTTGGGCACCAAAGAGCATTGTTATAATCAAGTACCAGTTGAATTAACTACAGAGAAGAAGGTTTGTTTTAAAGAAATTGTTCTGATTTATTTCATTCTTTATTGATTCAAATTCTGTTTACAATTTTATATTTTAATTCCTTTCCAATTAAAGAGAAAATGGCATATATAACAAAGCATAAAATTCGGCCAGGGAAGTGATGTGAACAGACTAAAATTTATTGTATATAATTTCTGGGGCTAATAAAGAATTGGAGGTATTTGAGAAAGGAATTAATTTGGGTTCTTTTAAACCTATCTGCTAACTCATTTGGCTTAGAGTATTCACACGTTATAATACTTATAGTTGATCAAAAAATTGATTCCTAAGTGTTCTTATTAAAGACACACACACACACACACACATACATTCTCTCTCTCACACACACACACGCACACACACTTATGTACTTTCTTGCTTTTTTGATCTAAGATCTTAGATAACTATTACAGATTAAATACTAATCCACTGGCAGACTTCAGCTAATTAGAACACTGGAATAATAGGCAAGCATAGTGAATTACATTTTCTGGTGAACTTTTTCTGCTTTATTGAAGTATGCAGAATGTAAATGAATTGTTTTTATAACTTTGGCACTTGCTGTATCTTAGAGCATTCTTTTGATGATTTATTTTCTGTAGTTTTGGGAGAGATAAGACATTGGAATGCGTTTCTAACTACCTTTAGAACTTTAGAAACTGATAATTTAGGAGGTTATTTTCAGGTGATTAATTTGACAGCTTGATTAGGCAAAGAAAAAATTGTGATTTTGAGATTTTTGTTTCTTATTTTCTTCACATTTAAAAGCTTTTTGAAACTTTTTTTTAATGGACCTTTATATGTTTAAATGCAGTCTAACTTGGAGAAGTTATATTCTTATAAACCATGTGATAAGATTTCTTCTGGGAGTAACATTTCTAAAAAAAGGTACAGAGTTCCATATTTCTATGTTCTATACTTACTTTATGAGTACTTTTTTTTCTAAAGAGAAAGAACTGTCAGATGTTGGGCTATTTCATTGGCAAAAGGAAGTTAAATTTAAAACATAAGCTTTTCACTATTAGAATGATCAAAGTGAGCTATAAAAGAATAATATTAATTTAATAGCTAACACTTCTTGGATATTACTGTTTGCAGGCATTATGTTAAATGCTAAGAACTTTATATGTGATATCTCATTTAATTCTTACAAGAGTCTAACAGCTGTTACTATTTATCGCCATTTTATAGTTGAAGATACCAAGGGTTAAGAAGTTGCCATACTTGTTCAAGAGCATACAGCTAATGGCCGAGCTGGCTTTCAAGTCTATATTTGTCTACCTCTAGCATCAAGACACTATTTATTTCTCTTTGTATGAAATATATACAGGCATACTTTGTTTTATTGTGCCTTGCTTTATTGTGACTTGCAGATATTGCATTTCTTATAAATTGAAGGTTTGTGGCAACCCTCCGTCAAACAGGTCATATTAGCCCCATTTTCCAGTAGCATGTTCTGTTGTCATGTCTTTGTGTTGTATTTTGGTAGTTCTTGACTGGCCATTCACCATTTCTCTCCCTCTCCTCGGGTCTCCCTGTTCCCTGAGATACAACAAAGTTGAAATTAGGCCAATTAATAACTCTATAATAGTCTCTAAGTGTTTTGTTTTTTTTTCGAGACTGAGTCTCACTCTGTTGTTCAGGCTGGAGTGCAGTAGCACAATCTCGGCTCACTGCAATCTTCGCCTCCCGGGTTCAAGCGATTCTCCTGTCTTAGCCTCCTGAGTAGCTGGGACTACAGGCGCCCCCCACCATGCCTGGCTAATTTTTGTATTTTTAGTAGAGACGGGTTTTTGCCGTGTTGATCAGGTGGATCTTGAACTCCTGAACTCAGGTGATCCGCCTGCCTTGGCCTCCCAAAGTGCTGGGATTACAGGTGTGAGCCGCTGTGCCTGGCCCATCTCTAAGTGTTTAAGAGAAAGGAAGATTCACATGTCTCTCAGTTTAAATCAAAAGCTAAAAGTGATTAAGCTTAGTGAGGAAGCCATGTCGAAAGCTGAGATAGGCTAAAACCTAGGCCCCTTGCACCAAACAGTTAGTTTGCAAAGGCAAGAGTTCCTGAAGGAAATTAAAAATGCTACCCCAGTGAATACACCAATGATAAGAAAGCAAAGCAGGCTTTTTGCTGATATGGAGAAAGTTTTAGTGGTCTTTATAGGAGATTAAACCAGCCACAACATTCCCTTGAGCCAAAGCCTAATCCAGAGCAAAGCCCTAACTCTCTTCAATTCTCTGAAAGCTGAGAGAGGTGAGGAAGCTGCAGAATAAAAGTTTGAGGCCAGCAGAGGTTGGTTCATGAGGTTTAAGGAAAGAAGCCATCTCCATAACATAAAAGTGCAAAGTGAAACAGCAAGTGCTGGTATAGAAGCTGTAGCAAGTTATCCAGAAGATCTAGCTAAGATCATCAATGAAGGTACCTGCACTAACAGACTTTGAATGTAGACCAAATGCTTTCTACCAGAAGAAGAAGCTGTCTAGTACTTTCATAGCTAGAGAGAAGTCAATGCCTGGCTTCAAAGCTTCAAAGGACAAGCTGACTCTCTTGTTAGAAGCTGATGCAGCTGGTGACTTTAAGTTGAAGCCAGTGCTCAATTAGCATTCTGAAAATCCTAGGGCCCTTAAGAATTATGCTATATCTACTCTGCCTTTGCTACATACATGTAACAACAAAGTCTTGATGATACCTGTTTGCAGCATGGTTTCCTGAATACTTTAAGCCCGTTGTTGAAACCGGCTTAGACAAAAGATTCCTTTCAAAATGTTATTGCTCATTGACAACACTTAGTCACCAAGAGCCGTAATGGAGACATAAAAGGAGACTAACGTTGTTTTCATGCCTGCTCACTTAACATCCATTCTGTAGCTCATGGATCAAGAAGTAAATTAACCTTTCAAGTATTATTATTTAAGAAATACAGTTTGTAATGCTTTAGCTTCTGTAGATAGTGATTATCAGAGATGGGTTTTTAAGAGGTTTTCCAGAAAACCTTCTGGAAAATATTCACTATTCTAGAAGTCATGAAGAATATTTGTGATTCAGGAGAGTAGGTCAGAATATCAGTATTAATAGGAATTTGGAAGAAGTCGATTCTTATTAAAATCAAGAGTTTAGTGATAGACATACTGAGTTTGGGATACCTGTGGAGTAGTCCAGAAGTTAATTTAAATATATGGGCTTAGTGTACAGAAGTGAGCAGGGTGCTTATATATGAATAAATATTATTTTAAGATATATTTAAATTTTCCTTAAAATAATACCTATACTTGATATAAAAAGTTAATTGGAAATTAGTGGCTTATGACAAGCATACCAGCCCACACTCTTCCCAAACCCACTTTGCTCTTATTCATAGAAGCTGTCATCTTCAAATCTTCCAGCTGATTTCCCTGGCGTGTGCCTTCTTATTTCTGAATGACACGCTTAGAGTACTATTTTTTTGACTTAGCAATTTTAGAAATTTTCTACTCATCTCCTATTATGGTAGATTTCCCCTCCTTCATTCCTCCTCCAATATAATTATATTTCATCATATTAATAATTTGTTTATATATATTTTTAATATAATATGATAATATTGTATTTATATTATTAAAACTACACAAATATTATATACACACTGCTAACCCAACGGTGTTATTATGGCCACCACTACCTTTATTTTTTTCCTTGTGTTAGTGATTGTCTTTGTTTTATTTTCTTGGTTTTTAGTATTCCTTTTACTAATTTTCTTTTTTCCTATTTCAATCTCTCATTATTTGTTTACTCATTTGGAGTGTTCCTTGACTTTTATCCCCTCTTACCTAGTGACATTTTAATTTTAGTTATCAAATTTTTAATTTCTAAGAATGCTTCTTGTTCTCTTCTTGTTTCTTCTTCTCCACCAGCCAAAAATCTATGATGTTATAGCAAGGATCATACATTGTTTCCCAGTAAGTTAAGAAACCTTGGTTAAAACCTGTTGTATCCCAGTAAGTTAAAAGACGTTAACGTGTCATCTTCAGTATGGATGAAAGAATATTTTCTTTCAAAAGCAGTTGGTTGAGGAAGAGAATGGGACAAATGCTCTTTTTAAAACACCAATTTTGTGATGAACTCAAATTGCAATTTTAACTTTACCATTATAATGAATGTATTTGATCCAAAATGTTTAAAATCTAGGCTGTTGTCATTTAAATAACTAATTACCTTACTGGTATCATGAAGAATAAATGTTTGTACTGATTTGGAAAGACATTCTCATTTAGGGGATGAAATAGAAAGTCAATGAGGAGAAAGAAAAGCTTTTATTATTTATTTTCTTTTAAATATTTTAGTATCATGGTACAGTCACCAGAAAACGCTTACAGTTCCTCAGAGCCTGTTATTTCGGCACAAGAGCAGGAGACTCAGGTAAGGCTTTTGTAAAAAGGTAATTAGTTTATGATAGGGTAGTTATGATTCTATGTATGCTTAAAATTCTGTATTTTGCCAGCATTTTAAAAATTTTTCTTAAGCTAAGAGTCTGAGTTTATATTTCAGTTTATATTCATTCTAAGGAAAGGAAAAATGTGGTATCTGAAGCTCTAAAAATAGAGGACTAGATCTTTTAAGTACACTTTAAAAAGTGTTGTTTCTTTGTTTTTTGTTCAGATTGTGTTATATGGCAAATTGGTAGAAGCTAGGCAGAAACATGCCAATAAAATGGATGTTCCCCCAGCTATTCTGGCAACAAACAAGATACTGGTGGATATGGCCAAAATGAGGTAAACTATCTTTTGCATGTGTTCTCATTTATTTCCTTCTAACAACATAGATTTGGAAAATATATCTAAGTTGATAATATGACCATAGCTTCCACTGTCACATCTGGGAGGTGACTCAGATTCCCCCTGCTGTGATGCTTATCTCTTTGCCAAGCTTTAGTACCGTGTTTCTATATGAATAAAAACCAGTTACGTTTTCAGCAATCATATTCAATATTTATAAAATCTAACTCATTATTTACCCACCCTGCATTTTATCCAAGTGCCGAAACTCCTCTTTTTGGATTCTTTATTTTTGATTATCATACCATCGCATTCGTAGTCAGAGGTTCCTAATGCTTAAAACCTCTGATCCGAATTTTCTCTCCTCCAATATAAAACCCCTTCATCTTCCTCTTCTTCTTCATTTTTTTTTTTTTTTTGTCTGAAGACTTGTCTCACTGTGTTGCCCAGGCTGGAGTGTAGTGGTACGATCACTGCTCACTGCAGCCTTGACCCCCTGGACTCAAGCTATCCTCCCACCTCAGCCTCCCGAGTAGCTGGGACTACAGAACATGCCACCATGCTCAGCTAATTTTTGTATTTTTTGTAGAGACAGGGTTTTGCCATATTGCCTAGGCTGGTCTTGAACTCCTAAGCTCAAGCAATCTTCCCGCCTCAAGTCTCCAAAGTTCTGGCACTACAGGTGTGAGCCACTGTGCCTGGCCTCTTTTTCTCATTTAAATACTTTTCATACCTTTTGTAAAACGGTTTCCTTGTTGCCTGTCTATGCCTTCCTCCTCCTTCTTAATGACACCACGTTAATTCTGACTGTTTTCCCTTGGCCTGTTGCAGAAGCCTCTTAACTATTAACCCTTCATTCTCTCTCTCTGTTTCATCTGATATATGAGTACCAAACTAAATCTTCCTTTATCATATCTTACTTCTGCTTAAATGTTTTTTTTCTAGCTTAGAATTCAAGGCCCTCTATTTATGAACTTAAACTTACTTTTCCCTCTAAGTTACAGAATTTGAAATGGTTTATCTTACCTGGATTGTTTATCACTTGTTGAAGACCCATTTTCAACTTCCATATATTTATTTACAGTGTTGCTTCTCCTTGTAGTTTCCTTGATTCCTCAAAACTCCTTTTAAGAAATTCTTGAAGATCTCGCTTTATTACTATTTCTCGCTTTATTACTATAAAGACTATGAGAAGGTCTTTCATGATCTTATCAGCAAAGTAATTCCTCTCTCTTGAATTCATAGAGGACTTTCAGATGAATTCTAAAGATGCTTCTGTAGCACTTACCACACAATGCTATATTTTATTTTTTTGTAATTAGTGGTAAACAAGTATTATTATATTTTCTAGATTTTAAACTCCGAATAAAGATACTAGCTCCTTATCTTTTTGTGTGTCTCCTGTAGCACCTAGCACAACGCCTCATAAACAGGAGGTGATCATTAAATATTTAGAAGAAATTATTTCCCAAGAATAGTTGCTTGGTAATTGTATTTGTCTTTTACTTCCTTTTAAAAAATTGTTTCTGTCACTAAATTGCATCCAATAGATGTTACTCGAGTGCAGAATTTTCTAATGACATTACACAGTGCTACATCTGACACTAATTCTTTTGTTAAAAAATAAATATTCTGGCCGGGCGCGGTGGCTCACGCTTGTAATCCTAGGACTTTGGGAGGCCGAGGCGGGCGGATCACGAGGTCAGGAGATCGAGGCCATCCTGGCTAACATGGGGAAACCCCGTTTCTACTAAAAATACAAAAAATTAGCCGGGCGTGGTGGCGGGCGCCTGTAGTCCTAGTTACTCGGGCGGCTGAGGCAGGAGAATGGCGTGAACCCGGGAGGCGGAGCTTGCAGTGAGCGGAGATCGCGCCACTGCACTCCAGCCTGGGTGACAGAGCCAGACTCCGTCTCAAAAAAAAAAAAAAAAGAATAAAAATAAATATTCTAAGACCATACTTTAATAGAGTTTTTTTTTTTTTTTTTTTTTTTTTGGCGATAGAGTCTCACTCTGTCACCTAGGCTAGAGTGCAGTGGCGCGATCTCGGCTCACTGCAACCTCCGCCTCCTGGGTTCAAGCAATTCTCCTGCCTCAGCCTCCGGAATAGCTGGGACTACAGGTGCGTGCTGCCACCCCCGGCTAATTTTTTGTATTTTAGTAGAGATGAGGTTTCACTGTGTTGTCCAGGCTGGTGTTGAACTCCTGAGCTCAGGCAATCCACCCGCCCCGGCCTCCCAAAGTGTTGGGATTACAGGCGTGAGCCACAGTGCCTGGCCCAGAGGAGATATTTAATGAAAAATAATAATCATTAGATCGGCAGATTTTTAGAAGGAGGGCATCGAATGGGTTCTTGGATATTGGACACAATAAGAAATATTGAGCTAAAAGTCTGAAGGAATTGGCAGATATACTGTTACAAGTAAACACTTTGTAGAAGAAAATAATGAATGAGACTTTCTTTTGAGATTTTCTTAGCCTCTTAGTTGTTCCCAGTTAGAGCCTCATATTTTTCCTTTTCATGACAATAAAAATAATAATAAAATCAGTAATAAAGTGAATATATGAGATGTTAACCTGTTCCTTTATGACAATGTCCTGTTTACCAATTAACAGTGTTTTTTTATGGTGATGGGGGCAAGACAAATCTTTAAATGGTGGAAAGCAAAGAAAGAAATTATAAAACATGATTAGTTGTATTATACGTTGTTTTTGGTTGTTGGAAAAACTATACATTTATTGAGAGAATCATTAGGAAGCTGAACATAAGCTATATTGCTGGAGTGATACTGTTTCAGTGGTTTCTTGACCTTTTTGTTGTTGTTGTTAAACACAGACCAACTACGGTTGAAAACGTAAAAAGGATTGATGGTGTTTCTGAAGGCAAAGCTGCCATGTTGGCCCCTCTGTTGGAAGTCATCAAACATTTCTGCCAAACAAATAGTGTTCAGGTAAAATACTGTGGTTTGCAGGAGCTCTTAGAGAATAAGCATTTTTTGTAACCATTTCAAAAGTACCCTTCAGAAGTAACATTTGCTCACTTTATTTGCATTGCCATACTGGACACTTAGAAAATGAATTAAAATTGTTTTTATAGTCAATCTGTTGTAAAAACATGTCAGTTATCTACTTTTAAAGATGATACTAAAAAGTAGTTGTCCAGGCTGCTGATGTCTTTCTATTTCATTGGGAGATTTTGTTTTTAAATTGGAAACATTATTTTAGGTTGATAAATTATAATTTTACATTCAAATGTGGTAGTTGGAATTTAAAGCTGGAAAGTTATCCTTGCTATGAGTTGGTCAGGAGCTCAGCCACTTTCTTTTGGTTTAGCATCTTCTCTAATCTCCCTCCCCTTCCAGTAATGCTGTCTTTTGATAGTAAGTGGATTTCATATTATTCTCTTCAGTTTTAATAGTGTTTCCTTCATATCCTTTTATTATTGCTTGTTCTGCCCTAAGGGACCATTTCCAGAAATGTCATTTAGGATTTTCTCTAAACTCCACGTAATAGACTCTATGATGCATACTCTGCAGAAGGTGAGGCAGTGGGAGGTAGAGGGGAGACTACTAGACTAGGAGTCACGGAATCAGGACTTTAGTTCTTCCTTACAGTTGTTCACCTGGTGAACCTGCACATGTCCTTTAATTTCCTTGGGTCTCCATTTCCTCAGCTACACAATGGAAATGACACTTCCTTTCCCACATCCAGGAAACAACAGATGACATTAGAAAATAGAAGACATGGGATAAGTATAAAATGTTGAAAGAGTTAAACACATTCAAGGCAATATTAAGGGATTATTTTTTACTTCCAAGAAGCTCCTGGAAGCTTTGGGCAGGCACAGTTGGATCCTACTTTAGAAAAATCTTTCTCTAACTATAAGTAGAAAACCCTTCTGCTTTTTGAATGTAGCATTTCCCTCTTTTGATATAGAGTATCTTTGGCAACTTTAAATTTTCTTTTTCATACTCTTATATAAGACATCATGTGAAAATTCTTATTTCTTACTGAGTTTTTGGAAATGAAATTATAATGTCTTAATAGTTTGAGAAAGAATATCATACCTACCAGTGGTAATTGAGTAAGTTCCCTCTCTTTGGACACTTGAAAGTAGTATCTTCTTTCATGAATTAGTGATATTATTTAATAATGAATGAGTGATCTCTCCTAACTCCCCTTCAGAAGAGGAAAATGAAGTAGGGGAAAAGGTAAATTCCCCAAGGGATAGGTATGAAACCTTTATGAACCTTCTGGATAGAGAAGATGACTGCTGATTTCTGTGATTAGAAATTATACTTGGTTTATTCTGCAAATTGAAATGAATTATTTAAAAAAATCAACTTTAATGTTTATTAAGCAAGTTTTGTTATTCATGAGTTTCATTAGCCTTTAATATACTTTTTTAAATTTTGAAGTAAAATTTCTTGCTGTCACAATACACATTAAAAATTACAAATATGACACATATTAAACACATTAAGATGGCCATATAGGAAAAATATGCTAAAATATTTTTATATAAATACATTTTTTGAGAATTTTGAGAATTTCTGGAACAAAGTAATGATATAATCCATAAATGTACAATTAAAGAGTTTAGGGATATCTAAAATACTTGGCGAAGTAATCTGAAATAATACTCTTAGGAAGGTAGGGCAAGAATGTGATTCTAGTAAGCAAAAATCTAATCAAATCATATTCTAGTCCCAGCTACTCGGGAGGCTGAGGCAGGAGAATGGCGTGAACCTGGGAGGCGGAGCTTGGAGTAAGCCGAGATCGTGCCACTGCACTCCAGCCTGGGCGACAGAGCGAGACTCCATCTCAAAAAAAAAAAAAAAAAAAAAAAAAAAGACTATATGAACATGTATGGCATAAATATGTACAAATATTATTTATTTTAAAAAAATTCAGGGGTAGGGGCAGGGTAGTTAGAAAATACCTAAGGATGTTCATGAAATAATATTGGCTATGAAT
Source organism: Gorilla gorilla gorilla (assembly GCF_029281585.2). Taxonomy (NCBI): domain Eukaryota; kingdom Metazoa; phylum Chordata; class Mammalia; order Primates; family Hominidae; genus Gorilla; species Gorilla gorilla. The sequence goes on from NC_073231.2 coordinate 35,389,738, forward strand.
GACAGTTGATGAAACCGGGTGATGCCCATCTTATTCCCTTGACTCGTGTATATGTTTGATATATCCCATAATAAACCTTAAAAAAAAAAGATGTGGTCAATTATAGGAAGATATAAATAGAAAAGGCAATAAGGACAAAAGTTGGCAAAGCTTACCTAAGCACTCTTCAGATAAAAAGACATTTTTGTTAACTAGATTTGAATATTATAGTTTAATTGTCAAGGAAAATGCCTCAATTGAATCTTTGTTAAGAGACTACTTAAGGCACTATCAGAAGTTCCCTCATGGCGAGGTGCAATCCCTCATGCCTGTATTCCCAGCACTTTGGGAGGCCAGGGCAGGCAGGTTACCTGAGGCCAGGAGTTAGAAAACAACCTGGGAAACATAGCGAGACCCCACCTCTACAAAAACAATTTCTTAAAATTAGCCAGGCATGGTGGTGCTAGCCTGTAATCCCAGCTATTTAGGATGCTTGGGCAGGAGGATTGCTTGAGCCCGGGGATTTGAGGCTGCAGTGAGCCATCATTGTGCCACAATACTTCAGCCTGAGTGAAAGAAAGAAAAAAAAAGTGTCTTTGTTATATTCCAAACTTGTTCTCAACTTTCAGGTGAGCTGGCTTCCTATATAACTCTTCTATAGGACAGAACATACTGGTTGGGGCAAGTGAAACTGTCTAGTTGTATGCCTCATAAATTAATGAATTTGCTTTCTAATATATACACTGATATTTATACACACATACACATAAAACCAAGCTCAATAGATGGGTAGTGCAGCTCTATTCCCCAAAACCCAACTACCCTGTAACAAGACACATTAGACTTTTGAGATTGCAAGGATGAGGACTGAAATGCTGGCCTAGACCATGGCGTTGCCATAGTGGGGTGACCAGTCTGAACAGCCAACAATGCTTCCTCAGTAAATACCCATTTTGTCTTGGTGGGATTTCTACAAATTGCAAAATGCAGTTATTCTGAAGCTGTAAAAGAGAAACAGAAACATGTAACACCTGGGACTGTTTTATTAGGCCCACCGTATGCTCAGAACATGAAATCTCCACTGCTAGGGTTATTTGATTGAAATTATCTTTTGTGCTGATGTGAGAGTTTAGCTCTGAGATTCTTCCACATGTAAAATGTAATCCCCCAAAATATTTGGCAAGCATATTTTATTGCCTTGGGTCAGATAATTCAAACATTAGGCATCATATATATAGCATGTAAAAAGTAAAACAGAAACATTTATGTTTCTCACCAAGCAGTAAATTAGTACTCAACTAATAAATTTCTTAAACTCCCTAATAACAGAATATGGAAACAAAAAATAAATCTTTCCAAAAGAAGAGCTCATAGACATGTTTCCTCATATATGTATACATAATATAGTAGAACACATGATAAATAACCTTATAAAAATGATACCAATATCATTCATCAAGAGATGAGGCTCTTCTTTAAATTATTAATTTCGTCTGTTACAGGTTTTATTATGACTGTAGTATGCTGTTTTCATTTACCTTTTATGTGTAGTTAAAAAAATAGTTTTCTATCTCTTTACCTTTATTTCAGCCTTTAAAAAGATTCCATTATTTTTTCATTAATCTTGTTTTTCAGTTTTCCCCATTTTTTCTTTTAAACATTTCTTAAGGAACCATATTTAAGATTTTATAGAATACTTAGATTTCTAGTTGGGATGTATCATTTAAAATTAGATATGTAGAGAGAGTGTTATGATATATTTCCTTATGATATATTAGTGGTTATAGTACCTAAATTTGAATAGTGATTCTGTTCATTCATTCATTCATTCATTCATTCAATATTCACTTCCAGGAGATTGGGGACTTATTTAAAGACAGAGTAGTTCACATTATAGTTCCTTTGTTTAGTCCTTCTTATTCGTTAAAGAGAAGACTAGGAAATGTTTGTTATTACAAATATTTTATTAAAATTTTGTGTGCTCTAGCATTATTTTACCTTTTTAAATCAATACGTTAAAAATCCAACTTCTTTTTGAGCTCCCCATAAAAAGGGAATTATTTGTTGCTTATGGGTTTAACTTGTGTTATTTTTTTCTTAATGGCTAATTATCATATATATATATTCTATTATTGTATTGATATTACTGATCATTTGTGCTACATTAAAAATTCTGTAGACAGACCTCTTTTCAAGTACAAAACCTCAAGAAGAACAGAAGACGAGTCTGGTAGCAAAAAATAAAATATGCACACTTTCACAGTCTATGGCCATCACATACTCTTTATTCCAAGAAAAGAAGATGCCTTTGGTAAGTGTGACTTTCATGTTACAGGGAATTTTTTTAGTTTACTTAAACTTGTGTTTTATCAGCTTTTTAGTATTAAAGCTCTGACTTGGGATCAATTTCCTCCAACCCTACAATAAATCTCAGTTTATCTTTAATTTTAAAAGAGAATGTTGTTTTCTTTTTCTGTTAAGCCTCCCTGTTAAGTAATAGCAGCAAGTTTAGTTTGGCCATGAATATCTTCTAGAGATTGTATCGGGGTACTGATAAACACATTTATAGCTCAGGGATACTGCATCAGCCATATTTTAAAATGGGACTAACAGTTTAAAAACTATAAATATTCACAGTGTTAAGAAACAATCTCAAGATGCATTAAGAAAAAGGAAGGTGCAAAACAGAAAAACAAACGTAAATGTGTGTGCATATGCATGCTTATATAGTCACATATTCTTGTATGTGTAGAAAAAATACACCCTGGATCTCTGCAAGCATAGCCAAGCAACTGGAAATATGTTTTTAAAAACTTGCTTTTCATTCTAACTCTTCTAGTACTGTTTTGATGCTCTTTGAAAACAATCTAATTGCTGTAACAAATGACCATACGTAGGCCGGGTGTGGTGGCTCATGCCTGTAATCCCAGCACTTTGGGAGGCTGAGGCAGGCAGATCACTTGAGGCCAGGGATTTGAGACCAGTTGGACAACATAGGGAGACCCTGTCTTTACTAAAAATACAAAAATTAGCTGGGCGTAGTGACTCATGCCTGTAATCCCAGATACTTGGGAGGCGGAGACGTGGGACTTGCACGAACCCAGGAGGCAGAGGTTGCAGTGAGCTGAGATTGCGACACTGCATTCCAACCTGGGCGACCGAGCAAGACTCGGTCTCCAAAAAAAAAAAAAAAAGACCATATGTAATGTTTCTTCATTGTTCTAAGATAAATCTTTAAGGCTGTTGAGGTTTTTTGTATGCAAAATGGAGAGTAAGTTTTAATGGAATGGGACAAAATGAGGCTTACAGTTAAGTTTAATTTGAGTTCACATCCTGTTGACATTAAGTTGATTTGGAACAAGTGATATGGTCCAATGCCTGCTTTTCTGTTGTCTGTGGTTCCATCCACTAGTGCCTGTGTTACACACCTCTTGTTCAGGTTTTATCATTTAAAATAAATAAGAATAAACAGTCCATAGCTTATCTTACTTACTGAATAAATGCTCTAATTTGACAGTCATGTTTCTTAAAGTTCCTTACAAAGGCCATTGCCCAAGAAACCAAATAATTCCATTATACTGTTTTTGAAATAGAACACATAATAAATGGGAATTTTAAGTTCAGTTTCTTATGTAAATAATAACTTCTATGTACATGTTAAATATGCCTGTATATACCTAATTTGACCATGTATGTATAGTAGAAATGAAAACAGTTACTAAGAAAATTTGTTATTGGCTCCAAATTTTCTGAATTAAGTGTATTCTAATGCTCAGCCATAATACGGGGTTTCATGTGTTAGTTTATGTATTCATGGTTAAGAATGTGAAGACTGTTATGTCTTCATTTGTGTCTTTTGGTATTATTTGGTTGTATTTTATTGTGTGATATGGTGGTATAATTATCCTTACCTCCCAGGAGTCTGAGAGGGTCTTGCCAGTTAACCGCAGAATTAAACATGCTTAGGACTAATTAATCAGGAGCAATACTACAATTAGTTGGAGGTAATTTAAAACCTGGTTTCAAATAACCCTGATATTATGCACACATGGTGCACACTTTTCTAGTAGACATTTAATGAAAGTAATTTAAAACCTACGTTTGAAGGATGAAAAACATTGCCTTAAATGCTCTATTCTGTGAAAGTATCAACATTTATGCAAATACAGTCTAAATTCAGACTTTGAAAATGTATTGAAAGAGAGGATCATGAAATAAGTTAGAGCTGAGTGACAAAGCTTTCTGAGTGTTTAAAAGAATGTTTTACCTAATAAATATCTGAAATGTATTTGGAGCCACATTTGTTTAAAGAACTGTATAAATATGTAGCACTGTTCATGTGAAGTTCAATAGTAGGAAAATGCTGACAGCCCTTGTGGAACTGTGGTTATTATTATTTTATGAATAGAGCCAATTTCAAACACCTATTAGAGTCTTCTCAGGAACCTTTTATAGAATGCATCTGGAGCCTTATGTTATCGCTAAGCATTTTAGGATTTGTCTTCTTGGAAATTCAGGTAACCAAACCACCATGTGTTATTTCAAGTGTATACAGTATTGGGTTACAGTTTACTATGTTTTCAGAAGGTTGTGACAACTATTAGACTTACAGAGAATGACTTCTCTGCCACTAACTGCTTTCTAAAGTGAATAGAGAGGGGCGAGGATTGAATTCTTCGGTAAAGCTGGGTGATTTTGTTTTATTCAATACAGTATAATAAGTATAAAAAGTAGAACCTATAGAGAGCTATAATGGGGGTAGTTTTAAAGAAATTCTGAAAATGAAAAACTTAAGTAAAGCTTTAGTTCATTGTTTATTTCACACTGAGCATTTACTACCTGAATGTTTTGGACATTTTATTTCCATGACTGGAGTGGACACTTTTACAGCTCACTGGGTTCTTTGCTGATCTTTCTCTAGAAGAGCATAGCTGAGAGCAGGATTCTGCCTCTCATGACAATTGGCATGCACTTATCCCAAGCGGTGAAAGCTGGCTGCCCCCTTGATTTGGAGCGAGCAGGCCTGACTCCAGAGGTTCAGAAGATTATTGCTGATGTTATCCGAAACCCTCCCGTCAACTCAGGTGAGAGGCATGGCCTAGCTCTGCACCCTTAATGACTTGATGAAGTAAACAAGCAATCCACTATATTTTTCACTGTTAACAGCATTAATCCTTTATGCTATTATGAAAACCTTACTTTTGTGGTTCTTTTTCTTGTTTTAGGAAAACAATCTTTCTTCCCATTGTCACTCAGAGGAAAGTATACTGAGAAATTTTTTTGTTTTGTTTAGTTTTTTGAGACAGAGTCTTGCTCTCTTGTCTAGGCTGGAGTGCAGTGGTGTGATCTTGGCTCGCTGCAACCTCTATCTCCCAGGTTCAAGTGATTCTCTTGCCTCAGCTTCCTGAGTAGCTGGGACTACAGGCGTGTGCCACCATGCCCAGCTATTTTTTGTATTTTTTGATAGAGACAGGGTTTTCCATGTTGGCTAGGCAGGTCTCGAACTCCTGACCTCTGATGATCCGCCCACCTCAGCCTCCCAAAGTGCTGCGATTACAGGTGTGAGCCATGGCACCTGGCCAATACACTGAGAAATTTTTATTTTCCTTTTCAGCTTAAGGTTACAACTTCCCCACCATCCAAAACAGTGCACTTTCATTTTTTTTCTAATTTCTATCTCATCACTTGCAAAAACCATATTTTTCTCCACATTCATTCCCAGTAGCTTCCTGACTCCTAGTTCTTCCCTAAATCCTTCTGAGTCCTTGTCATTGGTTTCGCTTGAGTAGCCTTTCTAATCAGCACAGTCATTGGTATCAGTTACTGTGACATGGAAGGGACAGACCAAGTTCTGTGGGCCGCTATGTAGAAGGATTTCCTGTCACTTTGCTGCAGAACCTCAGCTGTGCTCGCAGAGAGCAAGCCCCTTTGCTTGCCCTGTAGAAATATTTTAAATTATTATCCTTTTTTTTTTTTAACAGAAGTAAATAGGAGATACGTTAGAGGATTTTCTCTCCTAGATGTGTAAATACAAACTTGGGGTCTTATAACTCAATAAATCTGATAAATTTCTTTTGACTGTTAGGATAGAGCAGTGGCCATACCAATAGCCTCATCTCCAAAGCTGCAGTGAAGGTACTTTTTACTACCTTAAAGTCTTTCCCACTTGTGAACAACTTGTGAACAATTCCCCCCAAGAATTTGGAAGATCACTCTCTGAAAGCACAGTCAATACTGTACCTAAATGGATCTGAGCAAAAATAAGTCACTTAGAAGACAGGATTATTTCTAGACTTGAGTGTGACTTGACTGAAGGTCTAAGGAACGAACAGCTCCTTCACTTCCATTGATCACCATGGAAGCAAAGGGAAAGGACAGACACGGAGGCAAGTTGGAGTAGTGCTCATCTAAGTTCCAGGGATGCGGGGGAGTGGCCAGGGGACTTCAGGTATAGTAAATAAATAACCTATTTATAAGTTATGTCAATGTCATGTTTGAAATAGAAAACCAAATACTGCATGTTCTTACTTCCAAGCAGGAGCTAAAGTTGGTGCATATGGATATAAAAATGAGAACAGGCCGGGCGTGGTGGCTTGTGTCTGTAATCCTAGCACTTTGGGAGACCTAGATGGAAGGATTGCTTGAGCTCAGGAGTTCAAGACCAGCCTGAGCAACATAGTGTGACCCCCATCTCTACAAAAAATAAGAAAATTAGCCAGACGTGGTGGCATATACCTATAGTCTCAGCTACTTGGGAGTCTGAGTCAGGAGGAGTGCTTGAGCTCAGGAGTTTGGGGTTATAATGAGCTGTGATCATGCCACTGCGCTCCAGCCTGAGTGACAGAGTGAGAACCTGTCTCAAAAGGAGAAAAAAAAAAAAAGTAACAGTAGACGCTGGGGACTACTGAGGGGAGGGAAGGAACAATGGTTGAAAAGGTGGGAGGGGACAGTGGTTGAAAAACTACGTGTTGGGTACTATGCTCACTATCTGGGTGATGGGATCAGCTGTGCCTCAAACCTCAGCATCCTGCAATATACTAATGTAGCAAACCTGCCCATGTACTACCTGAATCTAAAGTAAAAGTTATAATTTAAAAAAATTATAATAAAATCAGAAAATAAAGGTCTGAGATGGAAAATTAAAAGACCAAAGCCACCCATAAGCACAATAAATCCCTCCCCCCAAAAAATTGTATCTATTAAAAAAAAGGTGTTGCACCAGGCACTGTGGCTCATGTCTGTAATCCTAGCACTTTGGGAGGCCGAGACGGGCAGATGACTTGACTTGAGGTCAGGAGTTCAAGACCAGCCTGGCCAACATGGTGAAACCCTGTCTCTACTGAAAATACAAAAATTAGCCAGCAGTGGTGGCATGCGCCTGTAATCCCAGCTACTTTGGAGACTGAGGCAGGAGAATCGCTTGAACTGGGGAGGCGGAGGTTGCAGTGAGCCAAGATCATGCCACTGCACTTCAGCCTGGGTGACAGTGAGACTCTGTCTCAAAAAAAAAAAAAAAGACCTTGTACCCTGACAAGTTTTAGTTTGTGCAGGAATGCTAGAATGACTCAAGATTGGAAAAATCTTTAAATGTTAATTACACAATAAGGGTAAAAGGAGAAAAATTACCTAATGTCATCTGAGCAACAAGAAGAAGAAATGAAAGGCATTAAAAATTGGGAAAAATTTATATTTGACAGTATCTTAACAACGAATTCTGCTTCTATATCACTTCCTAGCTTTCTGATGATAACTTCCCATGCAGATCTGTATGTAAGGAATGGACGTAGTAGTCATGCTAATCTGAGTATTTATCTGTGTGATACTTATGAATTAACGATGTAAGTTAATAAGTTAGCATTTCGTGAACCTGGTTAATAACGATTTGCTAAGGTTAAATTAGCCAAATCCTGAACTAAGCTGTAAAACATCCAAGGTAGGGTAGAGAGGCATCTTATGAGAAAGCTGGCCAACTCTCCTGGTCACCTTCTAATCTTCCTAACTTCAGAAATCAAGGCAGAGAGAGGAAAATAGTAATTACTTTGTAGGATTAGATTTATGGTTGTCGAAACCTCTGCTTCTCCAGTGCAGAATGAGATAGTGTTTTAGGGAAAGCCAAAGACTCAGATGTCTTCTTCATGCTCATAGTGTGGAATTTTTCTTCCTTTAGAAATGTATTGTCTCTCAGGGCTTAAAGCAATTTGCGTCTTTCGATGAGATGTTGAGTAATAGGCAATATTCTCTGAAATAATTTGTGCAGGCTGGGCACAGTGGCTCACACCTGTAATCCCAGCACTTTGGGAGGCCGAGGTGGGCAGGTCACTGAGGTGAGGTGTTGGAGACGAGCCTGACCAACATGGTGAAACCCCGTCTCTACTAAAAATACCAAAATTAGCTGGGCTTGGTGGCACACACCTGTAATCCCAGCTACTTGGGAGGCTGAGGCAGGAGAATTGCTTGAACCCCCATGGGAGGTGGAGGTTGTGGTGAGCCAAGATTGTGTCATTGTACTACAGTCTGGACAACAGAGTGAGACTCTGTCTCAAAAAAAAAAAAAATAGAATTTGTGCAGTTCCCCCCGCCCCCTTTTTTTTTTCTGTTGGCATTTTTGCTATCATTTAGCTGCCTTCTTTATATCCTGAAACTTACAGGTGGTGTTGGTCTAGTCAGTAAGAGCAAAGGCTTTGGGAATAGATAGATCTGTATTTAGACCTTGGCTCTAGCATTTCATTGTTATGTGACCTCCATCAAGTGACCCAATTTCCCTAATATTCAATTTCCTCATCTCTAAGACAGGGAGAGTTAATATTGCCTCTCTTATAGAATTGTGAGAAATATAGTCATGTGTTGCTTGATGATGGGGATGAATTCTGAGAAATGTGTTGTTGGGCGATTTCATTTTGTGGGAACCTCACAGAGTGGACTTAAACAAACCTGGATGGTATGGCCTACTACACACCTAGGCTGTATGGTATAGCTCCTGTCTTCAAACCTGTACAGCATGTGACTTTACTGAACACTGTAGGCAATTATAACACAGTGGTATTTGTATATATAAACATAGTGAAACATAGAAAAGGCCCAGTAGAAATACAGTGTAAAAGATTTTTTAAAAAAGCTGGGCGTGGTGGCTCACGCCTGTAATCCCAGCACTTTGGGAGGCCGAGGCAGGCAGATCACTTGAGGTCAGGAGTTCAAGACCAGCCTGGCCAACATGATGAAACTCCGTTTCTACTAAAAGTACAAAAATTAGCTGGATGTGGTGTTGGGTGCCTGTAATCCCAGCTACTCAGGAGGCTGAGGCAGGAGAATTGCTTGAACCCAGGAGGTGGAGGTTGCAGTGAGTCAAGATTGTGCCACTGCACTTCAGCCTGGGAGACAGAGCGAGACTCTGTCTCAAAACAAAACAAACAAAAAAAAGAGATAAAAAAGGGTACATCTGTACAGGGCACTTACCACGAATGGAGCTTGCACCCTGGGAGTTGCTCTGGGTAAGTCAGTGAGTGAGCGGTGAGTGAATGTGAAGACCTAGGACTGTGCACTGCTGTAGACTTTATAAACCCTGTGCACTTAGGCCACACTCACCCCTGTGATACGAGTCTACCTACTATATAACGTACCTGCATATGTACCCTTGAAACTAAAATAAAAGTTAAAAAATTTATCTTCTTTTGCCAATAATAAATTAACCTTAGCTTACTGTAATGATTTTTCTTTATGAATTAAAATCTTTTTACTCTTTGGTAATAACACTTGGCTTAAAACACAAACATATTGTACAGCTATACAAATATATTTTCTTTATATCCTTCTTCTCTAAGATTTTTTCTGTTTTTGATTTTGTTAAATTTGTTTTTACTTTTTACATTTTTTTGTTAAAAACCAAGACAAAAACCCACACATCAGCCTAGGCCTACATAGGCTCAGGATCATCAGTCTCACTATCTTCCACCTCCACATCTTGTCCCACCAGGTCTTCAGGGGCAGTCATATGCATGGGGCTGTCATCTCCTATGATAACAATGCCTTCTTCTGGACATCTCCAGAAGGGCCTGCGTGTTTTACAGTGAACTTCTAAAAAATAATAAAATGTATAGTATAGCAAACACATAAACATAGTAACATAGTCATTTATTATCATTTTCAAGTATTATATACTGTACATAATTGTACATGCTAGACTTTTACACAGCTGGCAGCAAGGTGAGTTTGTTTACACCGTTACCACCACAAACACATGGGTGATGCTTTGCATTGTGATGTTACGATGGCTATGATGTCACTAGGTGGTAGGAACTTTTCAGCTCCATGATAATCTAATGGATACTTGTTCCTGTTGGCTGCCCGTCGTTGACTGAAACATCATTATGTGGTGCATGACTGTAAATTAGATACTGTTCAGAAAGCTTTGGCACACTGGTAATAGCAAATGGTGGTGGCGAATATGATGATGATGATGATGACGATTGAAGACATAGATGGTAAAATTTTATGGTGTCTTAAAAGTACCCTCTAAATATGATTATTTTTATAGTCTGTCCTTTTGAATAGGCACTTAAGAATGTATGAACTTAATAAGTATATAAGAAAGAATGTTCCCCAAAATATATCTTACAGAGGCATACAATTTAAGAATTCAAACAGGTTGTAACGGGGTGTGCGTGTGTGTGTGTGTGTGTGTGTGCGTGCGCACGCATGCGTGCTCATTCACACTAAAGAATTCTTGGGCATATGTTCCTGAATGTCCTAAATGGACATTCTAACATCACTTCATTATGGGCAGAGGGAAATGGTAAAGAAAAATTTCATATTATATTATTCAGCCACATATTGACAGCATCTGTTTTATTTGCCTATGGTAAAGAATTGAAGCACTGTTAATTTGCTTTTTAAATCATGTAGGCACAAAGTTATCAAACTTTAGATTTAGAAATGAAACTGGAAATCATTACACTTTCTCTTTCCTATCCCCACCCTGTTTTGGAGAGAAAGAGTGTGAGGCCTAGCGAGTTATAAAACTGTTTTAATACCATGTCTAAGATTAATAACTGAACAAGTTTCTCTTTTTACTTGTGTTAAAGTTGTACTGCCAATTAACTTAAAAGAAAGAAATATGCAATTTCTAATCCTGATATAGGATATGGGTATATAAACTCTAACTTGATGAGTGAAACAAATTAACTTATTTATAATCAGTTTCATATCTTTATTTATTGAGTGTCTTTAAATACCCCTTACCTTTAAAGTAAGAAATATTAAAATCAAGCAGAATATAATAATGAAAAATTCTTAAGATATACTTACTAAAAACTTATCCTTCGGTTAATACACTGTATGTAGGTTGTACATACAGTATGAAAAAGTATATTTTTGTAGGCTACTTTTAAATCCAGAATAGAGGAGGTTAAGAAGGTTGTGATAACCATGAGCTCTTTTTTTTTTTTTTTGAGACAAGGTCTTACTCTGTTGCCCAGGCTGGAGTGCCGTGGCACAATCATAGCTTACTGCAGCCTTGAACTCTTGGGCTCAAGTAAGCCTTCCACTTCAGCCTTCCAAGTAGCTGGGACCACACCTGGCTAATTTTTAAGTATTTTTCTAGAGATGGGTTCTCACTACATTGCCCAGGCTAGTCTTGAACCCCTAGCCTTAAGCGATCCTCCCACCTCAGCCTGCCTAAGTGCTGGGATTACAGGTGTGAGCCACTGAGCCCAGCCCTCTTTTATTTCTTTTGATAGTACACTCATAATCATTAAACTATCATTTCTGGATGTGAGATTGTGCTTTTGGATTCTTATTTTTTCTTTATAAAATACTTTTTGTTCTCTTACTGGAGAAAACATTGTTGGATTATAAATGATATAACAAGGAATGAGGATATACATACTATAATAACGATTCAGATATGTTATTTTCATATTTTATTTAACTGTAGCCATGCCACAATAATTTAGAGTTTTAAAGAACAAGTTTGATTGAAATCTAAACTTTGTACAATCCTGAATTGAGAAGTTTCCTGTATTTTATTATGACACAATATTTACCTAAAAATAGAGTAATTATGAATTGAGAAAACATAGCTATTAATTTCATACTCTTATTTGTTAAGTAGATTTTGTCTGGAAAACTGTTCATATTTAAAGGAGCTTTGTACCTTTGTATTCTTTTTGTTTTTCCTTGTTTATATAATTTTAAACTCTGTTTATGGATTTGGGATTCTAACTATGCTAAATAATAAATTAAGGCATTGAATGAAGTACCTAGACAGTATTTTGATTAATTTTATTCCCCCATTCTTAATGTGCATGTAACTTGCAAGCCACTCTTAAGAGTGGCTTCCAAGGGATTTACTACAAAAGTAAGGGTAATATGATCTCTTTTAAAACACTGAAGGTGTGTAGCCGGTGTTGTCGTTAATTCTGCAGTAGATATTTTCAGCACTTATTTACATGGGAAGTTAGAGCGGAGTAAGATGCACCTGTAAAGCTAAATGCCACTTATTTGCATATATATAAAACGCAGGATGAATTTACCATAGAAATATAAAGGGTACTTATAGAAATGTATTAGAAAAATATATGAATTTTTAACTTATATCTAGAAGTTAACTTTATACATTTAACTTTAAATCATTAATAGTGGTTTAACGCCATAAGCGGATGTTTATGCATCATTTTATGAACAAAAGACATTCTAATTTTAGAAATAAAGTGATTCGAAAGAGAATAAAATATCTTACTTTTTCTTTTAAAATTAATTTGTTTAGCCGATTACATGATAATAGCTCAAGCTTCTGTGATTTTTCCCTAAAAAATTGATTTATAAATACTACATTTATAGTATGAAGAAATTAATCATACATAGTTTATTTATCTAATTTCTAAATACCCACGGAAGAAAATGAATTTAATGGAATGTAGTTGTGTATTACTTGGTTTCGATTGTGGGAAAATTTATATGGTCTTTCTAAAACAGCACTATCAGTAGAAATACAATGTGAGCTACATATGCAATTTAAATTTTCTAGTAGCCACATTTTAAAAAGTAAATGGATGCAATTTATTTTGATAATATAATTTAATTAGTCTACTATATTTAAAATTTTATCATTTCAACATGTAATCAATATGAAAATTACTAATGAGATATTTTATGTACTTTTTTCTGTAATAAGCCTTTGTAATCAGGTATGTACTTTATATATACAACAAATCTTCTGATGCTAAATTTTAACTGGAAATACTTGATCTGTGTTTAGCTTTTGTAAAATTTACTGTTGAACAACGTAGACTAATGTGCCTAAGTGGTTCCAAACATATTTTAAAATTTGAAGACAAATAAAAGGGAACTCAAAGTAAATTTGGATACATACATACAACAGAATACTCAGCCGTTAAAAAATGATGAAATAGTAAAATTGGGGGAATTTTGATGATACTAGGATGATATAATGACCAAGAGACAAATACAATTTTAGTTTGGTTGAGAGATGTGGTCATCACGTTGCTGATTTTACTGTGTATAGAGGTTATCTTTTCCTTTCTAAGATTTTGAAACTTTAATTAGTTAACCCACTTACCTAGTTTCTATTAGCTGTGTAACTTTCTCTTTCTGTTTTTTGTTTTGTTTTGTTTTGTTTTTTGCTTTTTAACTGCAGTATTTTGAGGAGTCTTGGAGTAGCAAGCTAATCTTTGGAAGAAAGGAAAATATAAACCTGAAAACTAATAATTTAAAGAAAGTCTTTTCAGGTTGTCATTTGAAAAATACTTGATTTCTGATCACTGATTTGAATTGAGTGTCAAATGTTTGATATGTTTTGTAAATTAGGTGAAGATGAGTGAGTAGGTTCTAAACTGCTTGGGTTTACCGCACTCTGGAGCATTGCAGAAGAATGTGATGTTGGAAGGAAGTGCTGAAACATAATTATTGGCTTGCCTATAGGAGGGTGCTACATAATTTTAGAAAATGTCAAGAAATTGACACAGTCTGAATTAGTTCTGTTGAGTTGCAAAAAATGTAAAGTTTCTTGATTCTGAAAATAAGAAATATGTTCCCAGAAATCTCATCTAGTTAATGTGCTTTTAAAATCATTGATGTCTCTTGTTATTACAATAATAGCCATTGAAAGAATCTTTTTTATTAGAATGTTATTTACAGGTACGATTAGCTTCTATTTAAATAAATTATTTTTATACTTGATCTTAGGCAAAAGGCCAACAAGTGATCAGAATAAATTATTTTAAGAGAAAACTAATTATAATTGATATTTGGAATTGGAAGCACAATTTCCTTTAGAACAATTCCACGAATGGTTGTTTTGATTCTTACGGCAGCCCACAAAAGACAGTTTGAAACACAATTTATGCAGTGTCAATAGTACTGACCTGACTTTGGATCTTGGAGGCAGGGGCTTCAGGTGATACCCGAGTGGAGTTTTTACTCCATTTCCATTCCGTAAGGCTATAGGCATTTGAAAGAGGAAACTTTTCTTTGGCAACCTTCCACCTTCCTTTCTACAGAATATTTCACTATTTCTAGCTCATAGGTTTTCTAAAATATTCTCTGTAATTTATTTTGAAAGGGAGTTTTTTTATCTTTTACAGATATGAGTAAAATTAGCCTAATCAGAATGTTAGTTCCTGAAAACATTGACACGTACCTTATCCACATGGCAATTGAGATCCTTAAACATGGTCCTGACAGCAGACTTCAACCTTCATGTGATGTCAACAAAAGGAGATGTTTTCCCAGTTCTGAAGAGATCTGTTCAAGTTCTAAGAGAAGCAAGGAAGAAGTAGGCATCAATACTGAGGTATTAATTATATATAGAATTTTCATACAGTGTCAGTTTGTTCAATTTGCATATCCTAGTACTAGAATGCTGTATTTTTTTGAACTGTTACGAATTCTGATGTGCTATGTGCTACATTTCCTTTGCTTTTCATAAATATGATCTGAGAAAAGTGATTAAAAAAAAGACAGTAAAAGGGAGGTTTAGTCCATCTGTTTAGCTTATTGTGTAGAATGTCAGCTTAAATTTTACCTGTACCTCATATTGACCGTATAGCCTGGAAAATCTTTCTTTCGGAGGTATAGTTAATGGATTTAAGCATATGGCAGTTTATGTAGTTAATGAAAGTGAAAACAAATTGTATTATAAATACCTCCCAAACTGGTTTATTATCATTCTATCATTCTTGATGCTCTGTTGGTATGATATTGAATATCTGAGGTACCAGGATTATTGTTGCTTGTGGCTCTGAGCATTTCGTAGTGCTTTTGCATGATGAGATAAAGATTACAAATTTAGTATTATGTTAGATGGTACATTTTATTAAAATCAAATGCTTCAAAAATAATTGCTCTGTGTATGGCATGAGATAAATAGCAATCAGATATATTATTTAATAATATGCCTCTATTAAATGATGGCATAAATTTGAAAATTTGACCTTTGGTATCTTCCGGGTCTAAAATTATATGACTCCATTATAAATGTTTTGGAAATGATTAACTAAAAAATTGTTTCGATTCTTAGTTGGTAAATTCAATGTGGTAGTAGGTGGTGGTGATTATTTTGTATTAGAGAATTAGGAATTACACTTAGTTCTAAGGTAATCTTTATAGGATGTCCAGCAATTAAACCCCTACTTTTTTGAATTGCTTAAAAATAAGGGAACTGATCGTTTTAAATTCTGTACTTGAGTTACGTCTGTATATATAGTCATGTCCTAGATAATCTAATGGAACTTAATTAGTTGGAAATCTTTATATTGTTTATAACTGAACTAGCTATAAGAGGAACATTAAAGAAAACATATTTTGAGCGGAGGTAATGAAATTTAGCTTCTAATGCTCAGCCTCTTATTTCTGTAATCTATACCAGATACCTAAGACCCTCTCATTGTTTCCCAGCTTCAACCTGTCAGTATAGGAAAAGGTGTAACTTACTATTTTTCCTCAATATTGAAGCACATTTGTAGTGAAATATTATTTTAACTATATATTGCCATTTTTGCTTTTTCCCTATTTCAGTAATATTTTTCCCTATTTCAGTAACATTACATGTCAACAAGAGAATGGTGGGTGTTTTGGGGGGGTTGGGTGGGAAGAAATTTTACTAAGCTTGCTAGATTCTAAAAGGTATACCTTATTTGGCCCCTTTTCCCCATTTAGGGGAACAAGGGTGTTGGGGCTGGGAAGTAGATAAGAGGTGAGTAAGTCATCCAAAGCATATGTCTTCATCAGCCTCCCTGTATGAAAAGCTGATTTCTGTAGAGTGTTGGAGGCCTACTTTCAGAATCTGTCATATGTTAACATTCATCTTCTCTACTGACCTGATTTATATCCCTTAGTCTACTTCATTTTATAATTATGACAAAGGATAAAGTCATTAGAACAAATTCTTTTTATTAGTTGACGTATTGTTGTGTTTATATCTCTTGTGTTTGTTATTAAGATGGAAGCTCAATCATGTCTTTGTTTAACAGAAAGGTGATGTCTTGGCATTGATAATTCTGATTCAATATCCATAGGTACATGGTAGATTCTTTAAATATTTAGTATTCTTTTATTTCTGGAAAGTTTTCTTAAATGATAGTTTTTTTAAAATTTCATTTCTATAAAGTTTTCTTAAATCATACTTTTTAGTGTTTTATTCCATTACTTCATATTTCTTCTTCAGGAACTCCTGCTATACATGTATGTTGGATCTTCATTACCCAGCTTCAATATTTTTCACTTTTCATGCATTCTTTTTATTTCTTCATTTCTCTTTAAATTTTTTTCTTCCTTTTCACCTATTTCTCTTTTAACATAATCAATTGTATTTATTTCTATATTCCACATAGCTTAGTATTCACTTATTTTAAAATTATTTTAAAACATTTTTTAGATTTAAAAATTCTTTTTTTATTTATATATACATATTTTATTTTTACCAAAGGAGCAAAACTATTAACTGAAGACTTCTATAATTTTTTCTTTTATTTCTGATTCTTTCTTCAGTTTTCCCCCTCAGTTTTGAACTTTTCTAATTTTGATTTGTGATGTCCTTTTGTGTTTTAGATAATTTTGATTTGTGATGTCCTTTTGTGTTTTAGATAATTTTCCTAATGTTTTCCAGCTCATTTGGAAAGGCTATAGTTTTATTCTGTACCTAAGCAAGTCTTTCTGGTGTCAAAGATTTGACCTTGATACTTTTCTTTTGCTCATTTTCGTATGAGATTAGTTTTCCTGTACTTTCAAAAGAAGGCGTGGTTCAAGATGGCTTTCCCAATTTCACATCTGTCTCTAATGTTTTTGTGTAATGTCTAAAATATGAAAACTTGGTTTATGAGATCTACTCTGCCATTTTTATCTGGGCTTTCTCTTCCTTTTGTCTCTGTTGTACCTGTCCTGCTTGGTTTTGATTTAACCCCAGTGGTTTCTCCTGAATGTGGAGCCTTCTCTAGAAGGCAGCCTCGGCTAGTCCCAGGGTTCAGAGTAGCCAGCTGCTCTCTTCACCTAAGAGACCACTGTGGATTCCTTGTACTCACTTGCTATTGGCTTGGACAAAAGCCCTCCCATTTTCAGATGCTATTATCAGATTAATCTCTCATTAATCTGTCTTTCCAGTGTATGCCTGTGGACTATCTTGGGGTTCTCTTGTTATCAGACACCTCCCTGCTTGCCTCTGCTTTCTCCCGTACAGATGTCAGTACTGTGCAGGTCTTAATTGCTGTTGGTGGTTTGCCCCTACATTCTTACAGTTTTAGTTTCCCAAGGATACCTTTAAACTTAGTTTTATTGTAAATGTCGACAATGGATTTTGGGTTTTACTATCTAGTTCTGTCTTAATTCTGGAACTCAGAAAGATTAAAAGCTCTGTTGCTGCAGCTGCTGCCACCTCTTCCCAGTACCCTCTCCTCCTATGTCATTTTTTTCTTCTTATTTTTCTTGACTGTATAAGAGAGAATGTATGACATTTCCTGCTTGACCGCTGAGTTTGAGTATAAATTAAAATACACAATATTTTATACAAATTGTTTTGTAGAAGATTTATTTACAGATGCTCATTCACAGGTAAAATTGACTTATGAAAATAGTTTTCATGACAAATGCATCAGGCTTGGTAACTAAATATATGGATTGATCTTGTTTATAAATGAAATTAAATGTGAATGTAACTTACCTATTTCTGTATTTGCTTACATCCGTATGTACACATATAATCAGCAAATGAGTTGATGTTTTCTATTCGTAACTTAATGGTAATAGCTTGGTAACAGAGTTGGGAGTATTAAAAAGATGTAAAGAGCCCCTTAAAATTTTGTTGCTGGGAGTTTTAGTGTTCTACTGATGAAGGAAATAGACACTGGAAGGCGTTGTTTCTATTAGGTAACTTAGATATCATACTGAAGACTTCAAATACTTATTGTTGACACTCAAAAGATGCACTTAGTGTAAGTAAGCATTTCCCCCCTTTTCCCAAT
Source organism: Gorilla gorilla gorilla (assembly GCF_029281585.2). Taxonomy (NCBI): domain Eukaryota; kingdom Metazoa; phylum Chordata; class Mammalia; order Primates; family Hominidae; genus Gorilla; species Gorilla gorilla. Next base: position 35,408,184 of record NC_073231.2, read on the forward strand.
GAAATAAGATCATTATTATAATTCCATTATAAATGCTGATGATCATATTTATAGAAATATAGAAGATAAGACTTGAAATGATATTCGCTACCAATTAATGAGTTTGAAGAAGAAATCAGGATGTGTTTTGCTATTTTACATTTATTCTTATTTAACTCCAAAGAATTCAGTGATGTTATGTACTATTATTTCCATTTCTCTGTGAAGACGTTGAAGCTTAAGTAACATGCATAATAAGGTCATACATTTAGCAAGTGGCTCAATTAAAGTTCAAACCTGGTTCTGCCTGGTTTCAAAGTCTGTGCTACTCCATGGTATTAGGCTACAACATGACTTAGGGTTTCTTCCTCTGCTCTATTGCTGTTCAGATGTCCTCCTCTTTTGGCAGAGTGGGAGAAAATTTTTGCAATCTATGCATCTGACAAAGGCGCAATATCCAGAATCTACAAGGAACCTAAACAAATTTACAAGAAAAAAAAAAAACATTAAAAAGTGGGCAAAGGACTTGATCAGACACATCTCAAAAGAAGACATTTATGTAGCCAACAAACATATGAAGAAAAGCTCAACATCACTGATCATTAGAAAAATGCAAAATGCCTTTTCTGTATGCCACCTTGCATCCCCAGTATTTATTATTTCTAAGTCATAGTATCTTACAGTGTATATAAGTCTCATCCGTTCTTTTGCTTTTCTCTTCCCTGCTTGCAATTGGGTACCTAGGAACAAAGTTGCAATCTTAGCCAGTTTTTTCTTTAGCCTTTGCTGATGTGTGAAAAGCCCTTTTTTCTACCCTGGATTTCTTTACTTAAGCTGGAACAGCTAAGTTTTTACCTTTTTTAAATATAAAGTTTCAGAGTCTTCTGCCAAAGATCTTTTGCTGTTTTCCTACTGTTAAATATTTCAAAGCCTTTTTTAAACATAGGGAATGTAATCAAACATAGCAAGCAGCTGATGAACAATATCTAGATAGTCTTCATTATTGAAATGGAATAAATGGTATTTTTGTATTTTAGGCTAACAGACACCTTGTACCTTAGATAAGGCCAACCTTCTCATCAAATCCCTCAGTTACTTTTATTAATAATAACCAAATTAACTCTGGATTCCAGGTTGTACTCATGATGGAATGATTTCTCTGTCATGTTATCCTGAGGATCTAGTACTCTGAGATAACATAAGTGTATGACACTTTAGGCTTATGAAACACTTAGCTACTTAAATTATTTAATTTTTTTTCATGTGCAGATGGTATTGTACCCAAACACTACCTTTGTGTGTGTGTGTGTGTGTGTGTGTGTGTGTGTGTTTGAGACAGGGTCTTACTCTGCTCAGGCTGGAGTGCAGTGGCGTGATTATAGCTCACTACAGCCTTGACCTCCTGGGCTCCAGTGATCCTCCCAAAGTGTTGAGATTGCAGGCGTGAGCCACCTCACCCAGCCTTAAATTATTTTTTTTCAAGGATGTTTAACCTGAGGGTTAGAGGCTCTTTGGCACGTGAGCTGCTGAAATGTGTGTGAAAGTGTTGTGCACGTGTATGTTTCTCTTTTTTTCTGGGAAGTGGATCGGTAGTGATTCTTAGATGAGTCTATGAGACAAGAAACTTTTATTTTTTTCATTTATTTAGCAAATGTTTGTTAAGTGTACTATGCCTTGGCCGCTCTACAGGGTGCTGATTGGACCAGTCTGTCTACCTACCATTGTAGATGTTAGAAGCTATATTCTTTTCACATGCCTAATATAACTCTTTGTGTATGTATACATGCCCAGGCATGTTCCTTCCTCAGAACATTAAATTCACCATTTTGGTCAACTTAAAGCAAGTACACCATGGGACACAGATCTGAAATAATGTCCAGATTTTTACTTACTGAATGAGGTGTCTTGATTGTATAAGACTACATGATGAGATGGCAAGTAATTGCCTGAAGAAATGATGTAGTGATTTTGTGTGTCTTATATTTATTTACTTTTTGATCCAGAAATAAATTATATAGATACCACTATTTTGTTTGGATGGGGGAGAAAGGATGGGTGTATATTCAGGAACCTATGTTACTTTTTTGCAACTAATACCCCTTCTCAGTAGTACAAAGATTTGATTTCTTTTTCTTTCTATTTCCTACAGACTTCATCTGCAGAGAGAAAGAGACGACTACCTGTGTGGTTTGCCAAAGGAAGTGATATCAGCAAGAAATTAATGGACAAAACGAAAAGGGGAGGTCTTTTTAGTTAAGCTGGCAATTACCGGAACAATTATGTTTCTTGCTGTATTATAAGAGGATAGCTATATTTTATTTCTGAAGAGTAAGGAGTAGTATTTTGGCTTAAAAATCATTCTAATTACAAAGTTCACTGTTTATTGAAGAACTGGCATCTTAAATCAGCCTTCCACAATTCATGTAGTTTCTGGGTCTTCTGGGAGCCTACGTGAGTACATCACCTAACAGAATATTAAATTAGACTTCCTGGAAGATTGCTTTAAGAAACTGTTACTGTCCTGTTTTCTAATCTCTTTATTAAAACAGTGTATTTGGAAAATGTTATGTGCTCTGATTTGATATAGATAACAGATTAGTAGTTACATGGTAATTATGTGATATAAAATATTCATATATTATCAAAATTCTGTTTTGTAAATGTAAGAAAGCATAGTTATTTTACAAATTGTCTTTACTATCTTTTGAAGAAGCTCTTAAATACGTTGTTAAATGGTATTAGTTGACCAGGGCAGTGAAAATGAAACCACATTTTGGGTGCCATTAAATAGGAAAAAAACATGTAAAAAATGTAAAATGGATACCAATTGCACTAGGCAAGTGTATATTTTGTATTTTATATACAATTTCTATTATTTTTCAAATAATAAAACAATGTTTTTCATACTGAATATTATATATATATTTTTTAGCTTTCATTTACTTAATTATTTTAAGTACCTTTATTTTTCCAGGATGTCAGAATTTGATTCTAATCTCTCTTATGTAGCACATGTGACTTAATTTAAAACCTATACTGTGACACAGAGTTGGGTAAACGATGATTATTTAACTTTAAGCAGTTCACCATACATTTCAAAGCCTTTGATTGGCTTTTTTGTAAATAAAAATAACTTGTTAAGAAACAAATATATCTGTCATAGAAGAACTAGAAAATCCAGGGAAGTGAGAAAAATGAAAATAAAAATCATTCATAGTTTTACTAGTAGCTAATCACAGTCAACCTCTTTTGTGTATCCCGCTAGACTTTTTAATATTCATTTGTTTTTAGGTAAAATATAAAAGTCTCGTATATTCCCATTTTTCTGCATTGCATTACCAGAAGGTAGTGGCGCCTATTAAATATGTGATATATTGTTGTCCAGCCATGGCTTCTGCATTTGCATGCTTTTGTGTGTACATCTGCAATACCCTGTGAATATCCTGTGTGATGGAGTGGCAAGTATGCACAGACACGTCTGCTGCATGCCTAGGTACGAGGCTGTCTCCAGGAGAAGCACTTGTTTGATTATTTGAGTTGCCAATTGAATTTGCTGCTTTTTTTCATGGAATGCCGTTTTCACTGAAAAGAATGACTAATGAAAAACGATGATTGGTTATTAGATTTGGATGTTTGGCAGACATTTTCTCAAAATTGAACTAAGTTGGCCTCTTCACGGAAAACAACTGGTATTTGTTGTGCCAATGATAAAATTGGAGATTTCTAGCAAAATGTATAATTTTGGAAAAGTTGTGTTCCTCCACTGGAAGCTTGACAGCTTTCCTTAACATAAAGACTTCTCTTTCTCTTCGCTTTCACTACTACTACTAATTCTTCTTCTGATTCGTCTTCTTCTCCTTCTTCCTTCCTTCCTCCTCCTCCTCCTTCTTTCTCTTCCTCTTCTTTCTCTCTTTCCTTCCTTCCTTCCCTTCCCTTCCTTCCTTCCTTCCTTCCTTCCTTCCTTCCTTCCTTCCTTCCTTCCTTCCTTCTTTCTTTCTTTCTTTCTTTTCTTTCTTTCTGTCTCTCTCTCTCTCTTTCTTTCTTTCTCTTTTTCTTTCTTTCAAGCAGTCCTCCCGCCTCAGTCTCCCAAAATAGTGGGATTACAGTTGTGAGCCACCATGCACAGCCTTACATAAAGCCTTTTCTAATGAGATGGATAGTAATTAACAAATGTGAGTTTTTGATATTATATAAAGATTTTTTCTGTGTTTCGAAGATCCGTATAACTCAGTGAATCAGTATGTTCTGGATGACTAATATGTGATGTTAAGAAATCATGACTGAGGCCGGGCGCGGTGCTCACGCCTGTAATCCCAGCACTTTGGGAGGCCGAGGCGGGTGGATCACAAGGTCAGGAGATCGAGACCACCCTGGCCAACATGGTGAAACCCCATCTCTACTAAAAATACAAAAATTAGCTGGGTGTGTTGGTGCGTGCCTATAATCCCAGCTACTCGGGAGGCTGAGGCAGGAGAATCGCTTGAACTCAGGAGGTGGAGATTGCAGTGAGCTGAGACTGCGCCACTGCACCCCAGCCTGGCGACAGAGCAAGACTCCGTGTCAAAAATAAAAAAAGAAATCATGACTAGGTAAAAGATCTGTTCAGAGTACAAGATGGACCAATGGATTTGATATATTTGAATATAACAGAGTATGAAAAAGTTTATTGATATAGTTTCAGATTACACACTGCAACTAATCTTTAAGAAACTATTACTTGTCCAGTTTTTGGTAAAATTTCAGAGAACAATGTCCACCATTATCTGAACAGGCTATTAAAATACTCTTCTCTTTTCCAACTACGTGCCTGTGCAAAGTCAGATTTTTTTTCATATACTTCAGCCAAGACAGCATATCAAAATGGATTGAATGCAGAAGTAGATCTGAGAATACAGCCACTTTTGTTAAGCCAGACAATGAGATTTGCAAAACGTAAACAATGCTGCTGTTCTCAGTTTTTAAAAATATGTTTTTAAAAAGTATTTATGTTAATGTGTACTTGATTTACCACTACCATTTTTAAATAAAACAAGAAACATTTTTAAATGTCTGTTTTAATTTCTAAAGTGGTAGTGATAGATATAACCCACATTAATAAAAGCTCTTTGGGGTCCTCAGTGATTTTTTTTTAAGAGTATAGAAGGGTTCTCAGACCTAGGAGATTGAGAAATGCTGATGTAATGTTTTATTATAAAGGTGTACCATGAATTATGTACCTTACTTCATATTGTTGGACATTAAAGTTGCTTTCAGTTTTTTTGTTTTAAACAGCACTGCTTTGACCTTTTTTAAAAAATGAGTCAGGGTCTTGCTGTGTTGCCCAGGTTGGAGTGCAGTGGCTATTCACAGACATGATCATAGCATGCTATAGCCTTGAATTCCTGGGCTCATGTGATACTTCTGCTTCAGCCTCCTGAGTAGCTGGGACTATAGGCGTGCACCAGTATGCCCAGCTGCTTTGAACATTCTTGAAATGAAATATGGTATAGTCTCATACCATATCATAGCCAGAGGGGGAGAGAGAGAATTCTGTTGTTGTTGTTATGTTATCTGTAGTGGACTTTATGCCTTCCCGGCATAAATTCTCTCTTTCCCCATTTTTCGTGACTCTTGATTTTTGTTGGGGTTCGTTCCAAGGAGAATAATTTCCATCTGGATATTGGATTGGCACCTGTGACCTCTTCTGAGCTAGACCCTAGTAACAGCGTTTGGATCTGGGGTAGGTGTGTGGCCAACTGAGCTGCTGGTTCATGCCTTTCCTGAAATGAGCCCTACCTCTGAATATTTCAGAAACATGGGACATTAACTTCCCTTTACTTACGTTAAACCCCTTTGAATGAGGAGTTGTTTTTCACTTCCAGTTGTGTTCAGTTGTCACAGAAGCACGGCGATGTGATTGGTGGAAGGACCCGTCAACAGACCCAGAAGATGTAAAGTGTTTTTAATTTCAAAGGATGTGGAATCTCAGAGATAGTTACACCGAGTAGAGGATGAAGCAGCTCCTGGATGGAGGCAGAGGCTTCCTGGATCTTCAAGTTCTGTATGGGTTGTTGTATGAGGTTGGTGCAAAAGTGAGGCAGGAGAATAGGGTCTGGAGGCAAGGAAACTAAGGCCGATTCACACTGACTTCCTAGAACTAAATCAAAAGGAAAACCCCAATTTTCCAGACCTAAATAACAAAAGTACCAGATGGCTCCTCCCTTTCAACTGCCCCTCCCCCACACCTTTCTGAGTGGCACATGGAAAATTGAAAGTATCTCTGGTTGCTTTCTGCGTAGGAATGTAACTTTGTAACCAATCAGACGGATCGCACGCAGGCCAAGTCGTCTGCATAGAAATGTAACTTTGTAACTTCACTTTAGCCTCTGATTGGTTGCTTTCCACAACCAATCAGATGCTTGCATAGGGTGTAACTGTTGTGACTTCACAAAGTGGTGGAAGTGGTGGAAGTGGTGGAAGGGTGGAAAGGCTATTTAAATTTTTATTCAGCCTCTGATTGGTAGTTTCACTTAAGCCTCTAATTGGTTCTTGAGTCCTGGAGCCTGTGAAGGGTACTTTATTTTCAGTAAATGCATGCTTTTGTTGCTTCATTCTTTCCTTGCTTTGTGCATTTTGTTCAGTTCTTAGTTCAAGACACCAAGAGCCTGGACACCCTCCACTGGTAACAAAAGTAACTGGTGTTTTTGCCATTAGAAGTAATGGCACAGAACAAGTACATGAGAGCGATTTCTTATGGAAAATTAAATGGCACATAAGTCGTGTGCTCAGGTAAGGGAGCTGGGAACCGGTAGAGGAAGGTCTCCAACCCACAACCGTGGGATCTCTGAGTCTTTGAAAGTCCGTCCTCACCCTTTGTGAAGAATGGGAGCACGGCTGGACTCGTCACCGGGGGTTTTGGGGGGCTGAACTTGTCATTTGAGGGTGTAGGGAGGTTGGATGAGTCGCAGGGGTGCAGGGAGGGGGCCCACTGGAGCTCCACCAGGACCCCAGCACCCTAGATCCAAACCTGGTCATGCTTCCCATGCTCAGAGGCAAATCTCCCTCCCCTTGGACGGCGGAGTCAGACGAGACCCCCTCTCCATCCTTTTCCAGGTCCGGTGGGGGCGGGACTTTAAAGGTAAAAACAGCAATTACTTTTGCACCAACTTATCTTCTAAGTTTCGCTCCCTACCACCTGAGTGTGTTTGGAGGCTCTGGCTCATTGTACCTGCCTGATCATCGGGTGCAAGTAGCTGGGCCAGAAGGACCTCGGCACGTTACGGAATATTTACTACAGGAACAGGTGAGCTGAAGGCGAATTCCCCAGGTGTAGCCTGTGACCATAGATTCAGACAAAGCCCTGACTGTTGCATGGAATTCAAAAAAGCTGTAGCCCTACCAGATAGAATAAGAAAAGAATATAGGATTCTTCCTATTCAAATAGGTTGCATATAATTAAGAGCATGAAAGATCCAATGGAATGAACTCAAAGTAGTTTTTGAGTTTAATAGACTTGAAGTATCTTATGGAAAATAATTGCAAAACCACAGAAACAGTGAAGAAGGTTAGTTACAGCCTTGATGGGGTAGCTGACTTCAGCAGTCTCAGCTATCTGAAAAGGTATTTACCAGATTTTGGTTGGGAACATAATCCCTAAATCATTTGAGATAATATACTTGTTTCCTTACTGGGTAAATGTGTTTAAACTTTGAGAAAATGTAGACATAAGTAGAATATAGAATAAATTAAACCTTTGGTAGCAATGTTTTAGGATTAAGGACTAATAAGTACATATTTGATATTTAAGCATTTGTAATGCTTGAGATAATTTATCCTACTCAAGTAACAGATTACTCTTGTGACTCCAATGTAAAATATATCATTGAAAAATTAGTATCTGCTTGTGATTTTTAAGTAGAAACCCTGCCATTTGAAAGGTATTTGCCTTTATTATTGGAGATATTTCATATGAATGTTTAACTTTGTTGTTGCATAGAAGTATTTAAACAGATTTCACTTGCAAGAGAAAGATATCTAATAGGTTACTCTTAATCAGTACTAAATTACAATTACTATATTCTATTAATATCGATTCATTAAAACCCAGAGCTTTAATTATGTCTCAGAAAATTAATTAAACTTTAGCCTCACAATCAGCTTTATTTTCTAACTCAATGTTTAAAAATTGACAAGTATGTATTATACTTATTTATGTCTTCATTCAGTAAACATTTGCATTTGTAGCATGCAAGACAACATGCTAGATACACGAAAGATGGAATAAATGGAAGAAAATGCAACACAGATCTCATGCTTAAGAGGGACAGATTGAAGATTCAATGAAAAAACATCAACAAACAACTTTTCTACAAGAAACAAAACATTTTAAAGAAAACATTTACTTCAGCCGGGCGCGGTGGCTTACGCCTGTAATCCCAGCACTTTGGGAGGGCGAGGCGGGTGCATCACGAGGTCAGAAGTTCGAGACCAGACTGGCCAGTATGGTGAAACTGTGTCTCTACTAAAAATACAAAAATTAGCCTGGCGTGGTGGCGTGTGCCTGTGATCCCAGCTACTCAGGAGGCTGAGGCAGGAGAATCGCTTGAACCTGGGAGGCAGAGGTTGCAGTGAGCTGAGATCAGGCCATTGTGCTCCAGCCTGGGCAACAGAGCAAGACTCCAACTCAAAAAAAAAAAGAGAAAAAAGAAAAAAAGAAAACATTTACTTCACATAATAAGATATGAGAAAAAATGGACTCTCTGAATGAAAGAAAGAGGAGATCATGTGAAAGATTTGCGCATTTTTTTTTTTAAAAAGTTATGGACTGAAACACTCCTAATCATTAACATTTGTTATTTTAGGGGAGTGGAATTGGAAAGGTGGAAAGGGCTATTTACATTTTTATAATCTCCATGTCTTTTAAATCAAATCAATATATATTGCATTTATTCTTTTAGTTAAAATTTTAAGAACTTTATAAAAAATAGAGACAGGGACTCCCTTTGTTACCCAGTCTGGTCTCAAACTCCTGGGCTTAAGTGATCCTCCCACCTCAATTAGAAGGGTAGAAGGGCCAGCTGTTTAAGTTTCTATAATCTCTGTTAAATCAAATATATATTGCATTTATTATTTTAAATTTTAAAAACTTCTTTAAAAATAGAGATGGGATCTTCCTATGTTGTCCAGGCTGGTTGTGAGCTCCTAGGATCAAGTGATTCTCCCGCCTTGACCTTTCAAAGAGCTGGGATTACAGGCATGAGCCACCATGCCCAGCCTATTTATTTGTTTATTTATTTTTAGAGGCAGGGTCTCACTCTCACTAGACTGAAGTGCAGTGGCGTGATCATAGCTCACTGCAGTCTCAAACTCCTGGACTCAAGCAATCAACTAGCCTCAGCCTCTGAGTACTGAGATGACAGGCATGTGCCTTCACACCCAGCTAATATTTTTGTAGAGATGGGGTCTTCCTGTGTTGCCCGGATGAGTCTCAAACTCTTGGCCTCAGCCTCCCAAAGCACTGGGATTGCAGGCATGAGCCACAACACATGGCCCTGCTTTTAAAAAATATATAGTGGGCCAGGCTTTCTGGGATGATGGGCAACCATTACATTTGCTTTCTCTCCATTCTGAATGTCAGCCTCCATACACCTCTCTTGAGCCATCTCTTGATGCCCAGGACTGGCAGGCAAGCAGGATGTTAGGGTGCTGGCTGGAGGGCTGGAAAGCCCCAGGGCAAGGATATGAACGTGAAGGATTTTAAGGAGATTCTTGGACCTCAAGGGAACTTTTGGTCCTGGTTTCCTAGAGTATGTTAGATCTTCTTGGCCCCCAAAGAATCAAGGAAAAGCTGAATAGGTGGACCAAATCCTTTCCAGCGCTGAGGCTGGGAGAACTCTGTGACACCAGTGGGTGCTCATCCTGGTGCTGCCATGGACCTGACTACCTACTTCCGCTAAACTCTCCAGCAGCTGAGCCTTCAAGAGAAGACGTCCTCCACCTTTTCCATGAGATGAAGAATCCTTGGGGCCAGGGGACGTGCTCTCTAGCTCACACCTGTCTCCATCCTCTAGACCATGCTTGCAGTACACAGGACCCCAGAATGCCTGGCCCAAACACTCCTGAGCTTCCAGGGGCTGCAGGGGCTTCTGGCCTTGTTTCCCCATCTGATGAGTTCGTTTCTTGGTCTGAAAGATTGCGACAGTTACTACGAGACTGAATGAAGGGGGATGAATGCAGAAATGAAAACTTAAGACAAAAGTAACTTTTAAAGAGAGGGGCCGAGGGAAGAAGAAGAGGGCTCCCTGCTTCTAATGAGCAAAGGCAGCCACCCTGAGCTTCTACAGCCCTTCGTATTTATTGAGTAGAAAGAGCAGGGAGGAGGAGGTAATGATTGGTCAGCTGCTGGATTGATCACAGGTTCATATTATTGCTAACAGGCTTCAGATGTGCCTGATCACAAGAAACACTTGCGCCTGGGCATGACTGCCCTCAGCATTCCTTCTGGGCAGCAGACGCAGTTTGTCAGTTTGCTAACAACCTGCTTTCATGAAAACAGTTTGCTGCTTACTTATATCGCCACTAGTGATTTACTGAGTTGATCACGACCCTCACTCTTTCGGCCTCCAACAAAAGACGATCAAAGAATGGTTGTTTGCAGAGGTTATGGACAAGACTTGATGTCCAGGCCGAGTGTCCGTATGCACAGGAGCCTCTTGGTGGTGCAGAGTGAAGCCAGAGGAGGAGGAGTGGGTTGTGTCCATGGGCTGATTCTCCCTGCACCAACAGGACAGAATCCTAAGGAATCCGAGCATTTGAAATTCAAATCTGGTCTTCCAGGTTGTTATGTATTTGTCTAGGTAGGAGGCTAGAATGTATTGAAATGGGGTTAGCCTGACATATTTATATATTTCATATTTAGGCTTCCATTTGTTCCTTTGTCTTGGGTCCCAAAAATATATTAGAGGTGGGCCTGTCTGTTCTCTTGGACACGAGGACCTCAATGAGCTTCCACTGTTCTCTGAATGTTTCCTTCCTGGTTTTCTGTGTATACAATAATTCCTAGTTTTCTGTTATTTACAATTTTACTTCCACTTTTTAAAGACAAAAATGTATGATTTTTTTAGTCAATATTGATATAGTGGACCAATATATTTTACCGTTATTTTTGCTTACTGTTTTTGTTTTTTTGCCTTCCTCATCTTCTCACTAAGTTTGTCTGACTACAGCCACACACCATTCATTCAATACCAACTCTTTTTTATTTTTATTTTTTGGAGAGAGGGTCTCACTCTGTCACCCAGGCTGGAGTGCAGTGGCATGATCATGGTTCACTGCAGTCTCAAACTCTTGGACTCAAATGTTCTTCCTGCCTCAGCCTCCTGAGTAGCTGGGACCACAGGTGCACACGACCATGCCTGGCTAATTAAAAACAAAACAATTTTTTTTTTTTTTAGAGACGTGGTCTCACTATGTTGCCTAGGCTGGTTTCAAACTCCTGGGGTCAAGTGATCCAATACCAACTCAACAGGTGGTGAGACCCAGTGGTCTAGACAAACAGCCACATAGCAATATGTTTTTCTCCATGATTCATATCCATGTTCGTTTGTTACAAAATAACAGGCATGAATATTTTCTTTAGAGAGGGAGATCCTCACTTATCCATTAATGACTCATTTGGTGTCCATTCCAAACTATTAAACTGCAAAAGCAGACATGAGAAAAGAAACTTAAGTCAATGTTTTTATCACATGTTGGTGCCAGCCTCCCATAGTGGTGCTAAATTTATGAAATTGCAACAAAACAAAAACCCAAACAACCCAACAACGAAAAGCTATTTAGTGAACACTGTGACTAACAAGCTTATTAGAATTGCTTATCAGAGCCATGTGTGGATTTTGTAGGGGGAAAGATTGTCTTCCCTCGTAGACATTTTGCAAAATAAAAGTAAAATATTACCTTTATGTACGTGGTAGATAGAATTCCACAAGCTTCAAATTCAACAACTCAAAAATGTTGCTTTTACTTTCCATATCTCAGAAGTCACTTTTATTTTATTTATTTTTTAGAGATAGGGTCTCGCTCTGTTGCCCAAGCTGGAGTTGCAGTGGTGCAATCATAGCTCACTGCAGCCTTGAACTCCTGGGCTAAAGCAGTCCTCTTATCTCAGCATCCTGAGTAGCTGGGACTACAGGCGCATACCACCACTCCTAGCTAATTTTTAAATTCTGTGTAGACATAGGATCTTGCTGTACTGCCCAGGCTAGTCTTGAACTCTTGGCCTCAAGTGATCCTCCCACCTTGGCCTCCTAAAGTGCCGGGATTGCAGGTGTGAGCCACCATACCTGCCCAGAAATCTCTATTTTAAACCCCAATTCCTCCTGATAGTAAAAAAAAAAAAAAAAAAAAAAAAGTGTCATCTTGGTGTATTTTGGGTAGGCTGGATCACTTCAAGGTTCCCCCTCCTCCACCTTTTCCTGTGAGTAAACCTGAAGCTCCGACAGAGGCCTGCAAGCCCAGCTGGGATCTGTCCTCAGTCCCTCTCGGACTCATCTTCTACCGTCTTGCTGTCACTCCATCTCCCTGTCCTTCCCTTTGCTTCACCCATACCAGACCCTGTACTGTTTCTGGAAGACACCAGGCATGCTATGTCTTAGGGGAGAATGTGATTTCACCAACTAGTGCGGCCCAAGTAACATGCATTTGCCCTGACTGCTCTTTTCACCTGCTGTGTTGTTCCCCCAGATAACCACAGGCAAACTCCGCCAACTCCTAGTTTATTGAACTATACCATGAGTAACTTACTTAAAATCTCCATGCCCTGTCCCATTCTCTCTTACCTGTTCCAATACTTATTTATGATGTTGATATATGATCTCCCTCTACTAGACTGTAAGCTCCTTGACAGCGAGGATTCTTGTCTATTTTGTTCACTGCTGTGTCTTTAGCACCTGGAAAAATGCCTGGCACACAGCAGGAACTCAGTAAATACCTGCTGAATAAATAAACATGAATAAATCAATGAATGGGGATGCCTAAGTGCTTCGGGATTCTGGTCAAAGCTTTGGCAACTAGGGACACACAGGGACCCTCATCATCTCTGCCTCCTAGGCAGGTATCCACTGAGATCCGCAATCCCATCTGGTCCTTGGACCAGTTACCCTTCATGTTGGCCTCTGTTAAGATGTCCAGGTTGTATCTGGTCTCCCACACAGCATCCCTTTATTACTACCCCTGGACCTCAGCAGTCAGCCACACATTCAGTAAAGGCCACAGCTCTGCCATCTCCTAGCTAGGGGACTTTGGACAAGTTACTTAGACACTCTGAGCCTCGTTTGTAACATTCAGAGACGTTGCTGGGATTAGACACAATGCCTGTAGACCATTTAACAGTTGCTGTCACACATGGTTGGTATTCACTCAGCTGTCGCTATGGAAATAGCAGACAGAAAAGGCACAGCGTCAGTGGCTGGGTGTCCAGAGAGAAGCAGCCTGTCTCTCTAGATAATACTTGGCAAAATCACAGCAGTCCGGTGTGTGGCCCTTTACTGACCTTGATTAAAAATCGGGTGTCGGCCGGGCGCGGTGGCTCACGCCTGTAATCCCAGCACTTTGGGAGGCCGAGGCGGGTGGATCATGAGGTCAGGAGATCGAGACCATCTTGGCTAACACGGTGAAACCCCGTCTCTACTAAAAATACTAAAAATTAGCCGGGCGTGGTGGCGAGCGCCTGTAGTCCCAGCTACTCGGGAGGCTGAGGCAGGAGAATGGCGAGAACCCAGGAGGCGGAGCTTGCAGTGAGCCGAGATCGCGCCACTGCACTCCAGCCTGGGCGACAGAGCGAGACTCCGTCTCAAAAAAAAAAAAAAAAAAAAAAAAAAAATCGGGTGTCAGCACCCCAAGTGGATTCTTCTTACAGGTGCAGATTCAGACTCATTATCCAAGTTGACAGAGACAGAAGTAAATATTCAACAAATATTTATTGAGCACTTACTATGTGCCAGGCACTACTGTTGTAGGTGCTGGAATACAGCAATGAACAAAAAAAGTGAAACATTCTTCCTTAGATGGTGATAAAGCGATAGGAGGACACAGCAGGGAAGGGGTTTGGACTATTTCAATTTGGGACAGGAAACGCCTTGCTGAGAGAGTGAGGGTTGAGCTCTGGAATTAGCCTGGGTTTGACCACATGTAACTGCAACTTTGAGCAAGTCGATCCACTGTAAGTCTCTTTTGTTAACACCATTGTGTGTAAGAGGAAATAGAAACTTAGCTAAAGTCGTTGGAGAATTGAATGTGGTGCAGCATTTAGCACAGCGCAGGAATAATAAAAGCCAGCTGTTCTCATCCTTTGCCCATAGAAAAGCTATCCGGGAAGCCACGTTATAGTCTGAGGCCTGCCTACTGGTTTGGTCAAAGAAAGGGCAGTTAGATAATTTTCATGTTTAATTAAGGGCACGGGGCTAGATTTCTTGAGGTGCCAGAGTAATGCTTGCTTTTCATGAACAACGGATACAAGACATGGGCATTGCAGAACCTTTAAAGAACATAACTGGAATAATCAAATAACCGGAAGTTCATGAAATATTTTGGCTCATGAATTAGTTATCTGGTAAATCACAGTCTGAAAGTCACAGAATACAAAGTACTTTAAATTTCCTCCAAAGCTTACTGAATAAGGGGAGGGAGATTTAAGATGCGGAGGAAGCTCTGAACTTGCAAGAGGAACAAGGAGGACGGTGGCTGCTGGAACTCTGTAACCCTTAGAGAAGATGTGGGTGGGATTTGGCAAGCCCCCTAGACCCTCTTTGTTTTGGGTCTTAATAGGGACAGTTTATTATTTTTAGTGACTCGCGTGAATTGTATACTGTTTTAAGCATCCACCAAAAGCCTTTCGGCTTTTTCTCTAATTAGACTCATTCTCACACAGAGAGGAACTGAACTTTTTGCTTCTTTGGTTCAAGAGCACCATCTACTGGTCAGATTTGGTAATTTCGGGTTTATGGCACTGGAAAATCAAAGAACATTTTGATTTGGTTGTGTTTGGTTTTGGTCCATTTACCAATACAGGTTTTTTGGGGGTGGTTCAACATATGCAAATCAATAAACGTAATCCATCACATAAACAGAACCAATGACAAAAATCACATGATTATCTCAATAGATGCAGAAAAGGCCTTTGACAAGATTCAACAGCCCTTCATGCTAAAAACTCTCAATAAACTAGGTATTGATGAATGTATCTCAAAATAATAAGAAACTATTTATGACAAACCCACAGCCAATATCATACTGAATGGACAAAAACTGGAAGCATTCCCTTTGAAAACTGGCAAAAGACAGGGATGCCCTCTCTCACCACTCCTATTCAACATAGTGTTGGAAGTTCTGGCCAGGGCAATCAGGCAAGAGAAAGAAATAAAAAGTATTCAATTAGGAAAAGAGGAAGTCAAATTGTCCCTGTTTGCAGGTGACATGATTGTACATTTAGAAAACCCCAATGTCTCAGCCCAAACTCTCCTTAAGCTGATAAGCAACCTCGGCAAACTGTTAGGATACAAAATCAATGTGCAAAAATCACAAGCATTCCTATACACCAATAACAGACAGAGAGTCAAATCATGAGTGAGCCCCCATTCACAATTGCTTCAAAGAGAATAAAATACCTAGGAATCCACCTTACAAGGGATGTGAAGGACCTCTTCAAGGAGAACTACAAATCACTGCTCAACAAAATAAAAGAGGACACAACCAAATGGAAGGGCATTCCATGCTCATGGATAGGAAGAATCAATATTGTGAAAATGGCCATACTGCCCAAGGTAATTTATAGATTCAATGCCATCCCCATCAAGCTACCAATGACTTTCTTCACAGAATTGGAAAAAACTATTTTAAAGTTCATATGGAACCCAAAAAGAGCCCACATTGCCAAGATAATCCTAAGCAAAAAGAGCAAAGCTGGAGACGTCACGCTACCTGACTTCAAACTATACTACAAGGCTACAGTAACCAAAACGCCATGGTACTGGTACCAAAACAGAGATATAGACAAATGGAACAGAACAGAGGCCTCAGAAATAACACTACACATCTACAACCATCTGATCTTTGACAAACCTGACAAAAACCAGAAATGGGGAAAGGATTCCCTATTTAATAAATGGTGCTGGGAAAACTGGCTAGCAATATGTAGAAAGCTGAAACTGGATCCCTTCCTTACATCTTATACAAAAATTAATTTAAGATGGATTAAAGATGTAAATGTTAAACCTAAAACCATAAAAACCCTAGAAGAAAACCTAGGCAATAACATTCAGGACATAGGCATGGGCAAGGACTTCATGACTAAAACGTCAAAAGAAATGGCGACAAAAGCCAAAATTGACAAATGGGATCTAACTAAACTAAAGAGCTGCTGCACAGTGAAAGAAACTACCATCACAGTGAACAGGCAACCTACAGAATGGGAGAAAAATTTTGCAATCTACCCATCTGAAGAAAGGGCTAATATCCAGAATCTACAAAGAACTTAAACAAATTTACAAGAAAAAAACAACCCCATGAAAAAGTAGGCAAGGGATATGAACAGACACTTCTCAAAAGAAGACATTTATGCAGCCAACACACACATGAAAAAATTCTCGTTATCACCGGCCATCAGAGAAATGCAAATCAAAACCACAATGAGATACCATCTCACACCAGTTAGAATGGTGATCATTAAAAATTCAGGAAACAACAGATGCTAGAGAGGATGTGGAGAAATAGCAATGCTTTTACACTGTTGGTGGGGGTGTGAATTAGTTCAACCATTGCAGAAGTCAGTGTGGCAATTCCTCAAGGATCTAGAACTAGAAATACCATTTGACCCAGCCATCCCATTACTGGGTATATACCCAAAGGATTATAAGTCATTCTACTATAAAGACACATGAACATGTATGTTTATTGTGGCACTATTCACAATAGAAAAGACTTGGAACCAACCCAAATGTCCATCAGTGATAGACTGGATTAAGAAAATGTGGCACATATACACCACGGAAGACTATGCAACCATAAAAAATGATGAGTTCTTGTTATTTGCAGGGACATGGATGAAGCTGGAAAACATCATTCTCAGCAAACTATCACAAGGACAGAAAACCAAACACTGCATGTTCTTACTCACAGTTGGGAACTGAACAATGAGAACAGCTGGACACAGGGTGGGGAACATCACATATGGGGGCTTGTCGTGGGGTGGAGGGCAGTGGGAGGGATAGCATTAGGAGAAATACCTAATGTAAATGACGAGTTGATGGGTGCAGCAAACCAACATGGCACATGTATACCTATGTAACAAACCTGCACGTTGTGCACATGTACTCTAGAACTTAAAGTGTATATATATATATATATATATATATACTTATATATATAGATAGATATATACTTATATATATATATACATATATAAAAAGATGTGTAAGAGGTGGTGATTGCCTAAGTTTAATTTCATTTCTATTTTTAAAAGTTGTGTTAAAATATACATGATATAAAATATTATTATTTTAACAATTGAAGTGTACAGATTAGTGGTATTAAATACATTCATAACGTTTTACAATTATTATGGTCATCCATCTTCATAACTCATTTCATCTTGCAAGACTGAAACTATATATTCATTAAACAATAACTCCTCATTCCTGACACCCTCCAGCTCCTGGCAACTATCATTCTATCTTCTGTCTCTATGATTTTCACTATAAGTAATTACACAGTATTTGTCTTTTTGTGACTGGCCTATTTCATTTAATGTAATATCCTCAAGATTCATCCTTATTGTAGCATATATCAGAATTTCATTGCTTTTTAAGGCTGGGTAATACTGCATATGTCTATATTATATTTTGCTTATTCATTCATCTATTGATGAACATGTGTTTCTTCTTTAGTTATTGTGAATAATGCTGCTATGAACATAAGCATAAAAATATCTTTTCAAGGCCCCACTTTCAATTTTTGTTTTTGGTATATGCTTATAAGTGGAATTGCTGGATTACTTGGTAATTCTATATTTAACTTTTTAGGAAACATCACAGATCTTTTTTTGGACAAGATGTGTTTAATCTTCAGGTTTTGAATCACCAAGATAGAGCAAGTTACTTTGGTCTCAGGGAGTCAAATTTACCAAGAGGTCTTTGATAAGCCACTGGTTACGTAGCTAAAAGCAAACTGCATAATTGCTTAAATCAGGTGCAAACTACTGAGCTGTCTTTTCTATAACATATGAAAATGTTGAATAATTTCTATTAACATGTATTCAGTTTCACTAATCTTTTCTTTTGTCATATCTATTCTGCTTTTAATCCCATGCATTGTATTTTTTTGTCTCAGACATTGTATTTTTTTATTTCTAGAAGTTTGATTTGATTTGAGTTTTAAAAACCATCTCCCATGTTTCTATTCACAATTAAATTTCTTAAGCTTCTTGAACATAATATCGTTGTTTACTAATTCTATTATTTGTATAATTTTTAGTTCAGTTTCAGTTGATTTTTCTCCTCATTATGGATTATATTTTCCAAATTTTACTTACTGATGATTTTTTTTAAGGTGTGCACTTTTATTGAAGTGGTCTCAAGTCAGTACCAGTATCGACTGCCTCCACACCTCCACCCACTCCCAGGAAGACGAAAAACCTTCATACATTTCAAGCTGGGGGACAAAAAGAGGGCCATGATGGCTGATCATTCAAAATAAAACAAAATAAAAAAGTATGAAGGTGAAGATTTAAAAAATGTTGCATTACATAATTTACAAGAAAGCAACGCTGTCACCTCCACTGTGTGGATGGGGAGATGACTAGGCCGTTCTTAGAGAGAAGTGGGATGGCTTTTGGGAGGGCAAGGGACTTTCTACAACAATGCATCTCATGATATGTAGAATGACTATTTTTTTAAAAAGAACAATGTATGATCAAAGTCCTCTGCCACATTGTAGAATTTTGGGAGATGCTCACTCCAACTGACCGCTCTCACTGTCACTGTTCATTTTTAAATCCTGAGTCACCAGGCCAAAAACCCCAAAGTGAACAGACAAAAAACAAATATGTTCATGCCAATTTCGTCTTGTTTCCTGTGCAAGTTAGGTTTTATCAAGAAACTGTGTAACACAACTAAGTAACAGTCTGCCTAGAAGCATTTGTAGTGGACGATGGAGGGGATGGATTTTTAGTATTCTTGTTTGCTGATCCAAATCCACTGGAAGGTGAACAGGGAGGCCAGGATGAAGCCGCTGATGCACACAGAGAATGTGTGCTCACGGGGCGCAATAATTTTGATCTTATTTTGCTGGGGGCCAGGGCAGTGATCTCCTTTTGCATCCTGTCCTGGATGCTCAGGTACATGGTGGTGCCACCAGACAGCACTGTGTTGGAGTACAGGTTCTTGTGCATGTTCACATCACACTTCATGATGGAGTTGGAAGTAGTTTCATGGATGCCACAAGATTCCATATGCAGGAAAGAAGGCTGGAAGAGAGCCGGGGCCTATCAAGAAGAGATTGTTGCAGATGGTAATTACCTGGCTGTTGGCAGGGAAAAGAAGGATGCAGGGGCTGTCAGCTCCTGATTGAAGTCCAAGATGATCCAGCACAGCTTCTCCTTGATGTCATGCATAATTTCCCACTCTGCCATGATAGTGAAGCTATAGCTTCACTAGGGGAGGATCTTCATGAGATAGGTCCCGGCAAGCCAGGTCTGGATGCAGGATGGCATAGAGAAGGGCATAGTCCTCGGAGATGAGCACACTGTAGGTGACCCTGCCACTGGAATCCATCACAATGCCAGTGGTATGGCCAGAGGCTAGAGGGACAGCATGACCCAGATGGCCATGTACATAGCTGGGATGTTGAAGGTCTCAAACATGATCTGGGCTGTCTTCTCGTGGTTGGCCTTGGGGTTCAGGGGGACCTTGGTCAATAGCACAGGGTGCTCCTTGGGAGCCACAACTCATTGTAGAAGGTGTGGTGCCAGATCTTCTCCATGTCTTCCCAGTTGGTGATGATACAGTGCTCAGTGGGGTACTTCAGGGTCAGGATGCCTCACTTGCTCTGGACCTCATTCCTCACAGCAGTCCTTCTGCCCTATCTATGCCCATCATCAAACTCTGGTCCCATGGGCATCCCACTATGGAAAGGAAGAAGGCCTGGGGGCATCTTTGACCAGGATTCTGGCCTTGCACATACCAGAGCAGTTGTCAACAAGTGCAGAGGTATCATCATCCATGGTGAGCTCAGGGCAGATGTGAACCAGTGGCAAAGCAGTGAGGGCAAGGGTCTGTGCTTCCTGGGTGGATGAGGTTTTGGTGGTCTGCTATTGATTTGTGATTCAATGCCAGACAACAGTTTGAATTTTTTAGTATTGTTTTAAGCTTTGTTAGGTGACACCAGAACAGCATTTAGCTTATTTATAGTTTGTAGTCACTCAGGCAAGACCCTTTTTAATGCTATAACTAATATCTGGTGAATCATAAGGTTTCCCACAGTGGCTGTTGGAAATTGGCACCATTCCTGGCACTATAAGATTTCCAGGCAGTGGTTTCTCTTTTGGATGGTTCTTCTTCAAACTCAGGTAGTTTCCTCACAACAAGTGTTGGTCAGTACTCAATTCAGTACTCCAGGAGTACCCTCCAAAGATCTTTGTAGTTCTCTCTGTGTGCAGCACTTGTCTCTTCTGCCACTGCTCTGTAAACTCTAGCCATCTTGGCTTTCCTGAACTCCTAGCTCCAGGTCTTCAACTCAGGGTTTTGCTTGGGTTCCCCCTCACTGCACCATCACCTGGAAACTCTTCAACCACTAAGCTGGGATGACTGTAGGGCCAACCTCATTTGTTTCCAGTCCTTAAGGATCACTGCCTTTCATTATTTTAGATCCAATGTCTTGAAAGCTATTGTTTCATGTATTTGATCAGATTCTCAGTTCCAGTCCCCATTATTCCATCTTGGCTGGAAGCCGAAGCTGATTTATACATTTTCAATAAACAATGTAGACAGGTTAATACAAAATGCCTCGAGGAGTTTCAGATTTTAAACAGCATACTTTAATCACTAGGTAGCACAATTTATTCCTTTCTTGGCTGAGGTTCAGTACCATGGCTCCAGGGTTCTATGGAGGCAAGCACAGAGGTACCGCAGAGACCAGCTGCAAATTACTTTTCCTAAACGGTTCTCTGGAGGTGCCATTGTTGCAGACGTTCATGCATTTTTCTGCTGCTTGCCATTGTTCCCTTTTCTCCCTGGCTAGCCTTCTCTTACTGGACCAAGCCGAACTGAGCTTGTGCTACTACTATATCTAGTTCATTTTTTATCGTTACCTTTATCACACTGTATTATATCAATCCCCCTATCAGACCACAGGATCTCTGCACACAGACTATGTCTATATAGTCTCAATGCCTGACACTCGGGGCACTTCATAATAATACATCAAATGAATTAATGAATAGAATAAATGAATATTTGAATATGAATTATTTTAACTGGTAAGTTAATGCAGAGAAATTTGGAAACTAGGAACTGCTACATAGAGTTTTTACTTTGTTACATATAATTATATTATTGAAGGAGGTATATCATTTTTATTCCATTTAATTTTTTACTTTCTCACCAAGTTATTTTATACTTTCAGGAAACCTGACCTAAAATAACTCTTCCTGGCACTTTCTATTTCAGCAACTGGATCAGTCGAATCTTCTCCAAGATTCCTGTACACAAAGTAGAGAAATTAGATACTACTGTCATGGTAGTTTGTGATTTTGACAGGCTGTAATTCTCAGAGGTGAAAAAGTAGAATTTTATTTTATAACTGAACATAGATTTTGTTGTCCTTTATTCCCTACTTCTTCTTAGCAACAGAAAATTAATTTTTAATTTTCAGATATTCAATCTAATACAAAAGTTATTCCATGATTTAGTTATGATTGTCTAAGTCAGTTGGTTTTACAAAAGTCAGCTGGGATTTCTCTTCTATTCTCTTCCTCTAAGTTGCTTATAAGCTGTGTGTGTGTGTGTGTGTGTGTGTGTGTGTGTGTATCAATATCTCTACATATATATTTATATGTATCCATGCATATCTATAGTAAGCTAGAGTGGGATGGGGAAGGGAGGAGGGATGCCTATGCCTTGGACTCACTGCTATCTCTGTGTGGCTTCAAATGTGTATACTATCTATATTATGACACAAGCAATATGTTACGCTGGCTATGTTTGATAGCTTCTGGATAATCTACTGATTGTCTATGCAGCTTTCTGACATGAAAGATTTTGTGAACTTCAGGCCCTATTTAGTCCAGACACTATAGGAGCCCTCCCTTTGCTGAGTGAGCTTGTCTCTTGGCTATTAATTTGACTCGTGCTCCTAGCATCCACAGCTTTCTCTGAATCTGAGGAATGGTATATTGACATCAATCTCATACTTTTTAGCTGATCACAGATATCACAGATATTCGTAAATTTCAACAGGGACTCTTCCAGGAAAGGGTGGGAGTTGGGAAGGAAAGGAAAAAGAATCTGTTCTCCTTTCATGCTTTCTCAGAATCCCCATAAACTTCATTATTTCATTTGTTTTCTGCTCTAGCCCTCATATATCTACCTGTACAGGTTGTTTTGTTTTGTTTTGTTTTGTTTTTTGAGTCTCACTCTGTCACCCAGGCTGGAGTGCAGTGGCATGATCTTAGCTCACTGCAACCTCCATCTTTTGGGTTGGAGTGATTCTCCTGCCTCAGCCTCCTGTGTAGCTGGGACTACAGGCATGTGCCACCATGCCTGGCTAATTTTTGTATTTTTAGTAGAGACAGGGTTTCAACATGTTGGCCAGGCCGGTCTTGAACTCCTGACCTCAGGTGATCCACCCGCCTTGGCCTCCCGAAGTGTTGGGATTGCAGGCGTGAGCCACCATGCCCGGCCCATATATCTAACTGTGCAGGTTTTATGAGAACACATTCCTTTTCACATCTTTCAGTTTTCTGTTCTCACTGCCTATCGTAGTTGTGTTAGTATGTATGAAGTAGAGAAGTTGCTTCTTTGAGTTAATAAGCAAAATAAAAGTAGTTGGAGCCTGGTCACTGCTCCCTAGCATATGCTGACACAGCTTGTACTGAGGCAGTTGCAAAGAAGGAAAACATAGCACTTTGTATCATCATTCCTGTTATTAATCTAGCAAAAATAAGCATTTCACATATCATTTCATTTCACTTTATAGATAAAATAATTTCTCAGTTAGGGCCTCACAGACCACCTGCTTCAAGCTGGAACTTACCAAGAAATTAGAAGGCATTCTGCCTCAATGTTCCCTAACATTTCCTGAAACTGTCATTCAAGAATCCTGGGATGGGAGAGTTAACCATAATATCTTGAAGATTATTTAACTGAGCCATCTCAAGGCTGTACAAATCATGAGGTTGTTTGTAATAAATATGGGTTTTTCCAGAATAGAGATTCAGGTGGGTTCATTTCCTTTTTAGCTGCTCTTTTGTTTTAAGGTAGCAGTTGTATTTCTTTCTTGACATATTTATTTCAGATTATTATCAAACATTTATATCCTAGGCTTCTTTACTTCTCAGGCATAGAAAGGGAAACTCTTTTGCTAGATACCAAATAAGAAAAAAGTCCTTCTTATTTATTTTATTTTTGAAGCTATAACTTGAATTCTGCTTTGAATTGTTTTTTAGTTTTCTTCCATGAACTAGGGATATGCATGCAGCAGATGGTCAATAAATGCTCACTGACTCAAGCCCAGTTGCTCTATTTAAATTACATATAAAAAACAAAATGACAATTCAACTAGTATATGTGAAAGAGGAAATTTTTCACAGCTATCCAAACTTTTCTAAGAAGTCAGTTTTAATGGTTACGTAATGAAACGAGTATCTAAATCTAGTTCATTGTATATGGTCAATGAGCTTCACTAATGACATTAATAAGCTGATTAAATATATAGTTTGATACATTGTAGTATTAGAAAACTTTGTATAATCACAGTATTGAGATTATTGATAGATTTTTGATAATCCAAGTATTATTCATTGGATCTGCAACTCTATGAGTGGTTCGAATCAGACATGAAAGGCGACCTTCATCTGCATCAAAGGAGAAGTCACATAGAGAGGTTGTGCTTAAAGTAGATATAAAGGAAGAGAATGAGAATGGAGTGGTAATAGGAGAGTCCTAAATAGCATTGCTGGACTAGCTACAGGTCAGTGACTACACACAAAAGCTTAACCAGGAGGTGGCTACCGATCATGAAGAGCCAGGCTGTGTGCAGTCTTCCTTCTTGATGATTCATGTCTGGCTTGTGCAGATTATTCATTAGCATGAGGTTGCACTCTTCAGGAGCAGCCATCGGGATAAGCACAAAAGTATTACAAAGTATTTTACTCTAGTTTATGTTTCTGTCAACCTCCCTTGGATGATTGATTCTTTAAAATCTTTGATTTTGTGTTACCTGTGTGTTCAGAGGATGTGCTTGATAAACACCTATCGAATGCATAATTGAGTCGATAAACAATGATAAAGTGTCTACCTTAAGTCCAAATGAAATGGATTGTATGTAGATGCATAGATATGTACATAGTTTTACTAAATACAAATGAGAGGAGGGGGAGATTGTCTAGCCAGAACACTCTATACAGAATAATCTCCATAAATATTTTAAACATTTGTTTACTTGTACTGAAATGAAAGAAAGACTGCAGTGTGTTTGCTTTTGCTAACGTTTCGCCTACATGAAGAGAAGTAGGAAAGGAGAAGCCCAAATGTGTAGGTTGATTCCAGATTATTCTGGAGCTGAAATGCTGGGTTGAGTATTTAGGTAACGACAGGCCATCCAGGTTTTGAAATGTGATTTTTTAAAACAAGGAAAATGATGATAAAATACTTCAGTGGAATTAAATTTAAAGGAGTTTAATTGAGCAACGAATGATTCACAAATTGGGCAGACTTTTGAGCCAGGGTAGGCTCAGAGACTCCAGTGCAGCCTCATGGTGGAAGAAGATTTATGAATGGAAAAAGGAAAGTGAAACTCACACCTGCAATCCCAGCACTTTAGGAGCCGAGGCGGGTGGATCATCTGAGGTCAGGAGTTTGAGACCAGCCTGACCAACATGGTGAAACTCCATCCCTACTAAAAATACAAAATTTAGCCAGGCATGGTGGCAGCCACCTGTAATCCCAGCTACTCTGGAGGCTGAGGCAGGAGAATCACTTGAACCCAGGAGGCGGAGGTTGCAGTGAGCTGAGATCATGTCATTGCATTCCAGCAGCCCGGGGGACAGAGCAAGACTCCGTCTCAAAAAAAAAGAAATTGAGGCACAGAAACAACCGAATTGGTTACTGCTAGGTGTTTGCCTTATTTGAACACGGTTCAAACAGTTGGCTACATTTGATTGACCAAAACTCAGTGGTTGGCACAGGTTTGGGCTACAGTCTGTTTGTACCACCACTTGTTACAGTTCACGATGTAACGATAACCTTTAGACTGGACTTAAAACCTGTAAGGAGGCAGCTTTAGGCTAAACTTGATTTAACAATTCCCCACTTTTGGTCATTTTCTCAATTTTGAGACATTGACCAAAACTTTAGTCATTGATGTCACTATCACCATCATAAATATACTGTTTTGGTCTTGAAACTCACTGGGAAACAGCAGAACAGAGGGTTTTGTAAGGTGGGAACAAGGACTGAGTAGAGAGTACTTCCTTATGGAACACCCTGTTTATGAGAGAAATGCAAAACCTGGTCTGTTCTAGGACTTACGTGTTTTCTTAAGGTCTTAGTTTGATTATGTCACATTTAGCATGAGTGATTCTATTTTGGTTTGGTTTAGTCTGTTAGGGCCTAGAGAATGAGCTCAGTCCAAAACAATGGCCTCCCATAATTTTGTTTAAAAAAATTCCCCCATTTTGGTCAGGTTTTCACTTAGGTGAGAGTGTAACTAAAACTTAGGGGCTTAGCATCACTCTCAGTTACCATCATTTTGGGTTTCTGGCCTCAGCACACCATTCACAGGTTACAGTGTCTTCATGGTCTCACGTTTCTTTCAGCTCTTGTCATTCCAGTTGAAGAGAGACCATTTGATATTCTAGATATGGCTGCATGCAAATATTTAAAACCTTTGAGAAAATACAGCCTGCGAGGGAGACTATTATTATGACTATCTGGAGGATAATACTATGAGTTTGGCATATGCTCCTTACCCGGTGTCCCCATAAACCAAAGCACCTAAAATTAAATAGACCAAAGAATAAGCTAGATAAAAAGTCTACTCACTTAACTAAGAAGTCTCTTCATTAATCCTCTGGAATGAAATGTCTGTAATCTACATTTGATGTATTTTCCATTGTCTACAAGGGCCAGCAGCTGCACAGATATTTTTCTGTTTAGCTAATTATATTATTTAGCATAAATTTCACAAGAGAATTTAAAGTCTGTTGTGTAACTATAGCCTTTACAGTAGAATCTGCTATAGAGCCTATCATGAGGGGTACATTCCCAATCATTGCTTCTTTTACTCTGAACCATGGAAAAAGGACCTAACAAATGATGTCCTTCTAAAGGAGTGAAGGAGCCCTCCTGGCAATTTTCTCTTTAACTTGTGATGTGGGTTAAGAGGAGTGAACCAATATTCTGTTTCTGACTGATTATGCAGCAACATATGTACTATTTAATTTTTTCACCTACATTGGGGCCTCATCAAGGTATAAGGTTATCCAGGTATAAGGCTGGCTGCAAAATCCTTCACAAATAAAAGTATACCCCATAAGTGCACAAAACATACCGCCTTTTTCACTTCTATTGTTCATAGTGGCATAAGCAAGAGAAAAATATTGAAAGATAAGCGTCTCATAATAGTAGAGAAGTCTTCATGCATGATCCTGGGAAAAGCTGTTCACATCAAGGATGCCATTTTCTTTTGGGGAGAAACTCCCCTGGTTAGCTTTACCTTAAGGGTTCCAATAGGACTGCAGTTCCAAGAGTGTGGAGGGACCCTTCTCAGTTGTGATATTATGAAACCAAGGTTCAAGGTCCTAAAGTTTTGTTGTGGTGTGGATGGCAAGGGCAGTCTTTCTCTGATGTTCTCAGAAGATCCAATCTTCAGGTTCTAGATTGTGAAGAGGTTGATTGTGGTCAGTCAGTGAACCACAAAAAGCTTTCTTTACCTGGTGAAAACACCACTGTGGCATAACAATTTACTGTTATAACATCAGCCCTCTTGCATGGGAAAGTTTTTTAATGCAACTAGAAAACATGCACTGAAAATGACAATTGAATAAAATCCCTCTACATATGTTTAAATGGCCCATCAGGTAGCCAAATTTATCTGAAGCTTTGATTTTCTTCCCAGGAATATGGGTTTGACAAAGTAAACATTACTCAAAAATTATTTTAGCAATTTAGAAATCACCACACCAATATATATTTAATTTAGATCATTTTAGGTTTTCCAGGATGAGTCATGGAATGCAAAACTTTTTTTTTTAAGAACTCAGGAAGGACAAGGCAGCTGTCCTGGTTCTCCATGAGTTCATCTTTAACATTGGACTTATGTCCTCTTAAATACCAGTTGTTTCTCCAATTGAGGGGCATAGCACTAATAGCTGGTAGGTTATCATAGGTAATTTGACTTAGACCATGGAGTTCATTCAAACTGTGTATCTAAACAATTGCACTATTGGCTGATTTAGCATGAAAATCTGGCAAAGTATTTTCTTGATATTCAATTAATTTTTGTTCTACTTGGGTTAGCATTTTATAAACCAGTCAGTCTTTTCATTAGAGTTCCAGGAATGCTTACCTAGCCCAAATGATATGATTTTAAAATTATGAGAAACCTGTATTCAAGAGTGCTTTCCAGGTCCTTTTTATTTTTTCATGAACCTCCTAAAAGACACCATATTCTAGGATTTTGCATGCTTGTGAGGTTTTCAGAAACTGCACCAGCATTAAGCAATTAACTGTGGAAATGACTTTAAATGGTCATAGTTAAAGACACAATTGTCAAGGAAATTTAGTTATTTCTATAGTTTATAATAACTTAACCAAAATTATGATTGATAGCATATTCGCAGACATTAGAATTTTAGAAATCCCATATAATTTTGGAACATATATTAATATCATTCACTAAAAATATAACCAGAAGAAGTTTAAACATTATTTTTTATTTTGACAATGCTTCCCACGTAACTTAACACGTCAAACAATCCTGTTTACCTCTGTTTTGGATGCTTCAGGGGCCCTCTGTAGAATCTCAAAGTTAGAGGTCAGAAAAGACAATTTTGAAGCTGAAATTTGATTTGGGGAAGTCTATCAAATATATTAAAGGTTTTAAACACTTGATATTATAAAATAGAATTCCAGGTCAATGTAAGTCATTCATTCAGGCAAAATGATGACTCACAAATTTTAAAAAGTCAAAAACCATTACTCATTGATAGGGGAAAGTCTTAGGTTTCCAGTCTCTTGTCTTTCCCTTCTTTTTTTGGTAGTTTATTCAAAAAGCATTAAAAAAATCTTTCATTATCCTTTAATATTACATGAAAATCTTGTTCAAGAGAGAAAGCCAAATTTCACACTTGCATTAGTGTATTATTAATGTCAACCCCAATCTTTTTTTTTATTTTTATTTTTTGAGGTGGAGTTTCCGTCTTGTTGCTCAGGCTGGAGTGTAATGGTGCGACCTCAGCTCACTGCAACCTCCACCTCCCAGAGGTTCAAGTGATTCTCCTACCTCAGCCTCCTGAATAGCTGGGATTACAGGCATCCTCTACCATGCCTGGCTACTTTTTTGTACTTTTAGTATAGATGGGGTTTCATCATGTTGGCCAGGCTGATCTCAAACTCCTGACCTCAGGTGATCCACCCGTCTTGGCCTCCCAAAGTGATGGGATTACAGGCATAAGCCATCACACCCGGCCAACCCCAATCTTTCATATAACCTTATAGACAAATCTACCAATTTTAATCAGTTTGACCATAAGGTAAGATTTTCATAAACCTTTTATAACCCTTTACAAATCTTTGTTAAAGAGTAGATCAGTGCTCTAAGCACACTCTGTTGTGCTTTTATTCCAATCTTCAATTTACAGAAAAAAATGGATAATATCCCTTTAAATTTAGCCAATGTGTTCATATACGGGATCTGTTTTACAAATAATTTTTCACAATCTTTCACAACTTGTTCAAACCTTTAGCTTTATTCTATCTAATTTAAAATAATCCTTTAAACTAGGCAAAAATTTACATTTCCATGTCTTCTTATAATCTTTTACTAAAAGCACATTTTACTTTTCTTATCCACCTTGCATGTAAAACTGTTTTTTCAGTAGTCTCAAGTATATGTTACAATGTTAACTTTTAGCAATTTTTTTTTGTGTGAAAAATCTGGTACGTAAGTGATTGTAATTATGTATGGATAAGGTCTGACTCTTTCCAGCATAGCTAGGGGACCACATGTCCCCAGGCCTTACCTAGTTATAAAACAGGCAAGTTGAACAACTTTCAAAAACCAAGGAAGCAGTTTATGATCTTAAAGCATTAGCAAACTAATATCTGACCTGCCTAATTTAGACCAAGTTTCTTTATTTTACTAGTAATATTTAAAACTATTTTTATTTCTCAAAGATTACTAAAGTCACTTGAACTAAAAGGCATTACAGTATTTTTTCTTTCAAAATATTCGATTTAAATGCTTTTCTTTAAGCCAATTAATTTGAGCTGTTTTACATTACCATCACACTCACAACACATATATAACTACACAGACGGACAGAAGAAGATCCAGTAGTTGTAAGACTTTTTATTTGCCAGTTTTTAAGTTTCGTAATTGGATTACTGGCTTCAAGGTGGAGCCTTTCCAAGATCAGGGTCAGGAAAGCAGACAATTTCTAGGGCCTAAGGAGGGAAGCTAGAAGTTGTTCATGGAGGAGAAGGGAATCAACAAATGGTAAAGGTCACACAGATATCAACAAGAAATTTCCTATGCTAGATTGAATCCAGGCCACCATTGTAAAATGGCACAGCCTTAGCCGCTGAGCTACAGCACTGGGAAGTTTCCATTGCTCTTCCCAGAAGGAATCTGGAGCAATCAGTTTTGAGCTTGCAAAGACTTTTAACTGCTTGAGATAATTTTTAGTGCTATGACATAAATCCCCAAAATCCTATTCCCTGGAAGGCAGAGACCAAGAGAAAGTAACCACCACATGGTCATAAGGTCAAGCTTTCAAGGACATAAAACAAGGTGGAGACCTCATCCAGTTTTTTTGTTTATTTCAGGGATCTGCAGCAAAGTTTGTTACTGACTGGCTTGCTGCATCATCGTGAATAGTGAGCTTATGGGGTCCTGTATTAGTCTGTTCTCATGATGCTAATAAAGGCATACTTGAGACTAGGTAATTTATAAAAGAAAGAGGTTTAATTGACTCACAGTTCAGCATGGCTGTGGAGACCTCAGGAAACTTACAATCATGGTGAAAAGGGAAGCAAACATGTCCTTTTTCACATGGTGGCAGGAAAGAGAAGGATGAGAGTCAAGCAAAAAGAGAAAGTTCCTTATAAAACCATCAGATCTCATGAGAGCTTACCCACTATCATGAAAATAGCATGGGGGGACAGCCTCCATGATTCAATTACCTCCCACCGCGTCTGTCCCATGACACATGGAGATTATGGGAACTACAAGATGAGATTTGGGTGGTATCACAGCCAAACTATATCAGGACCTAAGCCCATGTTCTGGACTAAGGTACCCCTCTTTATGATAGAACCATAAAGGAAGACACACAAAGCACACGAGATTTGCTACAGCCTAAGACTAGCCTCAGAATCCTTTTTTGCATTAATCAAAACTTTACAGAGGAGATGAATCATGATTTTTACCATTCATTCAACCAGTTTGCACAGAGAGAGAGGCTAGATGTCTGACTGGTAAATAATCTTTACTCTTTTGCTGGCATGACAGACTGCTGGGTTTCCTTTCCCTGAGAGGCTCTAGCAACCCTGCTCACCACACTACAGCCCTAGAAGCCAAGCTGCAATACAAAAGAATATTATTATTATTTTTCTGTTTCAGGGAACCACAGACAAAACCTCTCAATTTTGTAAGATGCTGTCCAAGGGGCTGCATGGGGTAAGCAAATTAACATTTTCCACTCTGTCCAGAGCAAAACACATGTGACAAAACATAGACATTAGCCACTCTGCTTAGCACCCAATATTGAACTGGAAAGACTCAAACTTGCCCCCAGTTGAGCCCTGTCATCTTTAATCCAACATCTGACCAGGAGTTTCAACATGTGGTCTCCGGGTAAGATGGTTGCCCTGAGTAACAGAAGAGATAGGAAAGGGAAAGAAGAGAAAGAAAAACAAGCATTCCCTGTAGCAGGGTATGGAGAAGGTGAGGAGCTCAGGGAAGCCAGAGAAAGACCCACACATTGCAGTGATACTGAATCAAAAGTTCAGGTGGCTGCTTGCTGGTCCTGTACATGCCTATCCCTGTCACCCATAGCTGTCAGCAAAGAGTGCACGGCAGATTAATCCAAAGAGAATAGTGGTTAACATCCCATGGTGCCAAATCCACTTTTAACCAAGAGGGACTTTACTGAGGGGAGGGTCTCTAGTCCAATTCCATCCTTTACTCAGGTAAAATGTACCCCATTACTTACCCAAAGTCAGCCAATTGGTGCTCCAGTCTATTTCCTTTGAATTGGGATAGTACCTAAGCTAAAAAGTTAGCAGATTTAATTTTTTTAAACCAATTAGTTACTTAAGCTTTTTATTTGTCCTTCTTACAGTCTTTAAATAAAAATATTCAAATCTTTTTAGAAGCTTCTTCATATCAATAGGCACCCCTAGATGAGACTAATTTGGGAGCCCTCATTTTCAAATGCACTTCAGTGTAGTTTTGTTCATTTGGAACGTTCCACTCTACATTATATTAAGTAAGATTTTGCCATTTCTGTAAGACCTCACTGCTTCTGGGACCTAACACTTATGCAAGTATAAGCCAGAAGGAACTCAGTACTTTGTAAATTAAGGATCTCATTTTTACCTAAGATATTGACTTTGCTCTCAGGTTCCTTTGATTAACTTAGCCAATGATATATTTTTTTTTTTCCTACCGAAGCACGTAAGAAAAAAGGAAACGGGGTAGAACATGAAAATCCCTGTGAATTTTCAAAAGCCAGATTTTGCAACCCCTGCAATATTACCATTTACTTTTTTTCTGATCCAGTCAGATACAAGAGGCCTTTAACTGGATTCAAGCCAGATTACCAAATCAAATCTAATCCTGGACCCAGTCCAGTTTCTGTCATGACCTTTAAGCCCAGTTTGGATCAGAAATTTGTTAAAAGAAACTTGGAGCTCAAAACACAAATCTGTGGAGCTGTGAAATTCGAGAGAGAATTTCAGAATGCTGCCCAGCTGCTCCGACAGATCAATGGACACAATTGGATCCTGTGGGTACCTTGCTTTGGTAACTCAGTCTTCCTGGGGGTTGTTAGAAACTCTACTCAAACCCTGCTTCTGATACCATCTGATAAAAGAAAAACTTCAGCTGAATTAAATTTAAAGGAGTTTAATTGAGCAACGAATGATTCGTGAATCGGCCAGGCTTGTGGGCCAGGGTAGGTTCAGAGACTCCAGTGTAGTCATGTGGTGGAAGACTTATGGACAGAAAAAGGAAAGTGATGTATAGACGATGAAAGTAAGGTGCAGAAACAACTGGATTGGTTACAGGTGAGCGTCTGCCTTATTTGAACATGGTTCGAAAGGTTAGCTACATTTGATTGGCAAAAACTCAGTGATTGGCACAGGTGTGGCAATCTGTTTACCACAGATTCAACAAGTGGAGGGGTCTGTTTA
This sequence comes from Gorilla gorilla gorilla, assembly GCF_029281585.2. Taxonomy (NCBI): domain Eukaryota; kingdom Metazoa; phylum Chordata; class Mammalia; order Primates; family Hominidae; genus Gorilla; species Gorilla gorilla. The sequence continues at coordinate 35,441,045 of NC_073231.2, forward strand.
CTCTTCCACTTGTTATAGTTCACGATGCACAGAAAAATCTTTAGGCTGAACTTAAAATATGTAAGGAGGCAGCTTTAGGCTAAACTTCATTTAACAGTGATGTGATTATATTTGTGCATTAGAAAGATTTACATGGCAAGAATCTATATTATATTTAATGGAGAAGGCTACAGGGTAAATATATTGAAGATGCTGTACTGAAATTATAAAAGGCTTTTTATATGTCAGGCTGAGGTACTTTCACTGCATTGCCAGTGAATAAAGCAAGGCAAAAGGGAAAGTATCAACATGGATAAAGGTCAGTAAAAATGCGTTTGGTTTCTGGAAATTTGTGATAATAGTTTTGGTACTTTTTAGGAGATAAAGGTTTTTGTATTAACCACAGTGAACTAATCTCATTTGAATTGCTTTGAATCCTCCAGTTGTCAAGAAGGAATTTAACACATTTAGCAAAAATAATGGAGGAAAGCTAAAGAGAAAACCAATCTTCTACATAGGCTTAAGATAAATCATCAAAAGACAATGATAATGGCTACACATTTTTTTCTATTTGTTTATAAAGAGTAAGTGTTTTCTGTCTTAAAGCCTGACAAACAGAAATCATTAAAAGGTTAATAATGCTTTCTCCAAAACATAGGGCTAAAAACTAGAATTTTTAAGACATTTTAAAATAACATAAATAGAACACAATGCATACAAGGAAATTACGATTCCAGAGAAGATTTTTACATCAAAGTTTCTTTTACTGGAAAAGAAAATTGACAGCAAAGCTAATCTTCAGAAAGATATTCTTTTTGTTAGGAGTCTATCAGAGAGAAGTAAAGTTGAGAGGAATGAGTAGCTTTGAATGGGACTATTCTGTGTAAAGTTTAAAAATTAGTCTGGCTCAAATAGTAGCAATGTTATACCTGAAGAAGTTAGAAGACTGTGAAATCTATAATGATTTTCCTCCAGAGGCTTTCAGCCTCAACTTAAAAGAGTGCTATGCATTAGATCATTAGGGCATGGGACAGAGTAGTGAGCATAATCATATTTAGAAGACATATTTTAAGCAGATTTCAGGTTATTTGGCAAATCATGAATGAACAAAGTAGTCAGGAAAGGTAAAATTTCATAAGATTAGTTTTATCTATGGACCACATCCTCAAGGATGTATGCAGTTACAGCCTGATACAGGCTAATAATTTTGGACATTTTCTAATAGATGATCATTAAGTATTTCCTTGACACAACTGTGTATGTGTGTATGTATGCATGTTTTAATGTGAAGGTGAATGAAGTGAGTGGAGAAGGATATTTGGAGGTTGAACCCTTATTTAAATACTCCATGAAAGAACAGAACAGAAAATTTTAATTAGCAGGATTACACTCTCTCTCCCCTTTATTACTGGTATTACCTGGGTCAAGAGACATACAAAAGTTATTCTCCTAACTGCATACAGTCTTATCTTAAAGAGAAACCATGGCAAATACATTTTTATTTGTCTCCTTCCATTTCCAATAAAGCAATTTTGCACACTTTACAGGTTTTCACCTTATTCTCTTGACTTCTACTTCCACCCCTTAATTCAGTCCTAATCACCAGTGACTAAGGTCTTCCTTTTTCACTCTACATCAATCCTGGGTGTTGTGTGGTTTCCAAAAGGAAATTAGGAAGTTGGAATTGGAGGCTGAGATTTGAAAGTCAAAGATGGATCATCCAAGAGGGTGTGAGCTGATGGATAGGTGGTTGATTGATTTCTGTTTTAGTCCATTGATGCTGCTATAAAAAATATAGTAGTTTATAAACAACATAAATTTATTTTTATAATTTTGGAAGTCCAAGATCAAGATGCTGGCAGATGTGGTATCTTGGGAAGGCTCACTCTCTGCTTCCGAAATGGTGCCTTGTTTCTGTATCCTCATACTGTGTAAGGCGGAAGGGCAAAAGGAATAAATGTGTCATGAAAATGCCAGGCAGTCTCTGAAGCCCATTTTACAAAAGTGTTAATCCCATTAATGAAGACAGAGCCCTAATTACTTAATAACTTCTCAAAAGGCTATGGCCTTTTTAATACCACCCCCTTAACGTTTAGAGTCCAACATATGCATTTTGGAGGAACACACACATTCAAGCCATGACACTATCTAATTGGGAGATACTGTTTGCTATATCCCTAATGGGGAGGGCATCATCCCCAAAACTTACAAAAATTTGTAACAACTTAAAGCAAGCTGTTGAAATCTGCTGCTGATAGATCCTTCTGATATTCTCTTTGATAGATTGCATACCTCAGTTACTCTGATGTATAAAATGACTATCTGTGAGTATAATACAAAGGCTTTTGGTTCAAATAAACAACAGGTACCACAAATATATGTAGTAGAAAATGTCAGAGGATCATCTCCCTCTCTTCCTCATTTTGATCACCAATTTCTCTGTCTTCTTTATTTTTGTCATTAAGAATTCCTAGAGGTTAGCCCCTTGGTCCTCTCTGTTCCTAATTCATGGACATTTTTATTCATTCCTTCAGCTTTCTATAATGTCTCTGTGGAGAGTTCCAGAACAAATGCTTTCAGTCTTCATCATTTTCATGATATTTAGTACATTTTATGATGGGAAATTTCACATTGGATATATATGTTGCCTAAAATCCAACATGTCTAAAACTAAATGCATTATCTTTCTCCCAATCTTATCTTGATTCATGTATTTCTGTAAATAATAACTCTGTCTTCCAGTTATCAACAATATATTCAAAGTTCAGAAAAGTATAAAGATGGAGGAAAAAGTTATATACAATCAAACATTTTCTCCCAATGCATTATTTTTTAAAATAAAACTAAGGTAATCCTGTATACATAATTTTTATCCATCTTTAATCCTAAAATTTTCACCATGTCATTAGAAATCCTTTCTAATTATAATTTTAAAGGCTACACAATTTTATTCTTTTTTTTCTTCTTTCTTCTGATTATATCTTTTTAGGTAACCTAATTTTGATCCATCGTTGATGCTGTCTCTTGCATTTTTCATTTAATTCATCGCATTTTCAGCTCCAAAATTTCTGTTTTTAAAAAATAATTTCAATCTGTGTGTTAAATTTCTTATTCTGCTCATTGATTGTTTTTCTCATTTTATTGAACCATTTCAGTGAAAGAAAGAAGAGGTAGGAGAAGTCAGCAGAGCCTCATGGGTAATGACAAAAGCTTTGGATTTACTCTAAAGGCATTGGGATGCTATGAAGATTTAAAATGAAAGTGTAGCAATTTACACTTTACATTGATGTTTTGAAAAGACAATTCTTACATTGGAGCTATAGGTAGAGAGGAAGCAAGGATATAAACAGGTGATTTCTAGAATATTTCATATGAAATTAAGAAAAGTAGATTAATGCAAGGTATATTTGGAGATAGACCAACAAAATGTGGTGGCACACTGGAGGTGGAAGGAGAGAGAAGAAATTTATGATGACTCCTGGATTTCTTGGTTTAGTAAATTGGGAGATAGTAATGTCCCATTTCTAGAGATAGGATTAATTTTATGTGGAAAACCAAGAGTTATGTTTGAGATGCTTGTGGCACATCCAAAAAAAATGTCTAGTGATAAGTTGGCTATAGAATAAGAGAGGGCAAGGCTATGAGTGTATTTTTGGGCTCATAAACATATAAAATATCATTAAAAACCAAAAGAGGCTGGGCACGGAGGCTCACGCCTGTAATGCCAGCACTTTGGGAGTCCAAGGCGGGTGGATCATGAGTTCAGGAGTTCAAGGCCAGCCTGGCCAAGATGGTGAAGCCCTGTCTTTACTAAAAATACAAAAAAATTAGCCGGGCATGGTGGCGGGTGCCTGTAATCCCAGCTACTCAGGAGGCTGAGGCAGAGAATTGCTTGAACCCAGGAGGCGGAGGTGGCAGTGAGCTGAGATCGCCCCACTGCACTCCAGCCTGGGCGACAGAGCGAGACTTTGTCTCAAAACAAACAAACAAACAAACCCAAAAAAATCAAAAGAGTAAAAGAGATCTTTGAGGCTTAGGGAAAAAATTATATTTAATTAATAATGTGTAAAGAATTGGCATGTTCTGAACTTCAGACTTATCTAGGAACATCTTATATCTATTCATATATTCATATCTTTTATTTCTATGAATAAAAATTTGTAGCGTGTCCTACGATAGGTTTGTGGATTTCTTACTGAGCTTATTCTTAGGTATTTTAACTAGGTATATTATCATTATTGAATGGAATATTTTTCACTGTATTTTACACCTGTTATTTGTATATTACAAAGCTATAAAAGTTTTAACTTTTATTGGAAAAATTTAAAAAAATTTATAATTAAGCCTAATAGTGTTTCTTCCTACTTACTTGGAGTTTGGAGGTTGATAATCCACATCATATTTAAGTAAAAATGTTTCTCGTCCTTTCTACTAGTTATACTATTGATTTCTGTTTCTTGCTTTATTGAACTACCTTCCTCTTCTAGAAAAAGATAAAATATTAATTTAAACGCAGAATTGTTCTTCTTGTAAATGTAACTTAAATTACAACATCTTTTTCAGTATAAAGAGAATGTTATTTTAAGATACATATACATATATCTATGTGTGTGTATGTGTGTGAGAATGTGTGTGAATTTTTGTCATAAAGCCCCACTTTGTCATGGGGGATCCTTTATATTGTGTTGAATTGTTTTGCTAGTATTTTGCTTTATTTCTGATTTTTACACCAATATTAGTGAATTAGCTAATTTAGCTATATTTAGCTTTTGGGTGCTACTTTTTCGTCAAGTTTTTATATCAGAGTCAGTAGTTCCCTAAAATGAATTGGATAGATTCAGAGATTTAGGTCTTTTTATTGCTCTAAAATGGATTACATGGCAAGGAAATGAACAATATGTAAATATTTAATGGGTATCACATGTAAAATCTCTGAGCATGAAACTTTTGGGAGGTTCATTCAATCATTTGCAACGTTTTAATATTTTTGTGACTCTTCTAAGCAGCATATCATAGATTTTGGTAGCTTAATGGTAGTTGTTTTTTGTCTTTCAATAGAGTGATTGAACTTCCTGTCATTTAAAAAAATGACAATTTTTCAGGCATTTAAAAATCGATTTAGGCATTTAAAAAATACTTTGCTTCACATTCCATTGCCTGCCTTTCCTTCTTCCTCCTTTTCTCCTCACCCTTCCCTATTCTCTCTCTCTCCCTCCCTCCATCCCTCTTTCCTCCCTTCCTCCCTTCCTCCCTTCTCTCTTTCCTTCCTTCCTTCCTTCCTTCCTTCCTTCCTTCCTTCCTTCCTTCCTTCCTTCCTTCCTTCCTTCCTTCCTCTTTTGGGATACAGGCAATGTCTGGTTTAATTTTGTCATTGTTGGGTTTGTTCTATTAGTGATTACCTTTACATGAAATATACACTTGATATGCCACAAGCTTCATCAGGGTGAAGGGTTTCATGTCTTTTGTTCACTGATATATTCTAAGAATCTAGAAGAGTGTCTGACACATCATAGATTATTTGTGAATGTTTGTTAAATGAATGGGCCTGTGCAGGATAAGGCATTTAACATACACTTGTTTTCTGTTGTCCTCTCCTAATCAAATTTATTAACTCAATCTGGAATTATAGAAACAGGTTGTTATTTAGCAGCAATTATATTTACATATAGATCATGTTTTTAATAATTTTTTAAATTCTATTTTAGAAATATCTTTGCAACATTTGTATGTAACTCTGTGACATATTGAATTCACTAGTCATCATTAGATATTTGTTCTATAAACATCTTTTGCATTTTTATTTTTCGATATCACATGGTACATTATCTTTAGGTTAATTGTTCCAAAATGTTTTCAGGAATTAAGCATGAATGGCATACATTCTGAGATATTTCATACGTGTTTTCACATATTATACACGTTAATTATACACATTATACACTTTCACAAATTAAAGTATTCATGGCCCTGCTCGCTCTTATTCTGGCTTAGCACTTTTGATCATAAAAATTTTTCTATCATAGATTCAGCCTTAGCTATTTTGGAGCAGCTGCTTGAGAGCCTCCTGGAAATTGTTACTTTTTTATTTTTATATTTCACTTTTCTCCCTGTAATTTTGGATTTTCTTTTAAAATAGATTTTTCCTAGAGTATGGTGCTTTTTTTGAGTTGTAGATGGTCTTTCACTCAAGTAAAACATTTTCTTCAATTATGTCTTTTACTTTTCCATTTGTTCAGTTTTCTTTCTGAATGTTGTGATTTTTATTTTTATGGTTTCTTTCTAATTTAGTCTTGAGGTATCTCCGTCCAGAGTGGCCATAAGCCAAAACAGTCACTGTCTAGGAGAGCCCTGACCAGGGGATTTCGGTGTGTGTGTCAGGCGAGATACAATGAGGAGGTGAAACCAAAATGCATGAGACAGAAGAAATTTATTACTCATAGGTCCCAGAGAGGTAAGGAGTAATGATGAAAAGCTTAGGGAAAGTCCTGATGTGACAGGAAGCTCAAGATGGGGGCTGGGAGGTGGAGAGAGGAGAGGATCTGTGGGACTATATGTTTATTAAGGTCCATGGCACTATTCCTTAGGCTTTCCGTGGGGGTTGTGAATTGGCTAGTTTAAAAAAAAAAAAAAGCATGAATGAGAGGGAAGGAACTTACATGACTGATGATGATGAATAAGTATCATTATAGCAGCAGTGGGTGTGTTGGGCTGTAGGTCAGTGGGAAGAGGAAACAAATGGGCTATATCACCAGCAACCATATAGAGAAGGGACGTTTTTACTAGGCCAGAGGTGACAGGGTACAACTGGGTTTCAAACAAACAACTTATGTCAGGCCTAGAAATGGATGCCCAGGCAGAAACCACATTAAACAAATTTATGGTATTGAGGATTTAAAATGCTTGTATTGAGTCTTCTTTCTCTGCCCTCAATATTTAATATCATCTTTTTTATATGTTCACTTCTTTATTTTTGCTCTATATCACATAGAAGTCTCTTAAAGTTATCTTTCACTACATATTTGTTTTTCTAAATTATACAGTTGGTATTTGACTATTTTGTTTTCAAGTTCCTTAAGTCTATTTGTTTATTTAAAAAATGTCTGCCTTCATATCCATTGTTTTTTAATGGCTCTGTGCTCCAATTTTATTAAGGTCTTATTGTCTTTTTATTTTAAAAAATTGTTCAATTTTTTTTGGCATTTTCAAGGTCTTATTGTCTGGTACTTTTTTCCCCCCTTAACACAGAGCAACTGTTTTCTAAAATATTATCCTGTTTTATAAAAAATAGGGATCTGATCATTCTCTTGAGTGAAATATTTCCTCTTTTTTATAACATAGTTTATTTTTGACGTGTTCCATTTTGTTTTTCTCCCCTTGCATATGCACTTATCTACCAAAGAGTTACTACCTCTTTCTGTTTGCAAACCGAAAGGTGGTTGGAATTTCATGATTGTCTTTGATTGCTTGCATGCTGGTGGCTTCTACCTCTAAGATTCAGGCCTCCATGGCAGGTTAATTACCACAGCTTTTGGTACAATTTGAAGTATACAGAAAAAAAAAAAATTCTAGTTTGAAAAAAACTAGTTTTTTAAGTTTTTTTCAAACTAGAATTTTTTTTTCTGTAATTAACTGAAATATTTCTCTTGCTTTAACTATTTTGTTCTCTGCCCAGAATAGAATACCTGAAAAAAAGACTGCAGTTGTTTACTGAGGTATATTAATTTGAAAAAAACTCCCCCAAACAAAACAGAACAAAACAAAACCCCCTAACTATCTTATCAAGCATGCGGTACTTCTAATTAACTTCTTTTCCCTTAGGTAACTATAAGAATTATTTAGAATTTTTTTCAGCTGCAATAACAGAAAATATGACTCGAATAGAAAAGTTATTTGAGGCCATGCGTGATGGCTCACGCCTGTAATCCCAGCACTTTGGGATGCCAAGGTGGGCGAATCACGAGGTCAGGAGATCGAGACCATCCTGGCTAACACGGTGAAACCCCGTCGCTACTAAAAATATTTTAAAAAGTTAGCCGGGCATGGTGGCAGGTGCCTGTAGTCCCAGCTACTTGGGAGGCTGAGGCAGGAGAATGGCGTGAACCCAGGAGGCAGAGCTTGCAGTGAGCGGAGATCGCGCCACTGCATTCCAACATGGGCGACAGAGCGAGACTCCGTCTCAAAAAAAAAAAAAAAAAGTTATTTGAAGAATAAGCATGTTTATTAACTCATATAAGCTAGAGGTAGAGTGGCGTCAGGGCTTATTTAGTGGATGGAAGGCATTGTGAAGACCCAGATACTTTCATCTTTTCCCTCTGCCACCTTCAATATTCTGGCTCCTCTCCTCATCATTAGAAGACAGGTGTTGGAGCTCCAGGCCTCAAATCCTCACAACACGGCTTTTTCTACAAGCAGAAAAGAACCCAATCCTCAACCGTGTTTCCTTCACCAGCAAGAACACCTTTCTGAGGAGCTCCCAGGAAAGTAAGTCCTCATATCTTGTTGTAAAGAATTGTGTTACATACTCATTCCTCAATTAACCACTTGTAAGAGGAATGGATTTCCATAATTAGCTTAGGTCGGCGGTTCTCAACACAGTCTGCACGTAAACTACCTGGGCAACTTAAAACCAAACAAAATAAAACAAAAAACCCCTATAACAACACACCAATTAAATCAGAATATCTGAAACTGGCCTATGGTTATCTGTATTTTTAAAAGTTCTTTGTGTAGCAATACACAGATGTGGAGAATCATTGGCTTAGGCTTATCTAAGTTCAAAATCTAGGCCTTAGGGTTAAGGAGGGACCCAGCCTTCTCAGACGCACCTGGCTGATATCGTTTGGCTCTGTGTCCCCACCTGAATCTCATTTCAAATTGTAATGCCCACGTGTTGGAGGAGGGGCCTGGTGCGAGATGCTTGGATCAGGGGGCGGATTTCTCCCCTCGCGGCTTTTGTGATAGTGAGTTCTCATGAGAGCTGATGGTTTTAAAGTGTGGCATTTCCTCCCTTGCTCTAGCACTCTCTCCTGCCACCATGTAAAATGTGCCTTGCTTCCCCTTTGCCTTCCTCCAGGATTCGAAGTTTCCTCAGGCCTCCCCAGCCATGCGGAACTGTGAGTCAATTAAACCCCCTTCTAAAAATAAATTAGTCAGTCGCAGGTAGTTCTTTATAGTAGTGTGAAAATGAACTACTACACTGGCCATTTGATATTTGAACAAAACCAGGATCTTATAGTTGAAGAAGGGCTGGCTGATGGGTCGTCATCTTTGTTCTGTGCAGTTGGCTACCATTTTGTGTTCTAAGAACTGAAGTATTGTCTTGGCTATCTAAAGAGAGGAGCTGATGAGTGTGCAGATGTGTGCCATCACTGTGGCTAACGTGGAAGAGCATTCCCTTGTGTTTGGGTGAATAGCTATGTTATCTTCAATGTACGGCTAGTTTGTGGAGTCTGTAAAACGTTGTGGTAAATCTGAGCTTTGCCTGCTGTACTTTAGGGCACCTGTGCTGCTCTGTTACAGTCAACTGAGCAAAGGTAATTTAAAAAATGATTCTCTATCCATTTCCATCAGAGCTGTAAGAAGCAAGACTTTGGCAGCCAGTGTTCTTTTTAACTTGTAATATCATTTTAGACGTTTTTATTCTTTCCGTCTTTACTCTGCTATTTCCCAGAATTGTTCACCAGACCAGACCAGGTACTCTGAGGAACAGAAACGTGTTTGTATTCACCACTGCATGCCCATTATTACATACACACACAGAATAGAGCTAAGGCTTAACAAATATTTGATGAGTAAAGGAACGTGCTTCTCTGCTCTGATCAGACCAGTCTAGTCACAGGCCATGCTCATGCAGTGGTTTCTCAACCTAAAAATAGGAATTTCTGGGTTCCTTCTATTTCTTTAGTCTTTTCTCAATGTAGCAGCCCACATAGTTCTTTTAACCCTTATGTGAGATCATTTCATTCTTCAGCTCAAAACCTTCCACTTTTTCCCATCCAATGCAAAATAAAAGCCAACGCACTCAGATTCATCTCTAAGGCTCTATGATCTGGAATTCTAGCTTTTCTCTGGTCTCATCTCTTACTTTTCTTTCCGTCATTTTCTTCGAATCCAAACATGTTGTCATTCTTGCTGTTCCTGAACACAGCAAGTATATTCCTGCTTCAGGGCATTTACTTGTTGTTCCCTCTGTTCAGGAGACTTTTCTCATAAATGGCCACATAGCTCACCCTCTCCCCTGCTTCACACCTTTGTCCAAATGCCACCTTACCAAGGAAACTTCCCTGACCAGCCTATTTGAAACGCTCATTTAAAACCTCATCAGCCCATTTTCCTTCCCTGCTTTGTTTTTCCCTTTGTGTTTATCATCATTTTCATCTGCAATACTATACATATGCTTCTTTATTGGCCTGTTAACATGTCATCCCCAGGGGAGTACAGGCTTTTTAAAGTCAGGAATTTCAGTCTTCATTATTTGTAACTGGACCCCTATTGCTGGGAACAGTGCTTGGCACAGAATTGGTACTCAATAAAGAATTGATGAGTGAACAAATTATCTGCTTTCTTTACCTGTAAACTGGGGGTAACAATACCCACCATGCAATTTTCCTTTGTGCATTAGTGATAATGCATGTAAGGTAATTAGCACAGTGCTCAGCACATAGTACTTGCTGAACAAATTATGGCTTTTGTTATTTTTATAATATGGTAAAAACCTAAAACCCTGTTTCATCTAATTCCATAAACATATATGGATAAATTCTGTTATGTCCAAGGCACCGGTTTTTACAGAGTATAAAGACAGAAAAGGCAAAGCCCTTAGCCTTATAGGAGTAGCATATAAACATGGAAACTATTTTTTGTATTTAGGTACCCCAAATTCTTGCATGATTCATATTTAAATTTCTAGAGTTTCCAGATATCTCAAGTGCTGATAGGAAGCCTTTTCAACAGTAACAAAAAAATAAATTCACGTGCACATTCCTTCTCTGTAAGAATGCCTTTGAACATTAGTGCATCTCTCTTTCTCTGGGTTATATTCTTGCCTAGGAATTTGAACATCTCTAGAAAAGGTAGAACACAAAGTCAGTCTGCTGTTTCAAATTACCACCTTTATCTATGCTTTTTATATCACCCACATCTCTGTGTCATGAATATGTACGTCTATATCTATGTATAGATAGATCTATGTGTAGAAACTTTTTATAGAAAAACTTTGTGTTTCTATGTATAGATCTATATATAGAAACTTATCTATGTATAGAAACTTTGAGATATAAATCACATACTTTTATTATAAGGAAGTATTTTAACCCTAAAAAGCAACATAGAGGAAATATAATGAATATCAGCATAGTCTAAAGTTTTATCAAATCTTAACATTTTGCCATGTTTGATTCAAACATTTTTCCTAGTAAATCGATTATTACAGATGTTGTTGAATATCCCTATTTTATTTCCCAGATTCTATTTTCCTCTCTTTCTCACCAGAGATAATCCTGAATTTGTTGTTTCTAATTACAAAGAATTTATTCTTTTTAAGTCTTATAACTAGTAAATCCTGGATGTAAATTACACCAGGATTCACATTAGAATAGAGCAAAAGAAGCAAAATAAAATATCTCATTTTAAACTCTGGAGGTCTACTTTCTCTGGAAAAATGAGGAAACCTGGTCAATCCAGGTCTTCATTTCTTTAGAATTTCTTCATTTCTTCAGGTGCCCAGATGAAACTGAGAGATGGTTATCTACTTATCAACAGAGTTGCATTTAAGTTCTGCTAACTTACTTCTGGGCTATTTCTTTCATTTATATTTCTTATCAGGGCTTTATAAATGTTTGCATTTGTAACTTTTGTTCTCTAAACCTTTTCTAAACTTTTTTTTTTTTTTTTTTTTTTTTTTTTTTTTTTTTTTGAGACGGAGTCTCATTCTGTCATCCAGGCTGGAGTGCAATGGTGCCATTTCGGCTCACTGCAACCTCTGCCCGTTTGGGTTTAAGCCATTCTCCTGCCTCAGCCTCCTGAGTAGCTGGGATTACAGGCATATGCTGCCACGCCTGGCTAATTTTTGTATTTTTAGTAGAGATGGGGTTTCACCATGTTGGCCAGGCTGGTCTTGAACTCCTGATCTCAAGTGACATGCCTGCCTCGGCCTCCCAAAGTGCTGGGATTACAGGCATGAGCCACTGCGCCCAGCCATTGTTCTCTAAACCTTTTTTTCTTTTGAGACAGAGTCTCGTTCTGTCCCCCAGGCTGGAATGCAGTGGCTAGATCTCGGCTCACTGCAAGCTCCGCCTCCCGGGTTTACGCCATTCTCCTGCCTCAGCCTCCCGAGTAGCTGGGACTGCAGGCGCCCGCCACCGCGCCTGGCTAATTTTTTTTTTTTTTTTTGTATTTTTAGTAGAGACGGGGTTTCACCGTGTTAGCCAGGATGGTCTCGATCTCCTGACCTCGTGATCTGCCCACCTTGGCCTCCCAAAGTGCTGGGATTACAGGCATGAGCGACCGCACTAGGCCTATTCTCTAAACCTTTAACCCCTTAACAATTTTAAATAAATTGTTTCTTTTTGGCTTATCTTCTGCTTCATTTTTATTTTAATTCACTTGGTTGAGCTTTCTGCTTTGATAACCATTCTTTTGTTGAAGAAAATGAAAGCAAAACTGGTACTTTCCCTTTTCACATTTCCATGAGTCACCAGTTTACCTACCTTTAAGCAATGGGCCTAATTTTTCATATTTTTTCTTGAATTTAATGTGATGAGTAATATCCTTCTTTTTCTTTTTCCCTTAGCATTGTTTTATGAGACTGACATAATTTGGAGTTAGAAGAAGCTCACATTCACCTCCTCAGCCTTTGAAAGCTTTCTTTTAAATTGTTAAACCGAACATTTAGGGATTACAATCCTAAATCACCTGTACTTTGATTTGGTATATATTTTATTCCATGTTTGTCATTAAAAGAAATTCTTAAGCCAGGAACTGGTAACACAGAGAAAGACCCATGGTTTTATATTTCAAGGTCGGTGTGGAGAAAATCCAGCCCAATAACAAAGAATTATTTTTATACACTTTAATTATTTATCTTATTTTGAGAATAATGTCCATTGGGGAAAATATGATACTCTCAATAATTTATGATCATGCTTGATTATAAATGCCACACTGTTTATTGAATACTATGAGGACAAATGACAAATTGGGAAAAATATTCACATACATAATTTTCTAATATGCAGTTCCTGCAACACTTCCTCTCTGGAGTATCAGATTATTCCTAGCAAATTCATCTATTTGGTGAAAACCAAGAAGCCACCTTGCTGATTTTATATAGAACCATATACAGGTTATTTTCAGTTTCAGAGTCTAATCTGGAAGTCACAAATTCTCCCATGCCTATTATGGTCATCAAAAATAACAGTGCATCATGGTATGGTTTTTGCAGTCCCTTAAAAAGGAAGTACACTCTTGATCCAGATCCTAGGTTCTATGTGCAACTTTCTAAAGACTTTAAATAGGAAAATGTAGTATATGCATATTCTTTAATATTAGAGTTGTAATTCTTTTTTTTTTTTTGTCCAGAATTTTGGTTTTAAATACCTCTTGTTGGATAAAAGGGCATCGTTTTTCATTAGCTTGTCTTCAAAAGGCAGAGAAATAAGATAAATTACCTTAAAGAAATTAAATAGAAAATTAAGGGAACATGTACCAAGGTGGTTTTAGACTCTCCTCAGTTTCTTTGAAAATAGGAGGGCTTAATCTTACTAAGTGTCTTTGGTGACATTTATAGATGTTGTCTCTGTGCTCTTTAATGAGGAACTTGCAGTCGTTTAGGTATAGACTTTAAGTCTGGCAGAACGTAAATACCTCCCGATGAAGTAGTTTCACCTTCAGTAGTATTCTGAAATATTTTCTTAAAATTCTGTATTTGCAGGAAAAATATACTTTCCTAAAATATAAACTGGAGTATGACTTCTGTCAAGGTTTGAAGGCCATCTGGCTTTCTTTTACATGGCAAATTATCAGTGCCAGAATACAGGTCACTCCCAAGAGAGTGTGGGCATGTAGAACCTATGATGCACGCTTTGGTAAAGATACACTACTTTCATTATGGAGCTGATTTTGTGGTAGCACAGTGACTGAAAAAGTTCAAACTGAATATTAAAACTAAATGTACCCCAAATGAAAGATACACACCAACTTTGTTTTAAAAGAAACAGTATTTATTAAGAAATTATATGTTGAATTCTCCTACAGTCTGTGAAGATGGTTTCTTCCATTTCCACAGCACAAGACAACAGCTAAGATTATCTGGAAAACACTGGCAATGCTTGGGAATGGAGAGTTCCTAGGAACAGGAGGTGAAATGACATGATGTATGCACTAATTTAAACTTTTGGATCCAAGGGCAAGACAGTCTTTTCCTTGGCAATCTAGTCCTTACTTGTCCATGGAATCTCATACCCAGACTGAAGTAATAATTGGATCATTTAGTTCAGTAGAGTGGAGCATGCTCAACTTAATCACAGATCAAACCAACAGTTCTTTAACTATTATATCACATCTGAAATATCTGCATTCTTTATTAATAAAAAGGGTGCTTATACAGGGCAGAAATATAACTTTTTCAAGTATTTTATCATTATGATCTGAAGTACTTTAAACTATAAATTATAAATAAATTATAAAAACTAGCATAAGATGCATCTTTTCTTACATGACATTGTTGGAAATAAGCTTTAAATACAGAATTGCAATATCACCTGACTTTATATATGATCAACAGTGAAACATGCTAATCATAAAAATAGCTTTTACAAATATACATTTGTATATAGTGTCTCCCTTACCATTCATAAATGCCTTTCACATTTTAAGACTAAAAAAAAAACATAATTAGCAAAGGGGAAAACACATTTACAGTTTAAACAATAAAAACCTGACAATTGTACAGCTTAAAACATAGAAGAAATGGAATTTCTAAAACTGAGCAATACTGTCCATTTTATTTATTTGGGTTTTTATATAAATTGAACCAAAGATGCTGCTGTCCAGTAAGAAACCTCCTTTCACATTTCTGGGGGTTGTCACAGTTTCTCTTTTCTGCTTTGCGGCATCATGCGTTATTTCAGATCACTTTATCTGTAGAAACTGAGAAAATAAAAAAAATTTTAAAATACAGAGATTTGTGTTTTATTGTTGATAGCATGCGTATACTGGTATGTAAGTTAGATTTTAAGGTTAAATCAGGGGAAGAATAAAGGAAGAATTAGATATTTAGGACAAATAATTTTGATGGTAGGTTCTTAGGTCCTTTGTTCTAGGCAAATCTATAATTATTTTCATTTATGGAATGTTACGATTTTTTTTAATCCAGCTAATTTACTGCCTGAGGTCAGCAATTACTTTTCAACCTGAGCTCTTGTCCAAGTCAAAGGAGGAACAACTTAAAGTTCTAGACTAGGGAAAGAGATTTCAATTACTCATGAATCTTTGTTGTGCCCCTAACAAGAATGACCATAGGATACCCCTACTACGAGGCTTTGAACAGTGCTGTCCTAAGCCTTATGCATCTGGGATAGGAGAAAAAGCCAATACAGGTCTTTGATCTGCATTTCACAATCTTGGTTGCAAAAGAAGAAAATCAGAAACGTTGAAAGACTTCATGGTGCAACCATGAGTCTGAAGCATTATGTAAGAGCCCAAATTCAATTGGTTGAACAACTGATTGAAATTGAATATGAAGACAAAATAATGCAAGACTCAATCAGTGGGGAAAATTATGTATTTATCTTAGAATCCTATCAAGTTCCAGGTCTTTATATTTAGATAAAAATATTAGACCTACTGTTATCCCATCAACTTCAAAGGTCTTAGGGGTTAGATAGAAAATCTGTGTATGTCTTAAGAGTCAAAGACATGCAAATCAAGGTATCAGATGGGATGGGACATGTTGACCTTTTATAAGTAGCCAGAGAATTAGGTAACTTGACTTTATTTATTAAAGCTTTGAAGTCCATGATACAAAGATTATGAAAAAGACTGAGTGTGGCAAATGGGTGGTGAGAATTTCTTTGGAGGTTTGCAGCCCCCCAGATTTCATGCCTGGCTAAGACTACTGGTTGAAAGAGACTCAGTGAATGTGATGATTGAATTTTCACACTCATGTGTGAGGTGTGCCTCCCTCAAATCTTGTTATGATATTGGCACATTACCTGTCTAACAAAAAAAATTTAATAAACTGATCTAAAACAAAACATACCCACTTAATAGTCTTTTCTATAGTCAGACACATTTAAAAAGTTATATCCCTAGGAAAGAAACTTTCATGAATAAGACATTTTGACACTGTATTTTGATATATTCTCTTTCTGTTTCTCTCCTTCACTGCCTTTTTCCTTTTCTCTTCCCTCTCTTTCTCCTTACCCAATTTATACTGTACACTGATCACATATATATGAATTTTGAAAAATGAAAGCTTTATTCAAATGTGTTTGTCATGCAGTTCCAGGTTGTGTTTATGTGCATGAGAAGAGTCAGTTTTGTACTTAAGGCACAAAGGTTTGAACTTATACAACATAAGTAGACTACTTTTTGTGTGGTGTAAAGGAAGTTTTGTATATGACCTGCATGCACATATCAACAATGATCAATTATCATTATGAGAATGAATAACTTAAAAAATAAAATAAAAGTAACCCATAGATGAACACTGATATATGAAAATAGGTATTACAATGTTTGAATTTTGATAGATATCACTTGTGTGCAAAAAAGGAAATAAGGCTATTTATATGATTGCAATTGCACTCTCTCCTCTAAGGCCTCCATTGATCACTTTCTTATTATAAATGGAAAATGCTAAAAATACTGTAGCAGCTGTGTATGTAAAGCTTACTAGTCATGGTGTTTCTCCAGGTTAAGTCATGGCAGTTGACATGAATTTAGTACATTCTTACACCATCCTGCATGTGTCAAAAGAGGTAATGACTGTTTAGCAACTATGTATTTTGTTAACATGAAAAAAACAACCTGTAGATTTTTTGTGCATAATTCATTACCCCCAGTATAATGTTTTCTTACACCTTCCTTTGCTTCTTAGTTGTAAATAATTACATAAAAATAATTATTGGGGAAAGAAAGGTAGATTTGAAAATAATTTATTGAAGTCTTCCTTCTTACCATAAAGCTTCAAAGCATTTGAATAAAACAAAAGCCTCATTAACTTTGCATTGTGAAGTAGGTATTATTAACCATGTGGTTTCAAGTCATGAATATATTTCTCCTTATCTAAAAACAATGTCAAAACATATTCACAAAGCTTTCCGTAAAACTTCTAGTATGAGAAAAGGCTTGCTGTTGGCTGTAAAGCCTGGGAGAAAGAGGACAAACTATGACATTCATATTGCTTTTTTCTCAAGAAACATAGTCAGTTATGGAGCTGATTGGTTTAGTATAATGTAAAACTAATTGTGCTCTCTTTCTCTGAATAGTGGGTAATTTATCTACTGGCTGTTTGGGAGCTTGGAAGCTTTTAAAACAAATTCTCCTGATGATGAATGCTTTTTAAACTCTCAATCTCTCCCATTTCTGAAAAACAACAAAGAGATCTACTCGGATGGGACTGGATTGTATTGAACCAAGCAATTACTTCTACTTGACAAAGATGAAATGGATAGTATTAATCTACATGGAAGGCACATTTAATTTTAAACTTTATGCATTACTATATTTTAAATAAAATAGTACAGCAATATATAGAATAAATCCACCTTATTTACACTCTGCCCAGAAAATCATACTTTTAAATAAGTCTTATGACTTCTTCAGTAGCAGGAATGCTTGTTATTTTTGTTCTAATTCAGATTTATAACTAATAAGAACTTAGAGAAATTTACATAATCTATATTTTTAGGGAGCACATATAAATGCAAATAAGGTGAAAGAAACTGTAGGTAAGACAGGTCACATAACACTTTATAGAAAAGCAAAGTCTTATGAACAGCAATTATACTTGTTGCCACTATGGATCATGTTTCTTGAGTAATCGTTCAGCCACTCACACTTTTTATAGACAATGTGAATATATTTGGCTTTCACAAATCCCTCATTCTAAATGAGATACGATTCAATTCAAATTTTTAAGTAAGACAGACTAATTCTCAGCACCTACTGTTCATCATAAGTTAAAACTTGTCTTCTGTTAATAAACTCTTAGGAACCAAATTACGTTACATTTTTAGGCTCAAATAATCATATCAAAAAACTGTAATGGAATGAAAACCAAAATGAGTAGTAACTTATTGGAATAACTACCAATGGAGGAAACTGCTCCATTAGGTAGTTCTTGGAGGCTGAATAATCTCTATTCCTGAGTTGATGGCCATTTAGAGTATAGGACAGTGAATCAGAAAACACAGGGGAGAATCATCTGAGATTTTAACTTTAAAAACAAGGCTTAGATGAGTGACATCTAGTATGTAATTTCCCAACAGGGTGACTACAGCCAATAATAATTTACCTGCACATTTTAATATAACTAAAAGAGAATAATTAAATTGTTTGTAACACAAAGGATAAATGCTTGAATTTAAATTGGGCTAAACCTTGACATTGTCTATAGTGATTCTTGGTAAATTGTGACTACACTGGCAAACTGTCTTCTGAACATGCTCACTGCTTTTTTCCCTGTCTCCATTCCACCTTCTCTGTCCTTATTTCCCTGCCCCTCCTAACTGTTCAGTTTTATAACTCAAACCCATTGTTCTGCTCAATAATTCTCATGTCTTTATCCTATTTTCCATCTGACTCACAATAGTCATGAAATAAAAAAGACCAAGAAACAACAGGGCTTTTTAACATAGTGGATCACAAATACCCAAATCAGTGGGTTTTGTTATTTCATACAGAAATGGAAAGATAAAAAGGCTAGGAAAATCAGCCATTTTCTATAGTATCATAGAATTTAAGTTACTGTATATGGTATGCTAAGATGTTTTATTTTCTTTCCTAAAACTGAAGCTAAACATAAAACAATACTATGGAACAATCATAAAAGGAAAAGGAAAAAGGAGGAACTTAATGTTAAAATAAATTTAACTTTATTTACCAAATCCACAGAAACTTTTCCTATAAGTATTATAAAGTGACTGTCAAACTTTTGCATCATGTTTTACTTTAGTTTATAAGATTGATTTATGGACACAGTATAAAGAGCTTTTGATTTCAAATTGAAAACAGTATACTAACATAAATTATAATTAGAACTACCATATTCTTTATGGATATTTGGTTTGGGACATGGCTTATTGTATTAGTCTGTTTTCATGCTACTAATAAAGACATACCTGAGACTGGGTAATTTATAAGGAAAAAGGGTTTAATGGATTTACAGTTCCACGTGGCTGGGGAAGCCTCACAATCATGGCAGAAGGCAAGGAGGAGGAAGTCACATCTTACATGGATGGCAGCAGGCAAAAAGAGAGAGCCTGTGCAGGGAAACTCCCCCCTATAGCACCATCAGATCTTATGAGACTTATTTACCATCACAAGAACGGCACAGGAAAGATGTGCCCCCATTACTCAATTACCTTCCACCAGAACCCTTCTACAATACTTGGGCATTCAAGATGAGATTTGGGTGGGGACACAGCCAAACCATATGACTTACCATATGTGATTTTAAAAAAAGAACCCTCTTTTTCAGAGTTAATGACTTCATTTTCTATGTCTAATTACTGCTGTCTTTAATGAAGATGTTAGTGCAGTAATAGTTTTAACATCTAGACACACAGATCATTTGTGTTTCTGGAGTACATTTCATTTAACTGAAATCACAAATAATTTTCTAATAAGATTCTATTTATTTTGGATTCTACAGGAATAATTTTTTCAGTTTGATAAGATGTAATGATGTCAGGAACCATAATGATGTCTTCAGAACTGTAACTCCAGAAGCATCAGAGAACCAGAGTGGTTCAGTGGTGAAGCTGGTGATTAGTATCGTACAGTGATCTTGTCTAATCTTGCAAACAGAGCAGCAGTGCCTTTTACAGTAATCATGGCCAATGAATATGTAGCTGTGTCTTGTCTATCTCAAATGATACAGAACTCTTAAGGCAGCTTGCTCTATTTGTAGATAATCGTGGTTAGAAAAGAATTTGTTACATTGAGTCTAAATCAGCTAAATGACTGAACTATTTATTAATATTAAGCCAATAATCTAGAGAGTATGACGATCAGTAAGATAGCCAGGCAGAATGTGAGAGGTATTGAAGTGTCAGGGGGTTTTGAGCTATAAATTCAGGTGAGATCTTCTAAGATGGCAAGAAAGAGTAAGGCAGAAAGCAACTCCAGTGGGAGGTGGGTTGGTTTTAGAAACAACATTAAAGACAGCTGAGTTACCTAGCTAAGGCTCCTTTAATTCCCTCCAGATAGACTATGCAGTCTCTATCATTAGAGTATGGAAATGGGTGTTTAGGATCTGGAACTGGGCTAAGCTTGTGGGCATGGGTGACAATCATCATAATGACACTTATTCGTATAGTGGGTGGAAGTTTATAAAAACAGTTTATATGTATATTTTCATTTGGTTTCTATTATAAATCAGTGAGGTAGGTTCTTGGGCAAGAATCATCCTCAGATTGATTATTAGTTCTTATATCAGAGAATGAATGATTTGCCTGTCTGCCCAGACTAGAGCTTTCTCTGATATTCTGTTCTGACCAATTGCGGGAAGAAGCGTTGTAGTGAGGCAGCCTGGGAACACCACTAATTATAGCACAGATGATCTTTATGTGAAAATACATACCCTCATAATGAGTAGGAGATAAGGGATGGAATTAGTGGAAACATACTAGGATTTTCCCATAAACTTCTACCTGCTTTTCCCTGATTTGTAGTAGTTCTGTCTAAATTTTTTTTAAGTTCTCTTTTGAACTAATTAAAAATCATTTGAATTAAGAACGTGCTTTTGGCATTTGTCTGAAAAAGACCTTTTATGTTGTAAAACTACTTTGATTAGGTAAAAAGAACAATTAACTTTATAGTAAAATTATTGTGAGTTACATAATTTTATTTAAAATGTGTAAAAATTTAATTAAATATTCAAAAAAATTAGTCACATTGCTTGGATGTTCTTACACATACATTAATATTTCTCTTATTTTATTCCAGTTGTACTCTGATACTTTCTGAAGATAATGATGATTGTATTTTGAGTGTTTTGGGATCACTGACAATCATATTTAACTAGTTGCATTGATAGATTATAGTAGTTTTATTTGGCACATAATTTATGTTTGATCATGCATCAATTTTTGATTTTTCATACTAATTATGTAGTGTCTAAAAATCATTATTTACTCCCAATGCTGGAAATGATAATGATAATTTTAGGATAGTACTCTAAATTGCCTAAGTTAATGCTAGTGCAAAAAGCCAAGTGCTGATTAATGCTAAGATTATGAACTTTGAAATTTTACACATTTGACTGCTTTCCACAGTTCCTTATGGGATTAATTTTAGCACTACAAGTACTACAAGTAGAAATATTTTAAAAATCATTTTATAGCCAACAAAAATGTTATTTGGAATTAATTGCTTTACAGGAATAATTTTAAAAGCCCTTTGAAAACATATAGTTAACTCATAATTATTCTGAATAGCTGGGGGAAAGGTTGTCATGGTTGTTTAACAATTTTCATTTAATTAAATTTACTGTATACACACTCAAAGATTACAATATAATAAAATGACTTCATTTTTAAAATTGCATAAAATTAATCTGATAGTAAGTGAAATAGTATGGTGAAAAAAATACACTATTATCCTATACATAACCCTCCTTTTTTTTAAATCAGTATATTTGGGAAACATAGTTAATTTAAAAAAAACCACTTAAAGCTTTGTAATATTACCAAAACACTTTTAACACTCAAATTATGCTGGATATAATAGAATACTGGATAACTCAGAATTTCAGAGTCTTGTAGTACCTTCTATTTCATGTTTATAAAAGAATTTCCAGAATTATAACAGATGTAGAAGGAATTGGAAATTGGGTTTAATCTGTTTTATGAATGATCATGCCATATCCTCTGCAGGTTACTTTTTGAAATAGATTTCGGATACTAAGTCACTTACCTATGTTTTCCTTTATTCATTATATGAGAATATAGAATTTAGAAAAATCGTCAGTTATATGATTATCCTGGTATAGATCAAGATAAATAAAACATTAGAGCATTTTTATTCAATAAATTATTGAAATAATTCAGTAAAAGTTGAATTCTCTCCTAGATTTTTGTGAACAAATCTGTTCCCAAATAAGAAAACAAACTTAATTGGAAGGGCTTTTTCCTTTATAATCAGATTCCTCTAATAAGCCACATGTTATAGACCTGAACAAAAGGTTCTAACATCATTTGTTCATTGGGATTTGACTGGGGTAATCCACAAGACTCATGATCACTAGACTGTACTTTGATAAAGAGGAAGGACACTGTGTTTGCCTGGCTTTCTTTCTGTTGTATCATCTACACCTGGCATTACTTGCTGAGCAAACAAGGTGTGGTGTTACTTAGTGTATATGTGTATCTATCAATCAATCAATCAATCTGTCTGTCTGTCTGTCTGTCTGTCTACCTACCTACCTACCTATCTATCCATCCATCCATCCATCCATCCATCCATCCATCCATCCATCCATCCATCCATCCTGGGTCTGCACTGTACATCCAAAACTAAATTATTTATACTGTATTTCACAAATGCTCATTTTAATGAAGAGAATCTTGAGACACAAAGAAAGAAAGTCACTTGACCAGGGTCTTACTGAAGGTGATCAAATAAATCCAGCACACAATCACATATTTCTGCACTTACCTGACGGTCACATTAAATAAATACTTGATTTGAAATCAACATGACAGAATATTGATGCCCCTTGTGTGAAGGTTGGCAATGACATGTTCCCAACAAATCTTCCTCTAAAAACGTGGGTCCTTGGTGGGAGTTACTTTTAGATTTACTTTGGGCACTGGGAACTATTTTGATTAGCAGAGTTTTGGCAAATGAGTGTTAGGAAGCCAATGGTGGCAAGCATCTTTTGCACTGTTTTGGAGATCCTCTTCTGCTAACAATATCAGCAAGTGAAAGAGCACAGGGAATTAGCTTCTGGGTCACAAAGAAGAATTGTGAATATTTACTTGCATATGTGCACATAACTTTAATGAACTTTAAATAAACATTATTGACCTTTTTAAGGGGGTGATGAACAATGCTTTTTTGAAACTGGATTTCTGTATTTTTTTCTTCTACATAATAAGGAATATATATTTTTGGTCTTAGTCTCTGGTTCCTAGCACAGAGCTCCTAAAACCCTTATAATTTCCTAAATGATAAGGGTGATAGGAGCATCTTTCATTATAATATTTGGTTTTTGTACAGAGCTTCTGGAATTCTTGTAATTTCTTAAGTGATAGCAGTGTCTTTTGTTATTCATCACAAGCCCTTTGCTCTCACTTGAGTTTATGATGATGAGGTGACTTAGGGCAAGGCCTCTAGATAGTCTCAAGATAGTGTTGGTCTCCAGAAAGACTGAGTGATTAGAGGGTTTGAACTTTCAGCCCCACCCACTGACCTCGAGGAAAGTGAGAGGTGCTGGAGCTTAAGTGCTATCAAACTCTTGAACATGAAATTTAATGAGGTTCTCACTTGGTGAAAATAGCCACATGCCAGGAGGAGGGTGCATACCAACTCCACTGGGACAGAAGCTCCTGTGCTCAAAACCCTTCCAGACCTTACGTTATGTATCTCTTTATCTGGCTGTTCATTTGTATTGTTTATAATTTTTTTACATAATAAACCAGTAAATATAAGTGAAGTGTTTCCCTGAGTTCTGTAAGCCATCCTAACAAAATATTGAACACAAGGAGGGGGTACATGGGAACCTTGATTCATAGCCAGTAGGGCAGAGCACAGGTAAAAAGCTGGGACTTGCATTGGTGCATGAAATGGGGGAGTGGGAAGGGTAGTCTTGTGGGACTGAGTCCTTAACCTGTGGGTTCGGATGCTATCTCCAGATAGATACTGTGAACTGAATCAACTATAGGACACCCAGTTGGTATCCACTGGAGAATAGCTTGCTGTGTGGGGAAACCCCTCTACCACCACATTTGGTCATAGAAGTGTTCTGTGTTGTGAGAATACAATAGAAGATATCAGTATATTTTTCATCAAACCTTCTTATCTCTATGCTCTATCAATAGCTGGATACCTATAAAGTATTAATAATAGCTAATAGTCATCGAATATTTCAATGTAATTGACTCATGGATTGGATCTGTTTGGGTTATGAAAAGATATAACCAGTTTTATTACTTATATAGAAAATACCATATCTTGCATAGGAATAAAAAATTAGTGATATGGCTGAATCTTTCAAAAGCATATTCTAGTCAATGGATAGTTGCTAGTTGAACTTTCTGGTGGGGAGAGAAGGAAATTAAGCCTCAGATTTCCTATTCTGCAATGGATAGTTGCTAGTTGAACTTTCTGGTAGGGAGAAAAGGAAATTAAGCCTCAGATTTCCTATTCTGCCATCTTGCTCACGTCATTCTTTTTGGCTAAATTTTTCAATCTAATATATCAATACTTCCAGATATAGTTACTCTCTTTAAGTTGATAGAAACAACTCAAAGAAAAATCTATTTGTTGATTAGTATCAGTAAATAATGGAGATCAAACATGCCCATGAATATCAGAAAATGAAATATATCTTAAATTTTGAAATCATTTAAAATTCTGGGTAAAGTTTTAGAATAATTGGGCCTTATCTCAAAGTTATTAGTTTTCATATAAATATATAATTTCAGGTGATTTAAATTTATATTATTAATATTATTTTTCCTATAGCAAAGGTAAATGATTTAAAAAAACAGATGATATTTTATATTTTACAGGAACAAAGATTGATTCTCTGGCACACAGGTAAGTTTCAGAGGACTGAAGTGTAATCAGTACTGAGGTGAGAAGCTATGCACATGATTATATAAAGAGCATTTTCAAGTGATTTTTAGATGTAATTAATTTTTATGTAGAATTCATACTTATCTCTTATATATATTTTTACTTTATAAACTTTTTAGCCCTTAACATCATCATTGATGGTAACGGATTTTTTGTTTTGAGATTTGAAAGCTGTCTCATTTAGACATAATAACATATGACACCTATCAGCGTAATTAATTATGAAATGTTTATGTGACTATCGGTATTTTGGTACCCCTGTTGATATTAGATCACGTATTTTAAGCATTTAACATCTTACAGCCCAAGACTTTGACAGCATGACTAACAGAGTAGAAGAAGTAGATCTTTCTCTGACATCTTTTTCTTCATTTCCAGTTTTCATTTGAAAAAAATTTCTAATTTTTCCACGGTGGCGGTACAAATAGAACCATGCCATGTTTAGAATGTACATATGGAACTTCATACACCATCCTGCTTCATGTTTGATTGTAATTGCAA
Organism: Gorilla gorilla gorilla; assembly: GCF_029281585.2. NCBI lineage: Eukaryota > Metazoa > Chordata > Mammalia > Primates > Hominidae > Gorilla > Gorilla gorilla. Next base: position 35,466,551 of record NC_073231.2, read on the forward strand.
GTGTCATGAAAAATGTTTTTCTCTTGATCCAAAGCATTGTGTAGGTGTGCTAAGGGGGCATGTTATAACTTGCATACCCTGGATGCCTCTCTACTGTGACACAGCCTCTTCCTCTGTCCATCCTTTTCTGAACCTCATTTGTTATTAAAATCTAATTAGCTATTGTTTGAAACAAAGTATGAGTGTCTGATTCTTCAGGTTAAAGTGGGAGATGAGGACCTGTTAGTTAATTGCTAGAGAACACCAAACTGAAATTTTCTCCTTAATATACCTGGGTTCTTTAAATAGTTTTGTCACTGCTTTTTCCTTGGCAGTAAGACTTTGAGGCTTAACTTATTTAGTTAAAAACTTACATGTACTGAGGGCTTACTATATGTCAAGCCCCCTTTTAAGTACTTTAAATATTTTTTTCCATTTAATATTCACACCAGCACCATGAGGGAAGTGCCATCATTATACTCATATTATAGATTAAAAAACTGAGGCACAGAGAGGTAAGTCGTTTGCTCAAGTCACGTAAGTCTTCATATTTGGTTGTAACTAACCCAGTGCTTTGTTCATACAGCCTTTATTTCTTACCGTTGTGTGTTGTACACTCTCTCCTATTTACAGCGATCTAGATCATGCCTAAGCTCTCAACATCATTGTTACCCAAATAGTAATACTATTATATTTAGCAGCTAATGCTCAACTACTTCTGTGTTATATAAATAGAAGGTTTATTCAAAATTATTTGTATCTATTTCAGTATTTTTGTGTTAATTTCTTCCCATTCCCTTTGGACAAAACCTATGGTATTAATTAGGAATGTTGAGACCTTACATCCTTTGAAAGGCAATAACAGGCTTGTAAAGAGATATTTATTGAACTATCTCAGGAACATTTGGGCACTAGCCTAGCAGCTTCTCTACAATCAACTTGCTCTATAGAAACAAATGTGTATACAGTATTTATGACTTTAAGTGTTCTTTTCATTGTGTGTGTCATAAGCTTTCCTTGTTAAAAATGAGGACGTCTGAGAAGGCAATATCCTATTTTGATGGAAATCATTAGACATGTCACAGAGCCCAGGTGAGGGCATCCATGTTGTCAGCAGTGGCTAGTGACCTAGAGGGCCATCTGCCTGCTGAGATCCTCAGGGATTTGGAATACATGGCATGGAAATGCTATCTCACTTTTAACAATTGTGAGGTATCAAACTCTGTAAAATGTGGGGTACTTTTCCAATGTGATCTAACAAGTCAATCTGCATGCAGAATTTCTTCCAACTTCAAGTAGAAAGTTGTGCAAAAAAAAAAAAAAAGTGCTGGAGGGTGACATCCAGTCAGAATATCATTCAGTGACATCATCTTGTCAAGCACGAAATGCAGATCAGCAGGATTGAGCTCTGCATTTCCCGGGGGTTTTGGGGAGGTGCACAAACTGCTAGGGCTGCCCAATATATTGTTATATGGGAAGATTCATTAAAAATATTGACTCATAGTGAAAGGATATCTGCATTCTCATATTTATTGTGGCATTATTCACAATAGTCAAGCTGTAGCATCTACCTGAGTGTCTAACAATGGGTGAATGGATAAAGAAAATGTGGCATATATACACAATGGAATACTATTCAGCCTTAAGAAAAGAAGGAAGGACTGGCTTTTATAACACCATGGATAAGCCTGGAGGACATTACGTTAAATGAAATAAGCCAGGCACAGAAAGACAAATACTGCATGTTCTCACTTCTATGTGGAATCTAAAACAGAGGTAGGAAGCAGAGAGTAGAATGGTGGTTACGAGAAACAGGGAGGTGAGGGAAATGTGGAGATGTTTGTCAAAGAGTACAAGGCTTCAGTTAGAGAGGAGGAGTAAGTTTTTTGAGATCTATTGCACAGTATGGTGACTATAGTTAATAACGGTGCAATGTATATTTCGAAATTGCTAAGATAGTAAATTTCAAATGTTCTCATCACAAAAATTGATAAGTATTTGGGGTGATGAATATGTTAATTAGCTTTATTTAATCATTCTACATATGTATACATACACTATAACATCACTTTGTACCCCTTAAATATATGCAATTATAATTTATCAATATACAATAAAATGTAAACATTGACTCATGTAGTGAGAACACTGCTCTTCCAGTTCTTTGGATTGCATTAATGAGAAAGTTTATGTTTGTGTCAGTCTTAACATTTCTCTAGTACTGTCTATTCTTTTTAATGGGAGAAAGAGAGAATGAGAGAGAAACAGGAGAGGACAGCAGGAACACAGGGTTTTTTGGTCACAAATATCAAGGTTTTTTTAAAAAATTTTGTCCTTTCATTATATTTATTTTAAATATTTCTCCAACTTATGAAAAGAGATACTTGGTTTTTCATTTATTAGAGTGAACTAAAGTTTAGTGTAAAAGCTACATTTATTTTAAATAATGAGGTAATTTAATAAGTAAGTAAAAAATAGTACCACTGATGCATAGATTTGGCACAAACCAAAAGGGTACTATATAAATCAAAATTAATAAAATTTGTGGAAACCCTAATACAATGAAAATATCTAAGGGTGTTAGAATCTTATGGACCCTGACTGAAGGTTGATTCTGCCTCTTATGAGCAGTGTGAGCTTGGGGAAGTTACTTAATCTTTCTAAAATCAGTTATTTGTGAAATAGCTACTCCTCGAAGTTATTTTAGGCAGTAATGACAAGACATATATAAAAAACTCAGCATTGTTCCTGGAAGGTAGTGAAAATGGAAACAGTATTGTTTTCTTTCTGTTTCCTCCTGACTTGGAATAAAATAAAAATCCCCTCAGCTTTTCACTGTGTGTGTGTGTGTGAACGCTATATCTTATTTTCTCAGATTTCTGCCTTTTTAAAGATAAGCTGTTTTCCACATTTTTGAAACAACTAAGGCCCAAAGTGATTCCAGAACTTGTTCAATTCACACAGCTTTAAATAGCAGGGGTAGGTATTATTTCCAGTAGACTACAGGCTAGGAAGGTTTACCTTTAGGAAATGTTACTTAATATTATTAAAATGTATTCCTAAAACTGTGGCAAGGCAGAAAATACCAAATATGCATAAGGTTTCTGGGATACTTATCAGATTCCAGGTGAAAAGAATTCTTACCAGGTTTCCAAAGGCCTGAACTTTCATTTCATCTCAGGCTATCCTGGAGCAGGCTACCCCGGAGCTTGTGATTTTCCATATTCAGAGACATTCTAAAGACAGTGAAGGTTTAGAAGGGAAGATCCTTAGGCAGGGCAAGGCTGATAGTGCAGCATGGTTGTGCCGGTGAGAGATTTAATGAGTGGAGAACCAGCTGGGCACAGTCCTGGCTGGTGGGTGACAAAGGTACACCATGCAAGGGACTGAGCTAGAGGATGCCTCTTTTCAACTTGAATGCTACCTGGATAAAATCTTTGTGCCAGTCCATGAAAATGTACTTTTTTTTTTTTAATGAATTAACTTCCAGAATATGGGGCAAGAATTGTAAAAGGTCAGCAACATTTTGGCAATAAATCTCTTTTCCACTGTGATTTTGTCTGTTGAGGTATGAAAAAAGTTGGGGAAGAAAAGTGCCCCACTTTCTTTTCTTTCAATTTCAGATTAAATGAAATGTGTTCATACCTGTTGCCATTTCTTTTGTCACAGATTATTAGATTCAGTGTAGCTCGAGCAGGTATACCATTAGTTTCCAGAAATACTGCTGTTAATGACTTTCTTAGCTTGTTCAAGTACAAATTTCTTGCCCTGGTATTTATCAAATGAACATTGTCTTTTGTCTATTCATTTATTTTTATTCTGTTTTTAGAGTTTTTAAAGCTCATCATACTCAGTATTTTAAAAAATAGCTAGAAAAAAATCATTAAAGTCCTGTGCCTGTGAAACACTGGGAAATGAATCAATTATATTTGTATTTGGAGCATTAAAACAATAAACTTGAAAAGAATTTCTAGCTATTTGGCAGATAAAATACTTAGGCCACAAAAGTTCAACAACCTCTGGAAAAGGCAGTGAGAGGTCAGCATTTACAGTTAATTACCTTTTCCCAGAAAAGTCTATTAATCTATTCAATAAATACAATGTAGGGGAATTGGCTTGTGTAATATGTATACACTTTAACACTTTACTTCAATGAATTGCTGGATGTTTCTAAGAAATAAATAGCTTCTAGTATTTCTGTATAGAATATTTTATATATTGAAAACATTTTAGGTTTAGAATGTAAAAAAACACACAAAGGTTCCAGTGTTTTTATAGATTGTAGGAAACACGAGTATTACTATCATGTAGCTCTGGAAGAAAGAAGTGAGGATAATTAAAAAAAATAGTATGCATAATTGCTTGAACCCAGGAGGCAGAGGTTGCAGTGAGCTGAGATTGCACCATTGCACTCCATCCTGGGCGACAGAGCAAGACTCTGTCTCAAAAAAAAAAAAATAGTATTCATATAATGGTAGTGCCAGAAAATTCAAGGAATAGAACATTGTTGTGTCAGGAATCCAAAAATTCATTGTTTAATAGGATAAAGAGAATTACTTTCATGTGTATTCTTAGAATACAAAGATAAGTGGAGAAATTGGAATGCTTGCACACTGTTGGTGGGAATGCAATATAATGCAGCCACTCTGGAAAACAGTATGGAGGTCCCCCTCTCCCCAAATAAAAAGGGAACTATCAGATGACCCAGCAATCCCACTACTGTGTGTTTATCCAAAGAAATTGAAATTAGGATCTCAAAGAGTTATGTGCACTCTTACACTCATTACAGCACTATTCAAAATCACCAAGATGTGGAAATAACCTAAATGTCCACTGACGGATGGATTTTGTAAAATGTGGTATATACATTCAAGAAAATATTATTTAGCCTTAAAAAAGAAGGAAAATCTGTAATGTGTAACAACATGGATGAACCTTGAGGAGATTATGCCAAGTGACAGTAAGACAAATACTGCGTGATTTCACTTATATGAGGTATCTAAAATAGTCAAATTTGTAGAATCAAAGAGTGAAATGGTAGTTACCAGGGGGCAGAGAGAAATGAAGGTGTTGCTAATAAGTGGGCATAAAGTTTCAGTTAAGCAAGATGAATAAATTCTAGAGATCTGCTGTACAGCATTGCATAGTCAACAATACTGTATTGTACTCTTAAAATGTTTTAAAGATGGTAGATCTCATGTTAAGTGTTCTTCCATTCAGTCTCTCTTCACTGGCAGACAATTCTCCCATTTAAAAACTAAACAGTTAAGTCATAAGAAAATTGGGTGGAATATGCACGTAACATGCCACAGTGAACAGAGGCAACATAGAAACCAGAAAGGGAATTAAAAAAAGTGTGGTTAAAATTTTATGAGTCTAAATGATATTTCCATGGTTACAGTGCCATTTTTTAGGGTTACTTTTAACCAATGCAATTTGTAGAGTCTTTACATTTTCCCATAAACTGGAGGTAATTCTAGTTAAAGTGATACTTTAAAAGTCAAATGAAGCAACTCTACAATCACTAGACAACCAGTGAACTATTTCTTTCTCATGAGTGGCTAACAGAAAATGGAAATAGTTTTGAATATATGTAATAGGTTTGGTTAAGCATACTCATAAGCATGTGTTCACATATTTTGAAATTATTTTCTTATAGAAATAAAATTCTTTTGGTTCTCTTATATTTACATTATTTGCTCAAATTACATTTTACCTCTTACAAAAATTGTGTAAATATTAGCATTAAAAATCACATTGTTTTAATACTAGTTTCCTTAAACCTAGAAATTTAGAAAGCACAGGTCAATTAGCGATGGTTAACAAAATTTACCTTGTGTTCATATTTCTATCTTATCTTAATAAGTCCTCTATTTACAATATCTATCATATCATCTATTTTTTTCAGTGAATTACAAATAGACCTTTTAATGGACAAGTCTGAATTTAAATAACAATGAGGCATAACAATGGACACTAAAGTAAAAATGAATTTAATACTCCAGTCATACTCCACTGTATTAGTTTTATAGAATATGTTCAGGTTGAATAGTATATTTTAGAATGTGAATCTTGGATATGTTTTAGAATATAATCTGCGATTTGAGAATGAAGCGGCCTGCCTGCAACCCTTTCTCCCCAAAAGAGGTTTTTTTCTTTCTTATTCACTTCCTTTTACTCAGCCCTTACAATGGTGCCTGAGTACAGTAATCATTTAATAAGTATTTGCTGGCTGAGTTAATAAAAATGGCATTAAGGGCAAAACACATATCTAGACTAATTATTATTCTGTTGCATAAAACTCTTAATGTCACTAAGATCATTTTTCCAATAGCTTTTGCCCTTTGGAATTTGGGAATAATTTACAAGACGGGAAAGACTTGTTTGCCTCTCAGAATCTTAGAAGAGTTTATTGATTTAATAAATTTGGCTTGGCATCATAGAACTATAATACGAGTTTGGCACACCCTACACAAAAATAGGCATTCTGGGCAAACTACGTGCAAGGCTATTTAAGAACCCTATGTTACTGATATTAGTATGTAGCATCTTACTCATCCTTATAGAACAATGGGAGTTACCTCCTGGGCAGGCAGAAGATGCCACTTCTCCCCCATAGAACTCCCTTATATGTGTGTGTGTTCAGTCACCTGCCTGTGAGTGGTCTAGTCTGTCTCTCTGTGTTTAGGGCAATGTGAGGAGACTAAGGTACCAAAGGGTGAAGGTTAGGGTTGGGGATGGGGTGGGATTCAAAAGACCAAAATACAAAGATCTAGAATTTGTGGTCAGATTATGTATGGCTAAATAATGACAAACCCTTCTCTTTAAATAAGATAATTATGTATCATCTGTTTTATCTTGATTAGTTCCTTTCTTCTTAGTATTCCCATATAAATGAAAATAACTTCTTTCAAATTTGAAATCACTGCAACTTTTCTCAGCAATTTCAAATGATTTGGTGTTACACTATACCCCAGCTCAACAGAGAATTCCTCAAAAGAGTGTCTTGATGTGAGATACAAGATTACTAATAAAATATTCTAGACTTTTAAGACAATAAAAGTTACAAGGGGTATGCATAAACACCATAACTAAATCATTAAAAAAAATAGAGTCTCACTGTGTTGCCCAGGCTGGTCTCAAACTCCTAGGCCCAAGTGATCCTCCTACTTTGGACTCCCAAAGTATTGGATTACAGGCATGAGCCACCATGCCTGGCCATCAAATCATTTTAATTTTTTTCTTTCAATGTTACTAAAACTTCCTATAATTGGCATGTCCACTAAATTTTGTTACTTGAGGAAAATATTAAGTTTGACATACAAAATCCCATAGCAGGGATTTTCATAAACATGATCCTATTTAATCTTTTCAATAACCCAAAAAAACTTCCTTTAACGGATATGGAAGTGAGCCTCCGAGACTCAGTGATTTGGCTTGTCCATCTGAACCTGAAACCCAAATAACTGAATCAATAAATGTATGTCTGCACTTTGTAGGGGCAAATGGAAACGATTTTATCCACTATAAAAGGCAAAGACACTGACTTCCCATTTCCCCATTTTTAGAGTGTCTATTTGGAGGCCTGGTGAATCTGTGTCCTTCCTCCTACCTTTGACATCAAAATAAATTTTATTAGGGATTAAGCCCATTCTCCAATGATTACAATGTAGACATATGATATAGCTTGAATATGTGTTCCCCGTCCAAATCTCATGTTGAATTGTAATCCCCAGTAATGGAGGTGGGGTCTGGTGGGAGATGATTGGATCATGAGGGAGGATTTCTCATGAATGGTTTAGCACCATCCTCTTGGTGCTGTTCTCACAATGGTGAGTGACTTCTTGTGAGATCTGTCTGTTTGAAAGTGTGTGGCACCTAGCTCTCTCTCTTGCTCCTGCTCTGGTCATGTGACCTGCCTACTCCTGCTGCATCTTCTGCCATGATTATACTTCTGGGGCCTCCTCGGAAGCTGAGGAGATGCCAGCATCATGCTCCCTGTACAGCCTGCAGAACTGTGAGCCAGTTACACCTCTTTTCTTTGTAAGTTACCAAGTCTTAGGTATTTCTTTATAGCAATGTGAGGATGGCCTAACACATCTCCAAGATTGTGAGTCAAATAACCTCTGGATATGTGATGATGTTGAATTTTATGTGAGCCTCATTAAGATAGTTAAGAAACCCTTTGTTCTGGGAAATGGCTTACTGCAAAGAGCCACCCTTCTCCAGTTGATTTAGATAAGACTCACACCTGCTTATTTACCTATGCTAAGGCCAGACATAGATCCTACAAATTCCCACTCTTGCCCTCATTCATGACTAACTGAACTATTTTGTCTCCATTGGTCAATGAGAACAAAATGCTTATTAATCAAATAAGAGTCTCTCCTTCTCCCAGGACCCCAAACTTCAGTCCATCCTCAGCCTGAGCCGGGATCCATCCCCTCTTTAAGGGCCCTCCTGGAAAATATGCTGGCTTCAGGGTAAAACATCCTCTGATATATTTACTCAGTATGCCAGTCTTTCATCCCACTTCTCCACCCTGGGTTCTTTCTAATCTTGTTTACTCCTCTCATAAAAGAAAAACCCTTCTTGCCTAGTACTTGAGATGCTTGCAGATCTCATGGCCAAAGCATTCTCCCTATTGCAATAGTCCCTCTCCCCCCTTGCAATAGCCCTTTCAAATAAGTCTCTCTTTACTAAGTCTTGATTTGTTTTTTACTTGACAAATGTAAAAATGTAGCTCTGGAATTACCTCTGAGATCTCTTAAGAGTTGTTCAGAAAACTGTCATGAGGTACGATTTTTTGTCTCTTGGGGAAATAATTGTCCTTTCTTCTGTTTGGCCAAATAAAATGTGTGAGATTTTGTCCTGATGACCAAGAGGGCTTGACAAAACTTTAGACCGAGTTTTTCCTGACTATAGGCTCCTGACCTCCCTTTTCTTAGAGCATTTACTTTAGAAAAATTGTATTTGTAAATTTTTCCTCTGCCCCTTGGAGATATAAATCTTCCCCCAGCTTCTTGCCAGTTGTATAAACCCAGGAATATATTTCTTAAGGACCTGGAATCATTCCTTTGAACTGTAATCATTAAGTAAGAAGCAACCTCTATCTCTCAGTCTCTGTGGGAGGTGTAAACCTAACTTAGATAAGCAGCAATTAGCAAACACAGATGGCCTAATTACACTGACCAACCTTCCTCTACCATCCTCCAGTACTTTTCCACTAGTTACCCCAGTGCTTAAAATCTCTCCTGCCTGTTTCAGCAGAGCTGAGTTCAATCTCTCTCTTATTACAGTAGTCTTGATTTCTGTTGAAACAGTCTTAAATCTTCCTTGCCTTTTTAACTTCATCCATTGCTATTTTTGCTATGACACTAACACTGTGGTCACTTTGGTGCTACCTTACATGCTTGTAAATTTGTTACTGCTTATGCAATTAAAAAATTTTGTTTTCCTACTATATTGATAGGGAGAATTTTTTTTTTTAAGACAAAGTTTTGCTCTTGTTGCCCAGGCTGGAGTACAGTGGTGCAATCTTGGCTCACCACAACCTCTGCCTCCCGGGTTCAAGCCATTCTCCTGCCTCAACCTCCCAGGTAGCTGGAATTACAGGCATGTGCCACCATGACTGGCTAATTTTTTCTATTTTTCATAGAGACAGGGTTTCTCCATGTTGGTCAGGCTGGTCTTGAACTCCCAACCTCAGGTGATCTGCCTGCCTCGGCCTTCCAAAGTGTTGGAATTACAGATGTGAGCCACTGCACCCAGCCGGGAGAGGTCTTTTTGTTGGCAGAATTGTTTTATTTTTCTAACTACTTTCATAATTAGCTTTTTGAAATCTCACAGAATTAAGACTTTAGATTGCTCCATTTTCCTCTAACACATTATAGCATTTTTAGAAAAGTAACTATTTTTTCCTATTTTTGTATATTTAAAGCTTATTTTTAAGCTGCTTCTCATTTCCAAAGGACTCCAGAATCTTTCTGTTCTCTTCCTCCTGTGTTATCCTCTGTATAGAAACTCTGAAATGGTGAAAATATTTATACTCTAGATTTGTTATTTGGCTTTTAACATCATGAGAGGCTGTTTGAAAATTGTGTATCTACCACAATACTCTTAACATCTCAAAAATCCTTAGAACTAAAGCCTGTTTTTTAATGATCACGTTGTTTGATAGCTGCACTGATAGCTGCAGTTGAAATCAGAGCATCTATCTTACTTATCTGGGCATACTTTAGTTGGGAATCCTCTGAAATTTACTTTCTTATGAACTTGTGACTCTTTTCTTTTGGCTTTAAAAATTGTAGATCAGGAGTGAGAGGAAGTCTTATTTTCTGGTTTGTTTTATAAGTCAGCATTCTAGCTTTGCTAACTAAATTCAGGTTACTTCAAATTTGCATTTCTATCACTCGTGGGAGACGATATTTCAGAACCACTGAAAACCAACACGATAGAGTCAATACTGCTGTGTTGACTTTGATGTGTTGGTTTTAAGCCTCTTTCTGTTGTTCATCCTCAGTGCCTTCAAGACTCAGGCTGCTGCCTGAATGACCTAGTGATTAAGCTATAATGAAAACTGTTTGCTTCCATTTTTTGTATAATAATCCTCAAAATCACAGAGGGGATGCACACAAAAGTAATACTTAGAACACAATCTGATTATGACAGACAATAAAAATGTGCTTAAAATGCTCATAATATGTTTGAGGTAGTCTGAGGACATTTTCCTCTCTCTTTCTTTAACAAATATTTATGAACATTTACATATGCTAAGCACTACACTGAGGAAAAACACAAAGTAAAATAACCCCCGAGAAATGTACAAATCAGTGATCCAGAAAGAAGGAAAATCATTAATTACAATATAGTAAGTTAAGTATGAGGAGCTACGTACAAAGCATGGCCTAAAGAAAGAAGCAAATCCAAATGGATGTGTCCTTGTTGGGGGACAGATTTATGGAACGGGTGACACAGAATGATGATCTTTAAGAGAGGAGATGTTTTTGCCAGACAGACAAAATAAAAGGTAGAATGGGTTATTCCAGGCAGAGGGAACAGCATATGTAAATGCATGGAGTCATGACACGGTGTGTCAAAATCATCAGGTAACCCAACATCCCTCAGTCTACTCACTCATCCATCCCCATACAAATGCTAGATACTATGCTATGCGTGAGGGATCCACAATGAAAAAAGAACACCTGGCTCAAACGGTTTTAAATCTAGTTGAAGAGAAAGGCATTTTAAAAAGTGGCAGCAGCATCGAAGGAAGTGTCCTAACAGAGGTTTGCAGGAGTTGTGGAGGATGTGCCTGAGTAACTTGAAATTTCAGGAAGGTTTCCAGATAAAACCGAGTGGTGAAATAAAAGTGGGTGTTCACCAGGATCAGGTACGGAATGACATTTCAGGAAAGTCAATCCCTGCCCCTCACCCTTACCCTTCAGGCAACCTCTGTCTGTTTAATTGCAATGATACACTAGTGCTCCACTTCCTTGTCAGCATTTAGTTATAGCAGCCAATTTTGGTCAGTCTGAGTGAGGGTGTGCAGTGTTACCTTACTGTGGTTTTAATTTGTACTTTCTTGAAGACTGATGATTTTGAGTGAGTTTTCATGCATTTACCCCTTGGGTGAAGTGTGTATTTGCCCTTTCTTCTTCATGTACCATGTGCTCTATCCCAGTGGTTCTCAGCCTTGGCTGCACAGTAAAACATCTTTAGACTTTTGGTCTGGGCTCCACCTTCTGAAACTCTGATTTAATTTTTATGGCTTGTGGCCCCTGTCATTGGTGTTTATGAAAGATGCACCCTCAGTGATGTCATGTGCACTCAGTTTTGAAAACTCTACTGTTGTACTTCAGGGTTCTCGAACTTCAGTAGGCACCACAATCACCTAGAATGAGTGTTAAAACATAGAGGACTAGGGTCCACCCCAGAGTTTCTGATCCACTGAGCCTGGGTTAGAGCCTGAGAATCTGCATTTCTAACAAATATTCCACATGATACGATGCTGCTGGTTCTGGGCCATCCTCTGAGTTCCACTGCTTTAGCCAAACTAAACTGGCAACTTCCCCAATTCTTTCATATCTTTCTTCCTTGTATATACTCTGTTCTTTCCATGTGGAATGCCATCTAATTCTTTTTTACTTTGCATACATTTTTTCATTCTTCAAGAACCAACTAGAATGTTACACAGACTTTGTGAAGTCTGCTCTATCATCTCACTTCCCACACTCGATTGTATGACTTATGTGACATTTTTACCTATCGTACTGTTTTACTTATTTGTTCTGGTTGCAACATCTTCTCTTCTACCCAGTGAGAGCTCTGTGAAACCAGAAACCAGTAGGTCTTATTCTTTGAATCTTAAGCAACCAACAATATCTGGCACATTACTGAGTTTCCACTATTTAATTAAAAATTCTTTCGGTTGTTGTTTTAATGAATAAGTGTCTGGGTGACTAAAGAAAATGTGATATGTAAGGCTTCTCACATACTCGGTTTTCATAAAACCACAAGTTACCATCTGTTACTAAATTCACGGCCAGATCACATGAGTCAGAGAACAAATCTATAGCAAAAACTGAAGCAAAAGCCCTATATCATCACGGGATACTGTTAGTGTTATCTTTATAAAAAAAAAGAAAGCCATAAGAATGGAATTTAAAAATAAATTGTTTTGAATTGTATGTGCTGAGAGCTATACAATCAAATAAAAATTTAACAAGCTGAAATCAAATCATAATTCTTCTCAGAATATTACATTTGTTTCCTGAAGTCTTTCTTATCAAATAAGAAGTGCTTTTTTAACAAATTTGAATAATCCAGGGTTTTTAAAAATACAAAGTTTCATATGAAGATTATGTTGCTAGGAATGTAATGTTTTATTGAAAGCTTCACTGGCAAAATGAGATGATCATAACAATAGCAATAATGATAACAGCGGCAATTTACTTGTTTACTTTGTGCCAGTGACTTTGTTAAGTGCAGTCCATGCATTATATTTTTTAATCTTTACAAAAGCCCCATGAGGTGGGTATTATTACTCTATTTTCATACCAAGGCTGAAAGAAGTTAAATAGTTTGTTCAAGGCCAGTATTCAATTCCATTTCTATGTAGGGGTGCCAGATAAAATACAGGAAACCCAGTCGAATTTGAATTTCAAATTAAATAACACTTTTTGGTACATTTCATGTAGTATTTGGGACATGATTATATTAGAAAATCATTTACTATTTATCTGAAATGCAACTTTAACTGAGTGTCCTGTATTTTATTTGCTAAATCTGGAGACCCTATCTCTATCTGACTCCAAAAAATTTGCATCAGACCACTAGGTTGTATTGCATTCCAATTCTCTCTTATGTACAGGTAAGTACAGGTTTACTTATATGAAATTTGTGGAATAAACTTCAAACATTTAGTAAAGCATCAAGGTCTTTTATAATTTGCCCTCTGTTCTCCTGGTCCCCACATTCAGGGGTGCAGCAAATGCCAAGGCCTTGAAACAGGAGCTGAGCAGTGTGTGCCTGGAAACTACAGAGCTGATGTGGTGTGAATGGGAGAGAACTAGGAGCCAGATCAGAGAGGTAGGGGCCAGATCACGCAAGACTTTGTAGATCAATGTAAGGACTTAGGTATCTATTCCAAGCAAGGTAGGCAGTTATTAGAGAGTTTTAAGTACAATGAAATAGCCTGGCTAAAGCTTTAACACAGCCAAATTGGCAGCTCTCTGGAGAACAATCTGCAGAAGAATAAGGCCAGAAGCAGGAAGTTATTGCAAAATATTCAGTCATTAGCTCATGTAGCTGCTTTGCTCTATAGTAGAACTCATGGTTCAGGCTTTAAGCTGTGTTACTTGGGATCTTGGTGACAACTTGCAGTTTAGAGCTGGGGACAGGGCATTGTCCTTGCAACTTTAATGTGGAACCTGATGTGGCTTCTCTGGCACAATGAGACCTGAAGGGATCTTACACCAAGTGCACCTTGTGGGTCCTGCACCTCTGAGTGTGAGAGAGTCACACTGGTTCTCACAAAAGGCAGCAGCAAAGTCTGTGGCAAGGCTGCATCCTCAAGGGGGAGGGCAGGTAGTGGGCAGGTAGAAGAAGCACATCATCAGATATGCTCCTGAGCACAGGTGAGATACTTTCTGGGACTCCCAGAAGCAGCTGGGAGAGATTGTGAGGGAGTGGCAAGGTATTGCAGCTATGCAGAGGCTGATATAAAGCCAGTAGACTTTTATTATTAATATAACTATGACTTAATTTATCCCATGTCTGGAAATGCATGGAAACATTTGGGTCACCAAAATTAAATACATGAAGTTAAGTAGGACAATAAAACAGAAAATACAGGCCTGACAGTGGCTCACACCTGTAATCCCAACACTTTGGGAGGCCGAGGTGGGCATATCACCTGAGGTCAGGAGTTAGAGACCACCCTGGCCAACATGGTGAAACCTCATCTCTACTACAAATACAAAAATTAGCCAGGCGTGGTGGTGGGTGCCTGTAATCCCAGCTACTCGGGAGGCTGAGGCAGGAGAATCGCTTGAACTTGGGAGATGGAGGTTGTGGTGAGCCAAGATCATGCCACTGCACTCCAGCTTGCGCAACAGAGAGAGACTCTGTCTCAAAACAAAGAAACAAACAAACACACAAACCAGAAAATATACACAAGGATAAAAACGCCCTACAATAAAAACAGAAAGACTTGGCAAGGTTTTTCTGACTTTGGAAAAAAATATGTAAGAGGATACAAATGCTCTACAACATAAAAGATGTAGCAAAGTCTTTCTGACTTTCTAAGTCTTTTTTTTTTTGTCATAGTGCAGTAGGTCACCTAGACTAGGTCAATTGCAGGACACATGCACCATGGTTGTTTATCTTATCCCTAACTCCATCCAAATAATGATACTGATTTCTTTATGCCTTCAATATCTGTTCTCAGTAGGACAGGGAAGATAGCTTATGATGGATTGATAGAGTTCAAGATGAAGGTCTTTGAATGCTGTGCTAAAATACGAAAATCAAACAAAATTCAAAATCAAACAGATTAAGTAACTACAGAGTAGCATAAAATGCCTACTCTGTGCCAAGTATGTGCCTTTTAGACATTAGTTCATTTACTCCTCATGGCAATTGTGAGCCAGACACATATTATTGTCAACCCTCTTTTATAGATGGAAAAACTAAAGCCAGTGAAGGCACAGGTAAGTGGCTTGCTCAAAGTCATGGGACTTTGAATATGCTTCTGTCAGACTGCAGGCAGAGCTCTTGTTTCTAACAGTTAAGCCATCCAACCTCCAGGAAAGATTTTGCCTTAATGGCAGAGTTTGTTAACTAAAATAAAAATGATTGAAATCAAGTGAGATGGCAAGAGTAGCAAGTCTGAAATAAGAGGGGACATTTATTACAAAGGGATCAGAGCTCTTGGAGAGGCGGGATTCCAGGTGGAAAGCTGGAAGCAGAGACACCTGCTTATTACACTTTCCCTCACATCAAAGGCTGAGTCATATCCCATTTCTGTTGAGAACAGATGGCCAGTGGACATGCATGACCCATGCAGGTCACCTAGGCCAGGTCAGTTGCGGGACACATGCACCATGGCTGTTCATCCTATCCCTAACTCCATCCAAATAAGGGTACTGCTGTCTTTATGCCCTCAATATCTATTCTCAGTAGGACAGGGAAGATAGCATATGATGGATTGACAGAGTTCAAGATGAAGGTCTTTGAATGCTGTGCTAAGATACATGCCAAAATCCAACAGATTGAGTACTACTTTCTTCCTTGTAATTTATAATTCTAACTAATTCAGTTGGCACTACCTTTGTGGAACATGTCTCACAGTTCTTATTTGTCCTCTAGCCAGCATTCATTCAAAATGATAAGAAAAAGAAAGAGAAGCACAGTTAATAAGGGGGATCATCCAGGTGAAGGACTTCATTAGGAAAGAAACAAAAAGTCTCAAAAAGAAGGAGACATTTTCAGTCTTTCTCATAAAGAAAGACCAAGAATACTGATCAGAATGCTTTATGCATTCCAGTTTTTCAATGGTGTACCAGAATGTTTACTTTGAGTTGTCTTCAACTGCAGGATTGGATTTGAGGTCCAGACCTTCCCCACTGTGCACAGAAATTCAATACCTGGTAAGCCCAGGTGACTTACTGCTTAGTTGAATGTTTTGTTAAATCCTGAAAGATGTATTACAACGTAGTACTCAGCTTGCATGTCTAAGTATTACACAGTTCAGCTAGGTAAATCTACTGTGGATTCTTGCTAGATTTGCCTGATTTGATTGTGTGTAGTCAGCAAAAGGAAAAGTAATTATAAGTAGAATTCAAAAGAACTCAAATTCTCCTTAATCCATTTAAATGTTTTGCTTGTCTATAGTTTCCTTTGGGAATTGATGGTTTAGCTCTGTAGTTTCAAACCTTGGTTTGATAAAGCACAGATTCCAGGGCTGCTTCTTGAGATAATCTATGTTGGCATTTTAGCACCCCAGGTATTGAGTGTAAGTTGACCAAAAACTCTCCTTTGGAAAACACTGGATTAGCCTAAGGCTCCATAACACATCTGACAGCTTTATAATGTCCTAGAGTGTTCACAGAAGCCTTTTCTCATACACCTGAGGAGAGCTCATTTGCTTTTTTGAATTAGCACTGTGTTAAGCACTAGCTTTCCTATAGTATTTCCATTATGGCAAAGGCCACTTTAATTTTGGATGATGTTATTTTATATAAAGGGGAATACAGGTTTGGTGGATATAAATATAGAGAATACAAGAGATTGAAATGTTGTATTTGTGAAGTTTCCAGTAGTTTTTATTTTTTAAAATTCACCTTTACCTACCTATGTATAATGTGAATTATCTAATGCTTTTGGGATTTTAAATATATTTTCCATAAAATGATCTGGGGACAATGAAGGATGATTTGAATATTGTTTATTCAATTTTAGCACATGTTGTTTCTCTAATTTGTCATCCTTCAAGGTAAAGTTCCAACCCCATTTCTGCCAGGAGTCTTTATTGACCATAGTGGCTATGTCTGGCTCCCCAACTGTAAACTATGTTTTTTATATGGTTCTTACCATGACATGCTGCATTGTATTTTTTGTCTGTGGCCTTTATCCTCAGTTAGTTCATATCTTTCTTATTTTCCTTCTTTATCCCCAGCGGTCAATCAATGAATACTTGCTAGTGGATTTATTCAGAAACACGACTATAGTAGTGGTTTCATAGTGTATGTATAGTGCATCAGTACAGAATTTAACTGTAGATAAATCCAAATTTTGACTTCTATGCACTACTGAAATATATAGGTATAGATTATTGTAGAATCACAGATTTTTAGTCTTGGCTGGCTGCTTATAAATTATAAAGTCCGAGCTTGTTTTTTGTTTAGTTTTTCTGTTTTTGTGCATGAGGAAATCAGTCATCTGTCTGGTTTTTTTTTTATTATACTTTAAGTTTTAGGGTACATGTGCACAAAGTGCAGATTTGTTACATACGTATACACGTGCCATGTTGGTTTTTTTTTTTTTTTTTTTTAAGACAGAGTTTTTGCTCTGTTGCCCAGGCTGGAGTGCAATGGCTCAATCTCAACTCACAACAACCCCCGTCTCTTGGGTTCAAGCGATTCTCCTGCCTCAGCCTTCTGAGTAGCTATAATTACAGGTACCTGCTCCCATGCCTGGCTAATTTTTGTATTTTTAGTAGAGATGAAGTTTCACCATGTTGGCCAGGCTGGTTTCAAATTCTTGATCTCAGGTGATTCACCCACCTCAGCCTCCCAAAGTGCTAGGATTACAGGCGTGAGCCACCATGCCCAGCCAGGAAATCAGTCCTCTCTCTACAAGACACTAAGCTACTTGAGACAAGGAGCCATACTCTTAAACATTTCCTTTCATACATAAAGCAATGACTTTAGTTATCCCTGCATTTTTGGTAGCACCTGGTGCACACATGATAGATTCCCAAATGTTAGTTGAAAGAATTGTTTCATGGAAATCAATTTCACTAAGTGTATATTTAGAACTAGACATTATGTAGATAGTCTGTGCTCATATCTTTGGCTTCTCACCACCTCACAAGGGGCACCACCACCTACAGCTACCCTACTAGCTCATTTTGTTGAATTTCCTTCACTTCAGATCCAATTCTTATTTCCTGTTCATTCTTTTGCAAGAGCATTCTGGATTTGCCTTGAGCAGCCAAATGGGCATGTGGATACCAGCTCTTCTTTGTGAGAAAAACTCTAATTATATTGTATATTTGCTGTTCAAATCTATGATGCCCTTTATTACCTAAAAAGAAAATATTTGTGCTTTTATTTCACTTTTTGGGAACCAAGGATCGTTTGGTTCAGTAGCCTGGAAAGGAGATAACAGTGAACACCAGACTAGGGAATTTTCTCTTGGCCAATCACTAGGAGAGACTCCTTAGTTTCAATCTGGATTGCAAGGACTGAGTGTTAAACCCTTCCTCATTTATTATTTTCCAAGTCTTAGAAACAAAATGATATAATAGAGATAGGATTTATCTCTAGTTCCCTAAGCCTCCAGTGATAATACCAGGGTTGAGGGAGAAAACCTGATGAGTACCTCCAGGCAGGTGCTCAGTTCTAATCAGCTATTTTCTGTGTATTTAGAGTATAGTCCAGATACCATGGTTTGGATTTATTGCCATGACTGTATGGTCAAGCCTTGCTCTTTCAGACATATTGCTCCTAGGAAACATAAGCATCCAGAGTAAAAATGAAACAGAATGGTTTTTGAAATTTCTGATCTTGCCTTACTATTTTGTAAAAAAAGAAAGTCAAGAGAGACTCAGAGAAGTTATTTGGTTAGGTAGTTCAATTGGACTGATAATGACAGATCTGTGACTGAAATTGGCCATGCCCTCCCTTTCTTGTCAGCGTTTCCATAACTGTCTTACTCTTTCACCCTCTCATCCAATATTTGGAGTGACTTCATGCCCATGTAGATGACTCATCTTGCATCTGAGCCCCTCATTCCTTAGATTCTTCATCTGCTGTGACTTTCTCACTGATCCCACTTCTATCACTCCCTCCCATAGAGCATCTCATCATCTCTTAAACTGTCCACCTCTGAAATATCTCGGTCCCTAAGTACAGACTTTGTTTTTCTTTTATTCATTTAGTTCCTCTTTCTCTAGTCCTTAATGGTATATGTAGGGGCTTTTTGTTCCCTCTGTGCCTTTATTTTCTCATTTTTAAACTGCCCCCCACAACTGTGTTCCCTTCCTTCCCTGTTGGTTAGATTCCATGACCCATCTAGTCAGCCACTCTTATTTATTTATTTTTTTACTAATATCCTAACTCCTTTTATTTATTGTTGTTTTTTTGCACTATCTGACAAAAATGCAACTTTGAACATGTTTGCTTTCTTCATGCTTCCATAAGGGCTGATAAAAGCCAATGGAGAAAAGGCAGATTGATGACGTGATAACAGTAGTTCTCAAAGTGTGATCCCAGACCAGCAGCATCAGTATAATTTAGGAACATATTACAAATACAAATTCCTAGAGCCCCCTTCAGCATACTGAATCAGAATCTCTCAGAATGGGACACAAGAATCTGCGTTTTTACAAAGTTCTCTAAGTAGTTCTGATACATCTTAAAGTTTGCAAAATACTACTCTATTAATTCTTGATCTTTAACCTTAACTGGCTACTAACACTGCCAATCTTTATATGTTTTTTAAATTAGTAATCTTTAGTGTTTTCCATAGGAGCCTTTTCAAATCTTTTTCATTCCCCTCAAATCTGTGATAGTGCCCATCTCTCCTCATTCCCCAGAGGTTATCACTCTCTGACTTATCTTAGTTTGTGCTTGAACTCCCTCAAACTCCTGCCACAACATCCTTAGACTAATCACAGTCACTTGCAGTGGAGGAGTCTTCAGGTATGTATACTTGTGGTCTAGATCCCTTTCCTTTCAGCATTGGGGATCTTTTTCTCTTCACCAAGTTCTCTCTCTCTACTGGCATCCTTCACCTAATCTCATCACAACTTACATTCACACTCTTTGGGATTTTGATTCTATGTGTGATGAAAAACATTGTAGGGTTTTAAGCAAGGAAATGGCATTATCTGACAGATAGTTTATAAAGATATTTACCCTTCTTCTGTGGAGAATGGGTTGCATGAGGCAAGAGTTGAAGCAAGAAAACCAGTTTAGATATTATGGAAAATGTGAAGAGCAGGGATCGTGGCTTGGGTCATGGTACTTGTTGTGGAGTTGTAACTAACTTTGGGGGTGTGAGTTGGAAGTAGAATTAACAAGGATAAAGGTGGGGGCAAGGATGATCTTAGTCTTTGGTTTTAATAACTATGTGAATGGCGATGCTGTTTACCAGAATGAGGAAGCCTGGGAAAGTGCAAAATGACTAGAAAAAAATCAAGACTGTTTCGGCCACGTTAAGTTTCAATTGTTTATTGGAGAGCTATGTGGTGATAGGCAGCTAAACATTTGACTCTAGAGTCCCATGAAGAGATCAGGGATAGAAATGTGAATTTAGGAATCTTGGCCTATAGGTAATATTTAACGCTCTAGTATTTGATGAAGACATCTTGGGACAGGGTGTAGAAAGAGAAGATGGCCTAAGACAAAGCCCTGAGCTACCCAATATTTAAAGTGGGAGCATGGAGGGAAAATTTCTAGTATGGGAAACTGAGAATGAGCAAGTGGTAAATTAGGAGAATTTCTCAGAAGAAGGAAGTGGTCAGCTTATGAAAAATTCTGCTGAGAAGTAAATTAAAATAAGAACAGAGAAGTAACCATTGTAAATGGCAGCATGGAGGCCTCCAGAGAGCTCAAGGAGTGTAGTCACAATGGAATCCTGACAGCAGAGATCTGATTAGAATGAGTTGAAGAAATCATGTTGTCGAATTAGTCCTGCTGAATTATGTAGTCCTGCCTAAGGAGAAGCTGGGACATTTGTTTGTTCTTTACTCTAATCCTTAATCAATAGATTCCTGAAATCAATGTCAGTCTAAGAACAGGTGCTTGTGTTCTGCAAACTGATACAGACTTTCATGGAAATAGGGGTGGTTGTTAAAAGTTCATATTTGAAAAGTTTAAATGAAGGTGCTGGCTGGGCGCAGTGGTTCACACGTGTAATCCCAGCTCTTTGGGAGGCTGAGGTGGGCAGATCACTTGAGGTCAGGAGTTTGAGACCAGCCTGGCCAACATGGTGAAACCGCATCTCTATTAAAATTACAAAAATTAGCTGGATGTGGTGGCAGGTGCCTGTAATCCCAGCTACTTGGGAGGCTGAGGCAGGAGAATCGCTTGAACCCGGGGGGCGGAGGTTGCAGTGAGCTGAGATCATGCTACTGCACTCCAGCCTGGGTGACAGAGTGAGACTCTGTCTCAAAAATAATTAATTAAATAAATAAACAAAAAATAATAAAGGTGCCATAAATTTTAACAGAGCTGGCATGTTAAAAGTTAATATAGAATCTATACAATTCAGCTGTCTTGGAAACTATTGATAAAACAGGCACCATGACAAAATGAGTTAAGTAACTAAAGGTACAGTATTAAACTGCAATCTGATTTTTACCTGGGATAAGCCAAATTTAACATGATCAGTCCATAGATATTTGGCAGTTGGTGACATATACACACACACTTGCCCGCATATCATTTTTATTAGTTAAGTCCTTTGAGATAGTATATTTAATTTCATGCTTGATAAAATATGAGAAATAACATCCTCATCAGCATACATTTACCAAGTCTGTGATGTGGTTATGCAGGAAAGGACATCTGGAAATGAGCAGTATAATGATTACAATATTAGGAAAATACAACTTGTAAAGAAGCAGGTCTTAGCCAAATTCCCCACTCATAATAACTGATTATCAGGCAGTGTAGGCATTGAAAATGGTGAACTGGCCATCTACCAAAGTGTCATCTTAGGGAGCACACTGTAGACAAGACTGTTGGCCATACAAATAGTATAAATAATTATCATCAGTTAGTAAACCAGGTATCTTCCAGTATATTGTAGTTTGTTACCAGGATATTATATCCACATATAGTTCACTTGTAATTGCATAAATGCAAGGTTCCTTTTGCAATGGAGCATTTTGGAGAGAATCTTTCATTTTGGACTTTAAATATACCTAATCTCTTACGTGATATTTATTTTGCTCCTTCATTTAGACCTTCCTATTTTAAGTTAGCAATAAAGTATTGAGCACTTATTATGTGCAAAGCACTATACTCATGTTCCCTTAAATATATGCATATAAGAGAAATAAGCCCCAAATGATTTAATCCTTATTTTAGAATGAATGAGTTGCTAACATGCTAGTGTTGTTACCCAAAGGGTGTGAATACCAAATGTTTCTTTCCTACCAGCTCATGACCCCCATCTTCATCGAAGTCCTCCTCTATCCCATCTGTCATCTCTTCTCCATCGGCATCTGGCCCTCCTTCAGCAGGCTCCTCTGTAGAGTGATCTGCAATCTCTGACACACATTCCTCTTGGATCAGCACTAGACTCTCTTCCAATTGCTTCTTCTGAGCTTCTGGGGGGGAGAAAGCAAATGACTACTACCTTGGGTTGCTCATGAGCCATTTGGATAAACCATGAAAAAACAGTCCATGAAAGGGTAAACTCTATATGCTATTAAAGGTGTACAGAAGGTAAGGTAATATTATGCTTTAAGTTGAATTTTTTCAATCATGTAAATCATGTACAGATTTCTATGTGCACTTACATGTAAGCATATTTATTTAACAGAATTAGCAAAAATTAGGGAATCCAGATGGTAGTAGTACATAAATTAGCAAGATTTACATAAACAGATTGATCTTTCTGGCTACTTTATTTTATATATAGTGCTTTCTAATAAGGATGGTCTTTCTGAGAGGAAAATAGAGCAAAAACAAATGGCAAAAATCAGATACAACATAGAATATTTTCACTCAAGGAAGCAGGATGGAGAAAATTCATTGACAAGTTCAAACCTAAGTGAAAAAGACAAAAACTCACTGAGGAAAACAGTACAAAAGCAAATATGTTGTTTTTCAGACAACATGTCTATGTGAATAATCGCCTGAAATTTTAAAGTCTAAATTCTGTTGACAGATGTGGTTAACTTCAATGGTTAAGAACAAATTCTGGGGTCAGACAACCTGGGTTCAAAGTTGAGCTTCATCACCTAATAGCTTTGTGATGCTGTGCAAAGTGGAAATGATTAACCCTCCATGTGTCTTAGTTTTCTCATCCATGCAATAAGGACAACTATTTCCTAAACTTTCAGGGTTTGGTGTAGTGAATCAAAGTGTTAGTATAGAGACTTGCAAATAATAAGTGCTCAACAAATGAAGCTACACTCCACATTACTAGAATTTCCTCTAGTTGTCAGGATCTGTGCATTCCATATATAGAAACCTGCTCAAATGGAAATTGTGCTGACAGCATCATAATTATTTCCTCTAGTGGGTGGTATTCATCCCCTATGATAATATAAAGAAATGTTGGGTATCCAATAAATTAGATCATTGTATGTTCCTCCTTCTCTAACTTATTCCCATGTGTTCATGACTATTCAAAAGTTGGTTGTTTTCACTAATTTTGCTGGGTTATTTTTTATCAGATGATTAATCTATTGTTTGATCTGAGTTTTTAAATAGCCTAATTTTTGATCTTATTTATTGATAATTTATGACAATAAAGGTAGTTTATAGAGCTAAATAACTTTGGGGTATTCATTTCTGGTCTTTTTCATAACGTGAGATAAAAGGAAAACGAGCATTGATATAAACATTTTGTCTCAGCACCAAACTTTTCAAACATAACTAATATATAAATCAACAAACTGATATAAATATAATGTACAAATAAGCAAATAAGCAGATATTCTTTCCAAGAAATTGCTTATAATTAAAATAATAATTACTTTTATAAATAAATGTGTATCTATACTTTCTTGCATTTTAATTCTCCAAATGATAAAGTTTATTGAAAATAAGACAGTAGTAGAGGGTTGCCGTGCCTTTCCTCTGTTGTCAGAGTTTAGTTACTCTGAGCTCTAGCTGACAAGATTCTAGCTCTAGCTTTGTTACTTACCCACAGAATTATAGACACTGAGTTTGAGTCTAAGTTTTGGCCATTTGTTCAGGGCAGGTCCTTTAAGCACATTAAGTCATTCTTTCCTCATCTATACCTACCTCTGGGTTTTACTGTGAGAATTAGCAGAGCTTATATTTGGGAAATGTTTTGCAAATTATAAAGGACTACATAAATGTGTTCTAATATATACAAAAGGGAGATGGTATGCTCTTCACTGTGAATATGTTGAAGGAATAACAACAACAGTAAACTTAGATCAAGAGGCCTGTTGAGATCACAGAATAACACTCATGGGGCTGAGGCTGTGTTTCAGAGGAGAAAAAGACCTGGTAGATCAAACCAAGGCTGGAAATAATTACTATGGGTATCATAAATGACCAAAACATAGGCTCTTTTTCATTGAGAAAGACATTTACTTCATATAAATAGACACAAGCTATACACGCCTTGATGTTTTTAAAATCAACTTATTAGGTTCAAATTTCTCCATTTAACAACATTATTTGTGCAGTAAGGATGTGAATTCTGCTTTTAAAACTATACTTTTTATCTTGATATGCATATACAGATGTACTGATGGAAGGAAGTATAGTACATAAATTCTTCCCATTTTTCCTAATGTCTATATAACATTTAGCACAGAAAGTCCTATGAAGACTATAAAGTGGTTATTGTAAAGTGTAACCAAGATTTTTTCTAAATATAGAAAATTATTATCCAATTTAAGAAGGTAAAAGTGAGTTAAAGAAAAAAAAATCTGTTTAATCTAGAGAAGACTCAGTTGTCTGAATTAAAAGGAAGTTAAAAAAGGCAAGAAATACCAAAAACACTCTAAATTTTACTCTTACTGAAGATTTCTAGGTTTTATTCTCATTTTCCTTCCACATATCATTCGTTGTGCTCTACAATTCTAGATCTGTAACCTAGGTTAACCCACATACACATCTATTAGTAGGCTCCACTGAAAAAATGATGTGATAAGTTGACTAGCTCGAGCATTGAACAGTTTTGAATCCTTTACCATTAATCACATCTCTTGTTCTATTCTGTTGCCTCTCCTATCACTGATCCTTTGACTGCACAATGGAGGTGCCTACTCTGGTTTTGGCCCCCCATTCTTCCTCCTAAAAGAGGTTTTTGTACACATCATCTAAACCGCTCACTTCTTGCCACTCTATGTCACCCTGCCGCTTGTTCAAAATGCCCTAGCTTTCAAGACCTAGTGTTGGTACCTGAAGAAAGAGAGAGAAATAGAAATTTGGGATTCTTATAATTCTGTACAGTGAAAAATGCTTTGAATCTTATAAATTTTTTAAACCCAAACATTCTCAATGTTAGGTCATTGTGTTCATCTTTTTGTTACAACGCATAAATGGACTTTTGCTTAAGATTGACATATATTAGGAATTCAATTGGCCTAGTATATCCATTTCTTCTCTAATGATTCCAGAAATATTTGCTCTTTGAGAACTCTTACTTTTTGATGTTGAAAGTAACATATACATATATGTGTGTGTGTAATATATATACATATATGTGTGTATATATATGTGTGTGTGTGTGTGTGTGTGTGTGTGTATGTATATATAATTTTTTCTCTAGAAGATCTCTGGCCAAGGAAGCATAGCAGATTTTCGAAGGACCCCTGTAGGACCACACTTTAAACATGCATAGTCCTCATCTGGCTTCATGTATCAATTTGTTTCAGCTTGTATCAGGAAAGCTGACTTTCCTGATCTTCCCAGCTGAATGTAATCTTTCCCTCTTTGATCAACCAAGGCCCTGATCAAATGCTGTCTTATAGTTAGTTCTACTGTTTTCTTATCTTCTTCTCATTAGAGTTTAAGCTTCCTGGAAATTTGAGCTATTGCCTCAGAAGATCGTTGTCACACTCAAAAAGGATGATACAGAGGTCGATCTTTAGTAAACTGAAAAGCACAATACAAGTCAGTTATCAAAACATTTTGATGTGCTCTGTACCCCTCACTGAATGCCTTGCACATGAAGAGATAAGGTATCAGGAAGGATATAGGGTTTGAGATCCATACTTCTGCTAATTACTAGTCCTATTAATTGTAGTTTTCTTCTCTAAAAGGTAAGCATGAAAATAACATCTATTTCAGAGTTGCTGTGTGCTCTAACGAAGAAAAAGATGTGACTGTGTTTTTTAAACTGCAAAGACCACACAAACATGTTATAACAGGCTCAAAACAGTTCTTGAGTTGAATCTACATTTATTTCTTGATTGCTATAGACAAATTTCCCATGTCAAAATTATTCACCCCTACTGATCATTAAGAATCAGGCATTACAAAGATTATTTTGGGTTTTGGTTTCAACACGGTCTTTTTAGTTCTATGTTTAGACAGGCATAGTCCAGTACTGATATGGTTTGTCTGTGTCCCCACCCAAATCTCATCTTGAATTGTAGCTCCCATAATACCCATGTGTTGTTGGAAGAACCCAGTGGGAGATAATTGAATGATGGGGGTGGTTTCCCCCATTATAGTAAATAAGTCTCACAAGATCTGATGGTTTTATAAGGGGTTTCCCGTTTCTCCTGGCTCTCATTCTCTCTTGCCTGCTGCCATCTAAGATGTGCCTTTCATTTTCTGCTATGATTGTGAGGCCTCCCCAGCCACATGGAACTGTGAGTTCATTAAACCTCTTTTTCTTTTTAAGTTACCCAGTCTTGGGTATGTCTTTATTAGCAGCATGAGAACAAACTAATACAGTATATAGTATATAGACATAGTTACTCTGTTTTTTGTATTAACATACAATATACATGTGATTCTGATGATGTATTTCAAAGGCAGTGGTATATTAATACAGTTCATTGCAAAAAATCCTATATATTATTCTCATCATCCAATCATTAACTTGAAAGCTAAATGCTTGGAAGTCATTATCTGAGTTGAGGGAAAAAAAGCTTTAATTATAATGGTATTGATTCATAGGAGTTTAACAACTACAATCAGCCTGTGCGTTAGTAATAGGTAGTCAACATAGCTTTTGTCATCATCTCAATGGGAAATATTATAATCACTAAACAATGATAGGTTCCATGAATAAAATCACACATGAAAGCACATCTTCTTTATTAAACTGTTGGTTCACAGTTTAATAGGCAGTTTTGATTCAGTAATTATGTTGCTGAAGTAGAGATAAAGCAACTTGTTCTTTTTTTTATGAATAATTATCTAATTTTACTTTTCTTACAGATGAGTAATGTTGTTTAGTTTGTTCTTTATACAATTCTCTTTATTTGCATAGTTATTTTTCTAGTCATCACTCTTTATTGTCAGTGTGAGTGTGTGAGTGTGTATGTGTGTTTGTGTGTATGTGCATTTCTCTCTCTGCTACTAAAGCTTCTTTGGGGCAGAAACATTTTTATTATTCATCTTTGTTTACCTGGTGGCTAACTCAGACCCTTAATCACAAATTAAGTGTTTGCTGAATATATTAACGAATTGTGGAATCAACTAATTAAAATAAATATCAAATGTGTCAAATTCTTTTCAGTTAAAGTGACAGTTGAATTTTGCCCACCATGGTAACAAAAATATAAATCCAAGATAACTTAAAAAGAAACAAAACTGAAAAACCTCCTTGCCACATTCTACATGACAATCCCAAACCACAAAGTCAAAGTAAAATGTGAGGTCTGAAATTTTCTGGGGAGAAAATTGTTTGTGTTTATATTGACAAGTCTTCAAGAGAAAAATGAAATGTGAAGTCTTCCAGTGCTTATTGGAGGAGGGCTGCCTTCGAACACCGGCATCTTTTGGAGTGTCTGTTGGCTTCTTTAAGTCAGAGTGATGGATGACCATAGCATTTCTTTTGTGAAAAGAGAAATGAGTATTAGATTTTTTTTTAAAGGTCGATTAGAAGCCAAAAAGCCAACAGCTTATGTAAAAAGACACCTCTAAGACACCTACATTATGGATTACAAAAAAAAAAGGTTTATAATGGCTACAAGTTAGTGTGTGCTTATGAAGTGCTGACCATGTAAGATTCATTAACTTTAGTCCTTGAAATATACTGCAATGTAGGCTTATCATTTTACACATGGGGAAACTGAGGCACAAATAAGTGCTCATGGTCACACAGTAATAAGTGCAAGAGCTGGAATTCCAAGTTTAAATTTCTGATCTTATAACCTTGGCTGTTTTCTAATATATCTCTAAAAAAAGAAGGCCTAATTTGACATACCAAGGAAATACTTCGAATCTCTTCAATAACCAATTTTAAGTTCAAGAATGAAGAAGTCTGTTTAGTTAGGGGCACATGTTCTAGTTAGCTAAACAATGACTATCAAAGGAAACGAAGTACAAATTACAGGTAAGTATTTCTGTTTAAGGGAAAATGCCTAAGGCTTTAAAAAACCATGAAAGAAAAGAATTTAATATTAAATTCCAATCCTCATATGCAAATATTTTTTCTGCACATCTCATCTCTACTTCAAAAAGCTATCTACAATTCAGAAAACAAGTTAGAATTGTTGGGATTTATGTTCAAAGTGTTTTTATTAAATTGAGTTTGCTGCATAGCTATTATCATTAATATAACTATGAAAATTGGTTGAGTTGGCAATTAAGTTTTTTGACATGCTGGCTTAATTGCTAGATAATTGCTAGCTGAATTGTACTTAGCAGATGGTTGGAAAGAATGTTGATACAAAAACAGTCACATTATTCACTAGAGCCAAGTTAGTATCCTTGAATCATTGTTTTTGCATACAAGCATAAACTGTATTTTAAGAAAAATTTTATATTACAACACCTGTATATAGTATTAATTTAACTCAATGGTTCCAATAAATTCCATTTAGAAAAATACAACTTATTTTGGATGGTATTACTATCAACCACATAAATGAACATCAGGAAAATTACATAGAATGTTTTAGATGAATATATTAGTTATGTAAGTACATTTTTTGAGGAAATGGCTTCAAAGTTGTTCACATGAAATACCCTAGATTGTTGAGATGACACAAATGCAACATAAATCATTCAAAAATTACTGGTATATAATTGTGTTTATTTAAATCTAATAATGGTTTTAGTAGAGACATTATATAATCCTTATAAAACCATTTAATAGGTTTTATAAGGACTTTTCCAAATTTCATTCAGCTAGTAAGTTAAACTAGGTCTCTAGTGGGATGTGAACCTAGTTTTGTTTTATTCCTGTCTGGGACCTTAGATAATGTAAATCTGTTTTCCACAAGGAAGGTGAATTCGGGAGGAAGCAAACCAGAAGTGGAGACCAACTAAAAGGTGATTTTTAGGGGGATGAAAATGTCCTAACTGATTTGTGGTGATGGTTGTATCACTTGGTAAAATTACTAAGTCATTGAATTTTACTCTTGAAGTGAGTAAATTTTATTCTATGTAAAATATACCTCAATAAATTGGTGTAAAAAATAAGATGAATGCAACAGAACATGTGAGAGATGATGAGGGTTTGGGTATTGGCGTATCTTTAGGAAAATAGAGGGAAGGGGTGAAAAATATACCCAAGGTAAGATTTGGCAACACCGCTATGGTAGGAATAGAGGATAATGTTGAGACTGGCAATTTGATGGACAGGATTTATGTAATAGTGATGACAGAGATAGGGTACAGAGGAGTATATCTAGGTAGGAAAGTGAGGAGAAAGAATTCAATTTTGAAAGACTGTGATTGAGTTATTCGCAAGATGGCTTCAATATTCCCCTTGGCTTGACTAAACTACAGGTAGGTTTCTTCCTGACCATAGGCCCTGGAGCATCCTTTCCTTAGAGTGTTTGCTTTAGCAAACTTGCAATTGTAAATTCTTTCTCTGCCCATTTGAGAGGCAAATTTTCTGTAATCCAGTAATACTTTTCTTAAGATTCAGGAGCTATCTCTTTGACATGTTATCATTGAATAAGATAGAGCCACTGTCTTCCAGTCTTCTTGGGAGAGTAGCTGCCTAACTTTAATAAGAGCTAATTAGCAAACACAGATGGTGGCCAAATATCCTCCTCCAACATCCTCCAATACTTTTCCATTAGCTTGCTCCAGCATTCAAGAATCTGCCTGCCTTTAGCTCATTCTAGAATTCAAAAAATTATCCTGCCTTTTATTTTTGCAGAGTTGAGTTCAATTTTATCTCCTATTGCAATAGTCTTGAACAAAGCCTTCCTTGCTGCTTTTAATAAGTGTCCAGGGCAATCTTGCCTTTACAGTTAACTGAGGGGTAGCTACAGGAAGCACTCCAGTAAGCAGTTGAAAGGTTTGATCTAGTTGCTAAGGACAACTCAATGTCTTTTCACCCCCTTATATTTAACTTCTTTAAAATATTTAATTTTTGTACTCAAATATTTCTACAAGCTTGCTATGGAAAACAGCAGCGTTTTGTTCCTACCTGTTCACCATTTCCAGCTCCTTAAAGGCTTTCCACTCACTTGGCTGAATCTTTTAAATACATGCACTCCTATCTCTAAATATTGTTTATATTGCTACTTCTCGATCAGTTTTATGCACTATCTGTTGACATTATCCCTAGGAAGCTGAGGATTCAGTTCTTGGTCCTACAATCCCCATTCACTTCCCATCCCTCTAGAGAATCATATTGTAAATTGGATTTAATAAATTTTCAGTTTTTACATAATTTTTACGGTGAAAGTACTTTGTGCAGCTAAGCTGTCAGTACAGGATGAGTACTTTTTCTTTCCTGAAGAATATTTTATTTTCTCTAGAATTAAAAATTGCCTCAGGTTTTAAAAATGCGTTCTCTATGTGCTTCTCTTTACGTACTTATGCAAACTTACCCCTCCTTCTCAACCAATCCTCTTTCCCACCCAGTAGCTATTTCATCAATTTTGATGTCTTAAAAAGTCTATCCCAGAGCTTTTGAGCAGTTCTGATCTGGACTCATTTCTTTCCAGATCTCTTGCACAGCTCATCTCCTAGGATCTCTGTTACCTCTATCTTGAGAATTCCTTTTGTTTGTTGCTTTTAGAGTCCATGCTTTAGGAAGGCTCTTTTTCCTCTTTCTTGGTTTATCGCTGTGTTTTGGTGAAGTACTCTTTTTAGTACTTTTCAGAGAAAGGGCATATTAAAACAGTTAATTGGAAGGCCATTAGGCTGAGATGGTTCCCGTGCCTTGGGTTCCCACATAGGTAAACTGAAACCCAACTCAGAATGAATACAGATGACCTAGGAAAACTGAAACTAAAGCTTATTCAGATATTCATCGTGTAATTCTCATATCCTTCCCCTATTTTCCATTTCTGTTTTTTTTCCCATATTTTCTGGGAGAGTTTTTCCAATTTTGTCTTCCAATCATTGTATTGAGTTATTTATTTGTGCTATCATATGTTAATTTATAAAAGCTCTTTTATCAGTGCTTTGAATACTCAGTTTTATAATTTTATGTTTTTATTACAGTATCTTCTCATTTCTCTGAGGGTATTAGTGTTTTTTTTTTCTTTTTGAAGTTTTATTCTTCCTGTATATGTTTGTTTCCTCTGACTTCTTTTTTTTTTTTTTTGGCATTTGCTTATTAACTATGTTCTTCGATCTGGCGATTCTTGTTTGTTCACATTAACAGCAGGGCATTAAAATATTGACTGGCAACTTTGTAAGTATAGAGAGATACTGTCTCTGTAGGTGGTCTGGCTGAGTGATTCCTTAGTTGACCCTCTATCAGCATCTTTAAGTCTTTCCTCTTGGGCTGCTCATGCTCTCAACTGAAGACTCTTCTAGTGTCCTGCCAGTGCTCTCGTAGCTGAGTCAGGGAGAAGGTGGGCATTTCTACAGTAATTAAGGAAACTTTCTCCCTCTCTGCTTTTAAGTGCTCTCAAGTTTCCTTATCGTCTACCAGCCCTGAGACCCACTGTTTTACCTTCACTAGAGGAAACTTCTCCAGCCTTCTTTCGAAGTGCAGTTGGGATAGCTGGGACATAGGAATCTGTTTCCTAAACAGACTTTCAACCATTTATTTTCCAGGGGAATATGATGCCTTGAATTCTGAGCTTTTTGGGAGTTTGTGATTAAAACTGGACTTGGATTTCTAGGATGTGCTAAATTAGGTATACCTCCTGTCCAGCTGCTAAACCCTTTCCTTGTTTTTAATGCAGCTTCAAGAGAAAACACTGCTCAATTCATGTGTTTAATTCATCATCTTTAACCGGAAGCATCACCAATTCAATTTGAAGTGTCAATGAGAGCAGTAAGGTATTCAGAACAGAAATGGTAGTCATGTTATAGGCTACAGCAGTCAGATCATATCTGGAGCAACACTTTCCATTCTGAGCAACATAATCTGTGTTGACAAACTACATAATGACTAGAGAAGAGAGATGGCAATAGTTTAAGGTGCAAAACCAAGTTAAATGAGAAGCAACTAAAGGAACTGTTGATATTTCTCTAGACCAAAAAGGCCTCTATGATGCTGTGATCAAAATTTGAATGCAGTTAAGATGAATACCCATAGGCCAATGATATCAACTCTCTGTTCAAAGGTTTTGGAGGGGTGAGAATACTATAGCTCCCTTTAAATATATATGTGTGTGTGTATATGTATGTGTATATATATATATGTGTGTATATATATGTATATATATATGTGTGTATATATATATATATATTTATTTATTTATTTGTTTTGAGATGGAATCTCGCTGTCACCCAGGTTGAAGTGCAGTGGCGTGATCTCAGTTCACTGCAACTTCCACCTCCTGGGTTCAAGCAATTCTCCTGCCTCAGACTCCTGAGTAGCTGGGATTACAGGCATGTGCCACCACATCCGGCTAATTTTTGTATTTTTCGTAGAGACAGGGTTTCACCATGTTGGCCAGGCTGGTCTCGAACTCCTAACCTCAAGTGATCCACTTGCCTCAGCCTCCCAAAGTGCTAGGATTACAGGCGTGAGCCACCGCGGCCGGCCACTCCCTTTAAATTCTTAATTGACTGTTGTATCACAAAGAATTAGGCATTAAGTTTCCTTTCAGAGAACATAAAAGTGATAACTGAACCAAGTGAAAGCAAAATACATTTTAGCTCAGTGTAAGGAAAACCTGCAATGGGAGTCTCAGACATGAATGTGAACAGGGACCAAGTAGATAATATAAATATGTGAACTGGCTGGATAAAGATATTAGCAAACTGAAAAGTGCATGCCAAAAGTGCATGCCATGTGTAGAGTGATTGAGTAGCAGTATTGAAAAGTTCAATATTTTCAAAAGAACTCATATTTTGAGATTTGTTTACAATACTCCAATTTTTGGACATGAATTTATTTTTGAAAACTTCATCTCTTATACCAAACATATGGGTAGGATGAATTTATCTTGTGGGACTCCTGCTTGTAACCTCTCTAAGACGTAAGTCTAACATCCCAATGTTATCACTGGAATTGTCCCAGTCAGACTTGGCTGCTCGTGTATCAGGAATAACAGTGAGAATAAAATTGAAATAAATAATGTCTAATAATTGCCTTTTCACTTCAGAAAGTCTGCACTTGAAATGTAATTTTTTAAAAAATGTAATTACCCATGGAGTAACCGTGCCCATTGCATGATATCCAGTCTTTACTTTTCCTTCTTGTGCTTTTCACTGTTTTTGGTCACTTAACATCTTTGCATAAAGCATGTAATTTGTGCTATGCATATGTGGCAACTTATATGCGGCTCTTTTAAAAGAATCATCTAAGAATGAGGCAAAATTGCTGGACGAACTGATTTTAAGTGTTACTTGTGGTTTTCTATAATCTACATAGTCACTATATCCCCAAAGAAGTTGTGTGATGTAATGGAAAAAATAATACATGCATGGTGGATTCACAGTAATCATAGTCTTAGAAGCCAGAATATACATTTGAGGCCATAACCCATTCCTCTAGTTTACATTTGAAAGTCTTGAGACCTAAGAGAGTTAAATGACTTGCTAAGTTGTGCCCAGTACATAATACCTGGTGTTGGGTAGAGTTAGGGAAGAGAAGACATGATCTTGTTTTGAGGAACTTAACAATCTCAAATGACAGGACACCAGACACACATCTACTTGAGCCATTTAAGGTATAGAAAATCCAAAGTAATGTACTGAGAGCTTAGGAGTTCACTTCCAAAAAAAAGATACTATGGAACTTGACCTCAGGCACAGCCCATGTTGTGTGTCCTTCCCCACACTTTCAGATTCTCCATCTCCTTCCTGCCATTATTTCTCTGCTGGAAAATTTCACTATTAAATAAATAAATAACTAATAGTAAATTAGGAGTGAGAAATTTATGAAAGAGTAATTAGTTTTCAACTAATTAAGCATTATAATGACTGTCCCCTTGAATAAGGAGCCATTGAGCATTTTAAAATGAGTTTTAGTGCATTTCACTCTACTTTCCATAAGGTAGTGTTAATTCTTTCCAAGCAAACCTGATTTCTTTTCATAAAGAAAGTATAGTAAAATATATAAAACATTTATCTTTTATTTCTATAAATACAGACACTATTCAGGAAACAATTACTAAAAGAATGGAGTTACAAATTAATTCATTTTCTTCATAAAAAGTTAAAGACATAAATATCAAAGGACTAAGTCTTATTATTTTAAAAGCAACTGTCTCATGACTGGAAAAGTTTAAACATGTTCAAAAGTAAGTGACATCTCATGAAAAAAAGATGCAAGCTTTGAATTTCAGTGTTACATTTCTAAATGATCTTCCAAAAAGATATATGGAAGGTATTAGTCATTGCAGCAAACTGAAAGGTATATTATGATGGAATAAGGATCACATTTTTCTCTTTGAGGTGATTTATATTTAAATGAGTTCTCCATAATCCTTTAAACTGAAGTGCAAATTGGTTATCAAAGTCCTTTGCTGTAAGGGTTGTTTTACATAATAATGAATTTTACAGAGTTCCTCAAAGGGAAATATTGATTTAGGCAACACGACAGAATATTTCAGTTACAGTAACACTTCAGTGCCATAGACAGCATCTAAAAACTTTCAAAAATCTAATTTTTTTATTAAAAAGTATAGGCAAGTATGCCTTTCTGAATTGGAAATACATTTGTAATAGAAATCTTTAATTAAGAAAGATTCCATTTAGTCTATCATTCCTCATCTACCTTAACAAGTGTTAGTGTGAGTTGACCATGTGCTAGGTACATGGCTTGTGTTTTTTAAAAATGAGCCGTATGAAAGTAGGAGGAAATGTCCATTTGCCTGTACATGGGTGTGTTGCTACTAGTCCTTGATAACTCCAATTATTATATTTTTAACTCTGGCTATATAGTTTACATATGCCACTTTGTTCATTACTCACCATGTGAGGCAGCCATCAGTATCATTTTATAAATGAGAGAACTGTGAATGTGGTATATAGTGATTTGAACCAGAGTTTATTTCTCTCATCCATTATGCTACACTACCACCTCAAATGTGCTTCTTTTCATTCTTGAGCCCTATATGGCTCACCACCAAGGGTACACTCCAACCCTCACCCCAGTGATATGAGTCAACAAACTGACAGGCTCCTGTGTGTGGTAGCTCAGGGGCCCTAGGTCCCCATGAGTTCTCATCATTTAGGTGTCACCCAGATAGCCTTACTTTAGTGAAATCCTGGGACAAAGCTGTGAGGAGAACCTGAGATTGGGGCTGTAAATGCGAAAGGGCACTAAATTCAGTTACAAGCCCTGAGTTTGAGACCGAGGTCTATCACTAATTAGATATACAGGTCTAGGAAAATCGATTTACTTTCCTGAGCCTTTGTTTTCTCATCTGCAAAATGAAGAGGTTGGATTTATCAAGGGCTTTCACACTTTATTTATTTATTTATTTTATAAGAAATGGAACTCTTCCAGCAAATTAAGTCTTATGTTGAATGCCAGTATCTAGAACAGATACAGGGAAGTTACACTGGTCAGAGCAAGGGCTGGGATTCGAAGAGGCATAAGTCTGTCTACCTACCAGGTCTCTTCCTAAGCCCCATCTTAACTCCAAGGAGGCTTCTGAGGCATCTAAAGCCTCATAGAGCACACTTTTCAAACTGTGGCCTACTTCTAAGTTTATACCAGGTCTCATATACTTGTGACTCAAAAAATATCTGTAGCCATATGAAAAGAGCATTAGACTGGTACTAGAAAATAGCTGGGTCAGGGCTGATAATTCAAGACAGAGGCTATTAAATTGTAAAATATATAATCAAATAACTTGGCCTGTGGGTAGCCAGGTGCATGCTCTTAGTCTTGATGTTCCTGAACTTGGGTACTGAAGTCTTTCAGGGTGGCAGCAAAGGCAGGAGTTGGGCATTATAATAATTGTTGAAACCTGTCAAATTTTGCTGCAGTTAATTTAATTATATATGAATATTATGTTAGCCTGATAGCATTATTCTGTTAATTGATTTTATTTTCTGAAAGGTTACTTGATATTGAGATAAACTTTCAACTGTGACTCAACTACTACTGATTATTCCATCAAAACACTTGTCCTTGCCTTTTATTTTTAGTATGAATCTTAGAAAAATTAGTTCATGTTCTCTGAAAGAAAAAAAATCACATTTTATTATTGCAACTCTTGGCTTAAAGACATTGTTGGCATATCTGTATTAAATGCTGTTAAACTCAGCCAGTGTCTTCCTGGCCCTGTACTGCTTCTGTGATTGACAACGTTTCACTGGTTCAATTCTGACCTTTCTGTGATCACAGATCACTTACCTGCCTCCGCCTTCTGCTGTTTCTCAATCTTCTCCAGGCGCCCTAGCAAGGAGTCAATTTTAGTTTTGATCTGGGTTAATTCTTTCTTGATGGTCTGTAACTCATCTGATTTCACTGGAAAGGAGAAAGAAGGAAGAAAACAACGGAGCATCAAATGCACCATAACTCACCTAGGACCGAACTCACAGGGACCCCGTATTTTCTCAAGTCTGTGTCAAATCACATAGGACATTTTTCAGTTTTATCAACTTCACATTACTTCTAGTGATCCTGGAATACTGGATGTTTTTGCCAATTACAAATACGGATTCTCAGTGACATGAGCATTTAATCCTAAATCTCTTTTGACTGAAGGTTATGGAAATGGATAATGGAATTAAGAAATATTTTTTAAAATAACCCAATGATGCTAAATTAAATTTTACGAAATAGAGTAAATCTTCAATGTGAGAGGGATTCAGATGAAGCAATAATTAAATCATGACAGATACTACTTTGAGGAACTATGTTGTAATATGTATTTCAGCAGTCAATGATATTTTAATCCAGCTCCTTGGAGATTGATGGAAACCAGGATATACAATTTATCCTTTAAAGAAGATGTCTTAGATGCGAAAAAACTCTTTCCAGCTCACTCAAAGCTGCTATGAAGCTTCAGTTTTTCTAAATAAAACTAAGGCAGTGAGTTGTACATGCCTCCCTCTAAGCCCTGGGCTTGATGGAAAGGAAAATCACAGAAGTTCTCACTGATAATTTCAATAGTAGTAGTTCCCATTCTAGATTTTTAGAGTCTAGTACAGTTTCAAAGAAAACAACTGGGGACTAACATAAGATGACAACTTTTAATTTTGCCAAGTATGGATGTTAAAAACACAATAAATAGCCTACTATTGACTACAGTAATTATTTTATAAGGGAAAAAGGCTTAAGGACAGAACAGTCTCATATTTCAAAGACAGTTCTTTAAATGAAATGTGTTTATATTTGTAAAAAATTTACTGCACTGTCCTTATTTTTCTGAAAACCATTTCAATTTTATCAACTTCTCATTACTTCTAGTGATCCTGGAATACTGGGTGATTTTGCCAGTTACAAATAGGGATTCTCAGTGACACGAGCATTTAATCCTAAATCTTTTGACTGAAGGGTATGCAAATGAATAATGGAATTTAGAAATATTTTGAATCCACAACAATCAGAGATGAAAGATTTTAAAGCTATTACAATGGAACAGCTATATCTGCCTCCGAGCTTTTATTAGGTGGACTGGCAGTATTCACAACTCATTCAAGAGCCAAGTTTCAAGATCTTGGATACTTATTTGTTTCCAGTCTATTTATCTTCTGTCTCTTTTCCTTCTGGTTTCTAATAATCTCAGACTAGATATTCCCCAGAAATTTCTGAGGAAATTAGAGTGTTTAACTTGATTCTTTAGTCTTCAGACTTTTTTGAAAAAATAAAAAAACAAAAAATGCAATTTATGTTTGCTTAAAATAGAACTATTTGTCGATTAAGATAAATGATATAATATACATGATATATTATGGATCATAAACACTAAATCTTAAGGGAAGAACAGATTTTTGTATAAAAATGAGAAAACTTTTCCCATTGTCAAATCAGATTTTTTTTAAAGCAGACTTTTATTTACAATGCAAAGTAGTTTGCAAAATAAAAACTGCAAGAAGCATGGGCCCTCTAGAGTATCCCTCTGAGGAATAACTAAACTGAAAGTAGAACAGGGTAAAATAGAGAATCACTCCTCATGTCAATTACTTCAAAGACATCAAAGTACCATTGTGGAATTGCAGCTAAATTTGAAAAACATCATCTGTCACAATTGCAAATTGATTTTGCTTTGAAGAGTGGTACTCATTCCTTTGATGAAGGCATATGTAGTTTTACTTAAACGTATCAAATTTAATAGAAAATATTTTATCTCATAACATTAGATTTCAATGCAGGAGAAATAAATAGGACTATAGCTGAAAACTAACAGAATATATTTCTTAGCAACTAGAGCTACTCCTTAGCCCAGGAATGCAGTTGACTAATTTTAATTTATGTGTTGCCTTAAAAAACAAGCCAATAAACCACTACTACTCCACTTTATTGAAACTACATTAGAAAACAATATAGACTCATCTGGCTGGAACTTAGAAGTCTCCAGGGATCCAAGGTTTCGTTTAAGTCTAGACTCGGGTCTAGCACTGAAAGAACATCTTTCAGATCTCAGCTGGATTATTATGGAATTTGGGTCTAATAAGTTAATGTTACTCAAGAAACAATGTTGAAATGTAACACGGAAATCCTGTCAGTTCTTTCCTGGACCCTACCAGGAAATGTTAAAGTGAGCCTCTAACCCTATGCAGGCTGCTCAGTTCCCTCTTAGAATGGAGGGCAGCAAATGCTCATCTAGGTCCTGCAAAGCAGGCTCTACAAATAGTCTTGGCTGCCTCTTGAGCAGTTGTAGAAGTCGTTTCTTCATCACACTTCAATATCTCAGTGCTGTCCTTGGGAAAAGGCTTGCCCCTTACCTAGTCCAATTGGCCTTACTCCACTTTCTACTTTTCTTCATGCAGAGTCACTATCTATATATGGGGTACGGTTTTGTGCTATTACATGTGGTTTCTAGATGGAATGCCTGGGATGAACCTCCTCTCTCTCTTATGTACTGCTCTTTCTAGCTCTCTTCTGCTTTTGTTTTCTACTTTTTCCCCTCTTGTTAACAACTTCTGTCCTGCACAGTGAATTATATTAAATCCCTATTTTTGCTTACATTCTCTAGTAGTTGAGCATATATATATATATACATTACAGATATTTTAGAAGACATTGGTAATACTATCTTCATAGGAAAAATATCTTTTGCTCTTTTTCTCTAGATAAATTTTACCACAAAAGAAATCTTGTCAAAAATTATACACAAACATGGTAAAACCCCGTCTCTACTAAAAATACAAAAATTAGCTGGGCATGGTGGCACGCACCTGTAATCCCAGCTACTTGGGAGGCTGAGGCAGAGAATTGCTTGAACCCAGGAGACAGAGATTGCAGTGAGCCGAGATCGCGCCACTGCACACCAGCCTGGGTGACAAAGTGAGACTCTGACTCAAAAAAAAAAAAAAAAAATTATACACGAAAGCAAACATACTGTCATAATAAAAATCTCTGGTTGTTTTGTTGAGGACAACTTATTTTTCTATGAGTGATTATAGGGCTTGAATTTAGAATTACCAAACAAAAATCAGCAAAGTGATAAATTAAAAAAATTACAAAGTTCCTAGGACAAATTACTTTAGCTTATTTTTAGGCATGAAGAACACTAGAGAAATAGAAGTCAGGTTGCATCACTATCACTGTAGTATCTTTGTTTTTAAAAATAAGTCACATTAAGTCATTTCAGATCTGCTCTCTCTATAGAGTTCATTGATTTGGTGATAAATGTTATTACATTCTGATACAGTTGACAAAATGATTGTGCCTTCTGCTGTGACATGAGATATAATCCAAAAAGAATATTAGGCACACGGGATGATATCATCTGTCTATATAAAAATCTGTGCATTTCTGACTTATGTGGTCAAAAATATTTCAATTTATTTTAATCATCTTTGGGTCAAGTCTATTCAGGGTAAATAAAGAAGTTTCAGCTAACTGTCTAGATCCGTGGTTCTTAACATGGTGATTTTGCTCTGCAGGAGAGATTCTGCTGTGTCTGGAGACATTTTTCCTTGTTATGACTTGGAGGGGGTGGTGCTACTGGCTTCTAGTGGGGATTTAGTCTGCTCAGCATCCTACAGTGCACAAGATAGCCCACACCACATCACAGAATTATCTGACCCCAAATGCCGATCATGCCAAACTACTGAAACCCTGCTCTAGATATAACCTCCCTTACCAATACCATGCTTCCTATCAACTATTTAGAAAACTGAAAAATGTTTATAATCATGTGGACTTTGACAGTAAATCACATTAATTTGTTATTTATTTTCCCCAGCCATTAATACGTTATTTGAATGTCCAAAACAAAGAAATAAAATTTGCATATCACTGAATTTGTAAATCACTTTTAAATACAGTATTTCAACAATAAAGAATCTGAGAATCTGATGATGCACATGATTTTCCCAAAGTCATGTGATATGCACAGGTAAGAGTTTAGGCTCAAACCTAGATTTTCTTACTTTCAATTCTACACTTTTTATTGTGCCATGCAGCTTCAGTTGATGTGAAAAATACGATCAAGGAAGCACTGTGTTTAATTCAATAATATTCAGAAAAAGAAAAGGAAGGTTCCTGGAACTCTTTATCATGATCACTTCAACACCTCCGCTCTGCTTCCATCTGTCCCTTTCTTTATATATATATATATATAAATATCCTATAATAAGAAAATGAACAACTGGCCTGAAGTTATAGGACAGGTGATAACCTTGTAACATAATACATAATACAATTTTTGAAGCTAATTTAATATGAAGAGGCTAATTTGCTAGTCTAGAAAATAGTTTTCAAAAGTCAAACTTTAAAGTATTTTGCTAAAATAAATTGCAGCAACTGGTTATCACCCACCCCATAGATGAAATTTCCTAGAACAGGGAATTACATATATATGCATATATATATGTATTCATAATACTTATGCCTACAT
The DNA here is from genome assembly GCF_029281585.2 of Gorilla gorilla gorilla. NCBI lineage: Eukaryota > Metazoa > Chordata > Mammalia > Primates > Hominidae > Gorilla > Gorilla gorilla. The sequence goes on from NC_073231.2 coordinate 35,507,991, forward strand.
ACATCTATGCCCATTCTTTCTATATTTTTTAGAAAGAAAATGAAATGGAGAATGAGTGGATTTTATTCAATAAGTATTCATTAAATGCCTACTATCTGCATCTGTTCATCTTGCATTTCATTAGAAGCTGCAAGTGTATCATTTAATTTATTCCCAATGTGCAAATCAGAATTGTTAAACTTACTTTTGGATTTGAATAGTGAATATTAGAGAAGTTAAGTAATGTGTTTAATTAAGATTGCTTAGCAGGCTGGGCATAGTGGTTCAGCCTCTAATCCCAGTGCTTTAGGAGGCTGAGGCAGGAGAGTTGCTTGAGCCAGGAGTTTACGATCAGCCTGGGCAACATGCTGAGATCCCTAACTCCACAAAAAATAAGGAAATTAGCCAGGCATGGTGGTATGCGCCTGTATTCCTGGCTCTTCAGGAGGCTGAGGTGGGAGGATAGCTTGAGTGCAGGAGTTTGAGGTTACAGTGAGCTATTCAGTCATGCCACTGCATTCCAGCCTGGGTGACAGAGTGATACTCTATTTCTAAAAAATTTTTTAAAATGTTCTTTAAAAAGATTGCTTTAGCCAATAGGCAACAATTCAAGTTTAGAGTGGGCTGCCTGACTCCAAAGCCATGGGTATTTAGGTCCCACCCTCCTACCCCCCACTGCCCATCATGGTGAACTGCCTCCCTAGTCTCATGGACTCTATAACTAGTGACAGACAAGAAACATGTAAGTAATTTATTATTATACATATAAAATACAAAAAAAATGAGAAATAGTAAAAATGTTCTGTCACTTGATATTGAAATTATCTCCCATTTTTAAATTTTCTGGTCCCCCCTGCCCCCGACCAGATATAAGTCACTGAAAATGAAAGATCATGTCTATTTTGTCTATGAAATAGTTCCTCAGGGCTCATGTCTATTTCATCAATGGAAAATTAGTACCTGTCTGTGTTAGGTGCTGATTAATTGAACTTGTATCAGCTATGTGGGCAAAGAGAAAAGATAAATTAGTTTTGATGATAACTGATTGTGAAAATAGTCACAAAAGAATGAGTTTTTGAGTTATGACTGAAAAGTTACTTTAGATTTCAGCAAGCAAAAACAGTCTTCTAAGTAACAGAAGTAGCAGATCTCAAATCACATAGCTTGAAAATACACGTCATACTGATTTCTTTTAGACCCTGGAGTGTAGGCCAGAATTTGTCCCCTTGTTTCACCGACTGATGCAACATATTCTGTAACTAATTTTCTCTGAACTATAGCGTTTCTAAAGATTTGGTTCAAAGTCAACTATAAAATGTGTGACAAAAAGTAAAATGCAAAAAGCAAAAATAGTAGTGATGTCACATTTCACAAATGTTTGCGTATAATCTGTGTAAAGCATAATTAACTTGAATGAATTTGTAATTGAAAATAGAAAGATTAGATGTGAATACAAATAACTATAACATGAAGCAGAAAAGTGTAAGTCCCATAATAAAAAAATGAACAACTGGCCTGAAGTTAGAGGACAGGTGATGCCCTTGTAACATAGAGGGGTCTAAACTTGTCCTTATAACAAGAGGAAATTTATTAGACAAGACACACAAAGAGAGAAAACAGTGTGAAGACATGGGGAGAAGATGGTCATCTACCAGTCAAGGAGAGAGGACTGACACAGATCCTTACCTCACAGCCATCAGAAGGAACCAAGCCTTCTGACACTTTGATCTCCAACTTTCAGCCTCCATCACTGTGATCAAATAAATTTCTGTTGTTTAAGCCACCCGAACTGTTGTACTTTGGTATGGCAGCCCTCGCCAACTAATGCCACCCATCATATAGATGTCCTAAAATATCATTTTGAGCAGGTAGCACTTTGCTGAGAATTTTTTTATCTTGGCCCTGCATGAAATCCAAACCCTTCAATACGCTGCACAGTTTTTCATTATCCTTTTACCCATTTTTATATCTTGTTTAATAATAATGTTCTCAGTTTATTAACTGACATTCCTAGCAGTAAATCTTCACTTCAGATAATAATAGTTATTATTTTTACTGTCACAGTATTATCTATTAAGGCTTTTATATGAGCCGACACTGTTCTAAGAGCTCTACATGTGCTGGCTCATTCAATCCTCAGATTCAATCCTTATTCAATCCTTCTCTGTAGAGACAGAGAAGGCAGTAAGATTATCATTCCCATTTTATAGATGAGGAAACTAAGGCACAGCAAGCAAGTACCTTGCTGCAAAACACACATAATAAATGGCTGAGGCACTATTGGATTCTAGGTTCAGCAATTCCATATTTCATACTCTTAACTGCTATAACAATTATAGTAGTAGCAATAATTAACCTCATTGAACATTACTATGTGCCTAAGCATTTTATATACATAAGTAATTTAATTCTTACAATAACTATTGGATACACAGTATATTATTTTCAATTTCCAGGTAGAAATTAGAGGTATATAGGGGTTAAATGATTTCCCCAAGGCCACGATGGTAGTATACTATGGAACAGACTCCACTCCAGGCAATCTGACAGGAAAGCCTCTCTTCTTCTCCACCCAGATCCTGTCTCCCAGAAAGCAAGTATCTCTCATTCTATCTTTCCGAATCCACTGGCTCATCTAAACTCAATTCCAAATCCTCTGTTAAGCCTTCTCTAACCTTTCCGGCCAATAGTACATTCTCTCTTTAAAAATCTCTAAAGCAGAATATACTTTGCCTAGGATAATCGATGGATGGGAATGTTTAATGATATGTTGCTGAGTATTCATATTATTTCTCTGGTTGATGCTTTATCGCTGTATTTCAATCATACTTTTGAGGGGAGGAACCCAACATAAGAAAGCCTTCTTAGCATTGGGGATAAATTCTCAATTTTAACTTTAATTGAATTGTCTTTAATTTCCTGTTAGATGCTTCAGGGCATTTATATTAGTTTGTCACCTATTCTGTCACTGAAAGTGCATTGACAGGTCCCCAAAGGCATTCAAACTTACTAGAGTCTTTCTTGTTAGACATTAGAATTTAAATTAATTCTTTAAAGAAATTGATTTGATCGAATATTTTTTTTCCAGAGGGCATCAATTTTTCCACTAAGAAACTACAGCTAAAGCTCACTGATATTCATGTTTTCTCTTTTGTAAAATGCTAATCTGCAATATCACATTTTCTTTATTTTATGACTCTATGATGTCAGGACAGGACAAGTTGATTATAGTTTTAGTTCAATTTGATTTTAAAAGGGACAGAAATACCTAGTGGCAATCTATTTAAAGCAATTCATTTTAAATGCTTATCAGTATTCATATTTGGTAAATTATGACATTAATATATTTTCTTTATATAGTTTTCTCCTTAGCAGAATTCAGTCATATTACAAATTCTGAAATAAGAAATGACAAATTATCCAAGCTATAACATTAATTTCCTCTTCTGAACTTGCCAAACCATTAAATGCTGGAAACAGCTATTAATTAGAGAGTAAGCTATATACCTTAGTAAATCTTTATTCAAATTATTTCAATATTAACATAGTATATTTTAAACTTCACTGATACTTTTCATTTGTGATTTGAGTTAGAAACTTTTGTTATTTCCAGAAACCAACCTAATTATAAAAAGTACTATAAATTAATGAATATTTATACATGCACATATATATTTTATTCACCTATATGTATACATAATGTAATCTGCCAATATGCTCCTAAAAAGAATATTAAATCATGATTCTAGTTATGCTTGCCAGTGAATTATAAATTTTTATTAATGTTTCACTAGAGTAACACTAATCAACAGTTAGCTTTTGTGACTTGAGCTCTAAATTTATAGAACTATATGAAATGAATAGAATAGATCAGTCTGTTGTCTTTCTGTAATAACAGGGGGCTGGCATCATGCTCAAGTACATCATGGCTGGCTGCCCCTTGTTTCTGGGTAATCTCTGGGATGTGACTGACCATGACATTGACTACTACACAGAAGCTCTGCTGCAGGGCTGGCTTGGAGCAGGCCCAGGGGCCCCTCTTTTCTACTATGTAAACCAGGCCTGCCAAGCTCCCTGACTCAAGTATCTTACTGGGGTTGCACCTATAGCCTATGGCTTGCCTGTCTCTCTGCAGTAATCCCTTGGAGCTATCTTATTGATGCTGGAAGCCACATGACTATTCTACCTCCAAGCTTAGATTTAATCCTTAGGATAAATCTTTTAAAGTGATTTTCCCCAGTGTTTTATATGAAACATTTCCTTTTGATTTAACCTCAATATAATAAAGATACACCACTTTACAAAAGTAAGTAAAATTAACACAATTATAATATACTGAATAGATTTTAAATGATCATTTGTCTTGATTGTCCTTACAAAATCGTTTTATCCCATAATTTATCTTTCTACCCATTGCTTATCTATATCTTTCCAGCATAACAGAGATACTCTAGGATGCACAGTTCCAAAGAATGATTGCTGCTAAAAAATAAAACACACCACATTTCTTTCAAAGTATCTCTAGTTTGTATTTAGTAGTCCAATTTTCAGATTCAGCCTTTTTTCAATACTGTCGCATCTTACACACACACACACACACACACACACACACACACACACACACACACACAAACACACACAGGAAGAAAAGATGAAATTAAACCTCATGTGTGATTTACCATTGGACTTAAGGATAGATTCTTATGTTACATGTTGTAATGGTTACAAACTGTAAAGTCTCTTCACATTATTTCTCCAAGTAGCTGACTCTGGCAATTTGTCTTTCTATAAAAATCCCTTCATCGTTTATTTTTTCCAATGTAAGAAACAAGTCATTGAAATTTTCAACACTTGGAGACTTTTTGAGAGATAGAAACTTGTGTATACTCCACATTGGGGTGACCTAACCTCCAATGAGTTGCTGCAGAAACTCCTTTTCTTTTATTACTAAGACTCAAAATGGAATTCATATTTATCTATCTACAGAATAGATACATGAATACATAATTACATAGAAATCCATAAATCTATTTAGTGTGCTATTGAAGTTATCTTAGTTAGGTCCACAAAGTTTGTTGAGTACAACAAACTTTAGCCTTTTCAGAAGCATCAGTACCTTCCTGCATTTTGAACTGCATTTTGTAAAAACAAAGTGTTTCAATAGTGATTCTTTCTCAGTATAGTGCTGAAATAAAAGGCAGTGTTCTACAGCAGATAGCACATAGGCATAAGAACTAAGAGACTCTACTATGTCTATTAGCTATATGACTTTCTGTGTTTACTCATCAGTAAAACTGGGATAATAGTATTTGCCTTACTTGTCTTAAATGGTTGGGATGCAGAGTAAATCCAAGTCTCTACAGCGGCTTAGCAAGCTGCATTGGAACTTGCCCTGTGTCTAACTCTCTGACCTGATCCCCAGCCAGACTTTCTCTGGCTCGGTTCTGTTGCAGCCACACTGGCTTCCTTATTGTTCCTTGACTATTCAACTTAAGGTCTCTGCACTGATCATTTTCTCTCCATAGAATGCTCTGCCTCTGACAGCTTCAAGGTCACTTTCTCTTTTCCTCACATCCTTTAGGTTTCCACTCAAATGTCACCTCAATCAATGAAATATAGTGTTCCCAACTTTCTCTATGTGTTTATTCTTTTACCTATTGGTCAGCTTATTATCTGTTTGTTTTCTGATAAAAGGCAATCTCAAGGAATATGGGAAATTTTGTTATCCTTTCTTTAGGAATAATATTCTAACAAATAAAATTTTTTTCTGTATCACTCCATATAAGAATTTAGCAATGTGTTTAGTTGGAAAGTTTGTATCACTGCTTTTTACTAATTAATGTGAAACTATGCGACTATTATTTTACTTTTTATGACATTAAATATATCTTCAGATACATATATCTTATCATAATTTATCACTGTATGGTAAATTATGCTTTTAACATCTCTATAGTTTGCCTCTCTTAATTGCTCAAATATTCAAACCATGAACTAATTTTGTATGTTTCTCTGAAAAGACAGTTTATGCACTCCCTTTGGAAGTAAAATTATTTCTTCATTAAAAGCAACATATTATATTTCAGTACTTTAATATATCACAAGCTAAGCCAAGAGCACAGTGTTATTTGCTCTGATAAAATACTTTTCAAACTGGTCCTGGATTTTTGTTAGACATTTTTGTGTTTGTCTCCCCTACTGCAACACAGTATGGTGGAAAGCAGAGACCATTTTTTATCCATCTTATGATTTTCTAATACTTTATACATAGCAGGCCCTTCATAACTATCTGGTTAATTTATTGAATATAGGCATTCGTGCAATGATAGTTAATCACTCCCCTCTTTAAAGAGAAATAAAACGAAGGACATTACTTACATTTAGAACCTGTTGACCCACTGGCAGTAGATCTCGATCCACCTTTCATGGAAAAGACTCCTTTCCCCCTGCGAGTCGTTGTGACTGCCACTCTGGGACGCTTCAGCGGAATTACTGCACGGGGAGGTGGAGGCACACGCCCGTGGTAATCAAATAACCTTTACAAAACACAAATGGGACTGAGAGTTGGTTTGATGCCCGAGAGTTCTATCAAATATATGAAATGATTAACAGAATGTCCTGGTAGAAAATTTCAATAAATGTTTTCTTTCTGCTGCTGTTCTCTAATATTCAGATGCAGGTATTTATTGGCAGATTTAATTTTCACTAAGAAAATAGGATGCTAATATAGTCTATGCTTTCTGGACTTTAGAGTGTGACCTCCAAGAGGAACTCATTTGTAAGGTATGAAAGGACAAGGAGCTTTGCTCCAACAGTACCATGCAATCTGTTGAAATTATGCTGACCTTCATTCCTAAATATATTTCTTTGCTTGGTAAAACAGATTTACACTTCTTATGAACAGAAATATTCCTCTTACACATCAAACACTTATTAGCACATTAGTTTTAAAGAGGAAAAGATCTTGCAGAACAGGAACAAAGAAATAAAATTACTGTTCAAACAGTAAACAGCCCAGCAAGATAAAAAGTAAAACCAGCTTCAAGAAAACAGCTATGAGAGACAAATCAATATGGTGCTTCAGCTCACTTTAAGAATCTTTTCAGTAACAAAGGCTCCTCTGATTGCAGACAAAAGGAGACAGTTTGAATGACATGAAGCTAGCATGAGGATAAAACTGTTGACTACTTATGGTGGGAAATATTTATCAAGATATCTTTTAATTATTCTGACCATTTGCTAGATTTGCAAATTGAGACTAGAGATATTTTATAGTTAGATATTACAAGCATATTTAACAAAAAAATCAATAAAACTTAAAACCTTTGCCGAAAAGTGAAAAATGATATTCACCACAATCAATTAATTTCCATTAAACAATGAAAGGAATCAAGGTATAAGGGTTAACTCATTTTTAAAAAATATATAATTCATAGATTCAGAAGCTTCATATTATTTGTACTGCATCCACATATACAACAAATTTTTATATGACAGCACATTTGAGTAACCTAAAAGGTCAATGAAAAAATACTGGGATACATTTCCTCATTTTCATGACTATTTTCCAGTGAACTAGACATGTAATTACATTATTCACTATAAAGAAAATAGCATTATTGACTTAGAATTATGATTGTTACATATTTTATTGTGACAGAGTAAAATATTGGATTACATTCTTATAATTACTTTAAAACAGTCAATAAAAACAATCTAATATGAAAGTCAGAAATGAGAAACTAGAATGGGAAGAAAAAAACAAGTTCTATAACAGGTTAATTCATAAAATTACATCTTGTTTATACATACAGATGAAAATGTGATCATCTATTTTTAGGAAATAATATATGAAATGTAATAAAAGTTAAGATAGACTGGTTTCCAAATATTCATTTAGAGACATTTAAAACTATTATACTGTGAGGTGACGGAAGCTCAAAAAGCACTATTAAACCAAATTTAAAGCAAAATTCCTTAGTATTAAGAATATCTCCTACATTAGAGACTTAGGGTATTCAGAAATGATTTAGAACATGCTGGGGAAAAAACTAAGAGATATCTGGAAAGGAAAAGAAATGAAATGAGACAGAGTTCAAGAGAGGTGCCATCTTCTGTGAATAAGCAAAGTCCATTAGAGCTGAAGAACAGCTAGCAAAGAACAGGTCATGGATGTCAACACATAATAGTTTACTTCAAAGAGCACAGGCAGGATGAGGCTGAAAAGGGTTATGAATATCATCCATACCACTAGGGGCTTGAGAATCAAAAGGGTCAGCTAGACCTGCCCCTCATTTCAATCACAAAACAAGATCTACATTAGTTATTTATAAGTTGAATTCACAGAGCACCTTAAGTCAGTGAACCAAAATACAAAGGCACTTTGCATAAGCTATAACACCCAAAACTATTGAGCGAAAACAAAATACGGCAATTGACTGATCTCTTCTAGAGTAGAAGTTGCTGCTTGAAATGAAAGGCAAACTCTTTTAGCAGGACCATTTCCCTAGGACACCAATGTGTAGTTTTACAGGTTCATTAAACAAGCCAATCTATAAATTGGGTTAAGAAAATCTCTAAAACACAATCAAAATATATAATGATGTAAGAGTGCTATAGTAAAAATACAGGCCAAGTAAAGTTCACTATATTCACTGCTACTTTAATTGCAATGCAATTTAATACTACTTTTATAGGAAACAAAAATGTTTATCAATATTTCTATTGCTTCCTCCAGCCAAGGATTTCCAAACCTCCAACGGTGGCATGGCCTGATCTTATGCTGAGAAAGAGCCATACTTGCTCACTGTATTTATGATATGCTTTTAGTATGGGGCATACATTTTAGTAATATACTTAGTACATTACTAAACAACTTTCCTTTGGTATAAATTCCTATGGTGAGTGGCCTGTTCTCTGAATATTTTGGTGAGCTACTTCAAAGGAAAATGACTATTTTTCTTTCTCTCTCTCTTGTTTTTTTTGAGACAGAGTGTCACTCTGTCACCCAGGCTGGAGACCAGTGGTGTGACCTCACTGCAACCTCTGCCTCCTGGGCTCAAGCAATTCTCCCACCTCAGCCTCCCAAGTAGTTGGGACTACTGCATGCCACCGCACCCGGCTAAATTTTTTTGTATTTTTTGTAGAGATAGCATTTTGCCATATTGCCCAGGCTGGTCTCGAACTCTTGGACTGAAGTGATCTGCCCAACTTGGGCTCCTAAAATACTGGGATTATAGGCATGAGCCACCAAGCCTGGCTGGATGACTTTCACCAAGGTATTGGGTAACGTTTTACCAATTCTTTCTTCCACTTTGATGGGACGTTGGGCAGCATCAGGACTTAAATATTTTAATGTGATAGGTCATTCACAAAACAAAATTGGGAATGGGTGAGGCAGGAGAATAGGGTCTGGAGGCAGGGGACCTAAGGCTGTTTCATGCTGACTTCCTAGAACTAAATAAAAAGGAAAACCCCACCTTTCTACGCCCAAGTAACAAAAGGACCAGAGGCTACTCCCTTTGCGCCCCTCCTCATCCTGCCACCTTTTTCTGCATGGCCGATGAAAAATTGAAAGTACCTCTGACTGGTCCCCTCCCGCAACCAATCGGACTGATTGTGGGCCACTGCTTAATATACATAGGGTGTACGCCAAGCAACCAATGGGAAACCTGTAGAGAGTATTTAAACCCCAGAAAATTCTGTCACCAGGCTCTTGAGCCCTTATACTCGGTTGGCTACCACCCTGTGAAGTGTACTTTCATTTTCCACAAACCTCTGCTTTTGTTACTTCATTCTTTCCTTCCTTTGTGCATTTTGCCCAATTATTTGTTCAAGAACCTGGACATCCTCCACCAGTAACATGGGCTAACACGAGGGCATAATTTTTAATTTTACAACTTTTAATGGACCTGAAGACTTTCTCAATTTTCATTGGGCACTCTTGAGTCAATTAGAAATAAAAGGAGGGAAGACTGGATGTTGTCCTAATGTACAAAAACATAACAAGACAAGGATAGAAGCGGGGAAGGCTTTCTGGGATTGCAAGATGGGATATAGGGGTTCTTCAAAATATAGAGGGAAGTAGGTGAAAGGCAGCCCAGGAAAGACAGGTATTGGCCTTCTCATCAGAATTCGGCCTACAGTAAATCAAAGAAATTTTACCTGTATCAAATATTAGATTGGCAAATAGTATTGAGACTAAGGAACTAGTTCATTTAAGACTATAGACTGACAGCAGAAATGGCAATCCAGCAGAATTAAATGGAATCTAAATCTCCAGGCTAGTTAAAAGCTTTAATTATTTTCCTTCCTCTTGTTTTTCTTGTTCCTTACCCTTTGGAGTTATATTTCCACTCCTTTCCTTTAATAGCCCTTAATTTTCCCTAATATTTCTTGGTCAGGATAATTTTCTCCCGAATACTTACTCATCAAATAGATAATGGTTTATAATGAAGCCAAACATATAATTCTTTCCTCAAGGTCCATTTTACAGTGAAAACTCTAAAACACCTGCTGTCAAGTAATAAATTTAAAAAGTTCAGTCCAATTTTAATAAAACCAACTCATGGAGAAAATTTGAGAATTTAATTTCTTTATTTAATAAACGTTTCTATTTTCTATGTACCCTTTTTCTTATTTTGCCTTTTAATGCTTTAAATAATATCTGACATATGTAACTTTATTAGCTAGCAAAAGCTAAAAACTGGTAATATTAATTTTAATAGTAGTTTATTTGATAAAATAGACAACTTTTCTCTAGGAAGAATAAGGACATTTGATTTCATCTACTGTTCTTAAACAATAATTGTTTTTGGACAAAGGTAATTTAATTTAAAAACTAAGTGCCTTTTGGACAAAGGCATATTAACAAAGCAAACATTATTTTAAGTGTCTTTTTTAAAAAAGAGCTTGTTATTATTAAGCTTTAGCAATAATAAAGTAACATTTTGGAAAAAAAAAGTACATAAAAAAACTACAACTCTAAGTCTCAGACCCCAGAACAACTACTATAATTCTTTAATCTTTTTTTATAAGCATCCATATTTTTCACATAATTGAAAACATAATACATGTACAGTCATGTATTCTAGCTCATTCTCTTTGGTTTATATTAAAAACATTTCTCAGGCCTGTTAAATGGTCTTCGTAATGTTTATTTTAATGGCTGTGGGGCATTTTCTCAGGTAGATACACCACATTCTAATAAATCATTACCTGATGGCTAAACTTCTGACTTGATGCTTATATTTTACTGTCAACAAACGTGGTTTAAAACACAAGAAAAGAAACTGAAAAATGTAATATGTGTGTTGTATTTTATTACTGAATATTAAATTTTCATTTTAGATTAGTAGTAACTTCAAACATTTTCTGGTATTTTCCTGTTTCTTTCTAAATTGCCCTCATGAAAACAATTCTTCTTTTTCCCTGTTCATGAATTAAAACTTATAGTTACTAAGTAGTTGATGCTAACAAAAATATTTGGTCTTCCCTAGGGGGCTAAAATTTCTGGGCTACCCAGAGGCAAAACCTGAGAACAAATTCAGGGCCATATTCTCACCAGGACCTTTCAGTAGCTCTACAAAGATCAATAACCAGAGGACCAGAGAAGATCTTGCTTCATGTCTTGATTCAACCTCCAGCCTTCCTTTTCATTATGCTTAACTTTGACAGATGTATAGTATATAAAACCAAAGTAAGGTGCCTATTCATTTCTAAGAAGGGATAGATTTGAAATCTACACAAATAATTCTTATAGGCTGGTAGTGTACCTGTTCTCTGTACTGTTTAAACTACTCAAAATTCATAAACTCTGCCTATAATTTCTACTCTGACTTCAAATAAATCTTTGGTTACAGTTGAATCAGAAGATAATTTTAAAAGGCACACTCTACCTGAGACCAGTAAATGAGTAAATTCCATTGCTCTTTTTTGTTATTAAATTTTCCAAGGTTTTCTGTGAAGTTTTCTCCTTGGATCACACGGAAATACTTCTTGAACATGCTTTTAAAGGCAAGTTGATTGCAATCTTGAATGATCTCTTTTGCAATATTTTGATTCTAATACAATCTGTATTTTATCTAACATTGCTAACTGTACATTTTGTATACAGCTTTGTGTAATTAAAAAGTTAATAAATTCAAATGGTGGTTGTGGGGTTATAAGCCACTAAAACAATTTTCTCATTTAATTCTTGTAATTCTGTAAGGTCAGTAGTGTTAAGCCATTTTGCCCATGAAGGAAACTGGCACAAAAAAGAGATGACTTCTCCAAGCTTAACCAGTCAACACATGTGCATCTAGGCCTGAAATTCATGTCTTCTGACTCCAAATAATACCATTTGTCAAGTGTACCATGCTGTTACTTTCAAACATTTCAAATGGAATACCATACTACCAGAGGATAGTTCAAATTTGCATAACAAAACATTGTTTCTTGTTAATATGTTTTCCAATATTCATGAATATATATTGTGCTCTCTAATCAACTATCTGAAACAACTGTAACTTAGTGTTCTTGCATTAACTGCAAATCTAGTAGTTTCTTGGATCAATTAACACAAAGTCAAAATGGTTCCAGAATTGAACAATGCCTATTTTGGATCATTTAAAATGTATACGTGTTTTACATAGAGGTAAAACACTTGTGGCATTTGTTTTTCTCTGTTAATAAAAGTCTCCTTATCACTGGAAATTATAAACTGATCAGTGCTTTTCCTAATATTATTGAAAAAAGAGGTTGGATTTAGACAGCCAACATTGCAGAAGTTAAAAACTTTCCCTAGGGAGATTAAATATAATTTTAGGTATACATCTCCTTTTACTTTGTTAGAATATAAATACTTACGTTTACTGTATTAACATACAATGTCCTACATTTAAAGTCATATATGGACCTTTAAAAGAAAATGCCATTCAATGCTGTAAATTATTGGGCAATGTTTGTGTAAAAGAGAAAAGATAAGAATTTAGAATAACCACTCATCTACTCTTTAATGATACTCTTCATGATCCCTGAAACCATGAATAGACAGGTCAATGAATCACAGTAAGGTGGAACATTGTGTAAAGAAGTTTTCTAAGCTAAAACTATCTAAGGGTTGGAAACCTTCAATCACACTAGAGTCTCCAAACCTGGCAGAAATAGTATGACAATATAATGTGGACATATGTCAGTTATTAAGCTATTGTTTCTTGGTTTCAGACCTACCCTTAGCCACAGATGATGGGTTTGGAACTCCGAAAACCACACTTCCGGAGGTGAGGGTTAGGGTTGGGGTTGGGCAGCTAGCTCCCTGCTGGGCTCAGCCAATAAAGGACCTAAGAAAGAGACTGTAAGGTTGGAACAAGAAAAAGGGACCTGCTCCTTCTTGTTTTGCTTTTTATTTGTGTTTTGGCTTCCTGCTCTTTTCAGCATTACCCCAATCTAGTTTCTTCATCCTGGCAACAACAGTTCATTCCAGTAGCATCAGCAGAATCCAGTCTGTGTAATTTTGCAACACTTGGAGAACAGCCACTCCACGCTCCCTCAAAGACCCCAGCACCTGTCAGCCCATATCCCCATCTCAGAGATTTGGGTGTCAGCACCACAGGTTCTCCTTGTGGACTCAAGACACAGCAGCACCATCTGAACAGAATCTCCTATGCATAGTTTCAGCTCTGGTAGGCTCTTTTTCTACAGCAATTTCTGAGACCCCAAATCTTCCTTTGTTTCTCCAGCCCTAGAGGTGGTAGCAGATTCCTGCAGTCGCTAACTCCAGTATCTCACAGTGTTGTCTTTTTGTGTTTTCAGTTCTTTAATACCGAGTTAACGAGTTTCTATATGCAATTAGCCCTGTTATATGTAAGTAGTGTAATTTCTGTTTTCATGACCTAAACAAGCAGCATGGGGTTAACAGAAACAGCTGAGCGCTCTCTGCAGGCAAGTGTGATCAGCTGCAGCTGGAATGCTTTGGGGGGAGTAGGAGAGGGAAAACTGGGAAAACAGAATAATCCAGAGATGTCCCAAATAAGCTATTATGGAAGAAAAACTGACCAACCAGTTTGTTTCTCAGTTATATGGACACTGCTGTATGAATGTCAATATGAGAAATACATCTACCACTATTTCTTTTTCTTTTTCTTTTTCTTTTTTTTTTTAAGACGGAGTTTCGTTCTGTCCCCAGGCTGGAGTGCAGTGGCACGATCTCGGCTCACTGCAACCTCCGCCTCCTGGGTTCAAGCAATTCTCCTGCCTCAGCCTCCTGAGTAGCTGGTATTACAGGCGCCCACCACCACACCTGGCTAATTTTTGTATTTTTAGTAGAGATGGGGTTTTACCATGTTGGCCAGGCTTGTCTCAAACTCCCCACTGCAGGTGATCCGTCTGCCTCGGCCTCCCAAAGTGCTGGGATCAGGCGTGAGCCACCGCGCCTGACCCCATTATTGTTAATGGTTACTGTTAACTGTTAATACTAGCTAATGTTGATTAAGCACTAAAAAATACCAGGCATAATGCTGATCATTATGTTACCTCATTTAATTCTTAGAATGATTTCATGAGTTAGGAATTAATTTCATGCTCATCTCCCAGAGGACATAACAGATTTTGTGATATTAACTAACTTGCCCAAGTTTGCACCTCTGCTAAAAGAGAGAGAGAAAAAAAAAACCGAAATGCAAGAAGACTGTAACTTATGAGAAATGACTGTGGATTAGTAGTGACTCTGTAAGCTATGTATCTTGTCCAGCCTCTCCATTCTGTTTTTATTTCATGGTATTCTATGTTTATAGGGAACTCTTGAGTATATCCACCAGTGGCAGATGCTTGTGTCTTTCTTAGCCAAGTGCCAAAAATGGAAAATAAACTAATGAGAGCACAGACTGCTCAGACAGTCTGTTAACAATACAACCATACTGATCTATTACACACTTATATGCCAAACAGATTGCACACAAAACAAATAAATGATTTTGAAAATTGTTCATACTGTAGCTAAGTTCTTGTATAGTAGAGAGTCACCTGAAAGCTACAGCCTCTCTAATTATTTGACTATTTAAGGCTCTTGTTCTTTGGCAAGTAAGATGGATCTATTGATTATCTATCTATCTGTCGATCTATCTCCATCCATCCATCTGTCACCTATCTAATCTAATGATTTTATTGAGCTAACATTTCTAAATAGTAAAATGCAAATCCTGGCTTCCTTTTGAAGATGAGAAAACTGAAAACCTGACTTGCCTAAAGTTACAAGGCTAGTTACCATGTCAGAGGCATTCAAACCAGAGCGACTCCATTTTGAGTGAGGGCTAGGAAGAATGAGGCTGGGACTTGCTGAACTGCATTCCCAGGAGGTTAGGTATTTATTCCTAGCTTCTAGATGCTTATGGTTAAGAGAACAGATTAATAATGTTTACTAAACAGACCCAGGCCCAGGAATGTCTTGATATCTCCATATCGTGAGAATAAAAGCATTCCTAATTTTGCTTTAAAGATAGTCATATTGATTCTTGCAAAATACAGTAATTAGAAAAATGTATCCTTTATCACAAACCCTTGTAGTAGAGCACACCTCCCCATGGTTTTTGTTGTTGTTGTTGTTGTCCTATGTATAAACAAGCATTGTACCTAGGGCAGGCGCATTCTTCCTCTTACTTTTGGGAATACTGGGAATACTCTACTCTGTCTATGGAGTGGCTATAGTTTCACCACCTTTCTTCCTTAACAAACTTGCTTTTGTTTTGTGCTGTGGACTCGCCCTGAATTATTTCTTGCAAGACCCAAGAACCCTCTCTTGGGGTCTGAATTGGGACCCCTTTCCGGTAACAACCAGAACTTGGGTCTCCTACCGTGTAGAGTAAAACTCCATGTTAGGTGGAAATTCTTTAAATGTATAAGGAAGTCACATGATAGAAAATAAAAGATGCTAAAATGGTTTTATATAGACAGAGTATAAGACAATGTATATTAATTGAAAACTTTATTCGTAGCAAGTGAAAAAAAGCTATAGTAGAAAATGTCTTTAAACTTGTCAAAAACTAACATTTTCAAATAGTATAAAAACAGTCTAGATATCCTTCCTTAATAGTAAATGGGATTATTTTAATGCTGCCAGATGTTTGCATCACTTTTAGAATAAGTTATGATAAGTTTCTTAATATTTAAAATATATTTTATAGAAATTATAAAATGCTTTGAGAAAATCATTCTTAAAAATTATTTTTTTGTCAGAAAAGGATAACTAGTGAAATAAGTTGCTTAATTCAGTAGTTGGAGCATTGCAGCAATGAAGTTACAGTTGTGGGTCTGATTCCCAAGTAAGAATCGGCATAGCTCCATAGGCTGATATTGCCCTCCCCATTGTGCATATTCACATAGTTGGTTATTGAATCTAAATTGGATGCCTAGATTATGATCATAGTTCTGTCACTAATTAGCTGGGTGACCTTGGGAAAATGACTGTGTCTCTAAATCTAAGGTGATGAATTAATAATACAGAGTATCCACTATGTGTGAGGTTTACTGATAGGCCCCAAGGATACAAAGATAAGCAAAACTGAACATTGTTCAGGTGGGGGAAGGAAGACAGACGCGAATCAAACACTGCAGAAAGAAATATAGCAATAGAAATTAGGAGAGGTGCTGTGAAGTAACAGTGCTGGGTGCTGAGTGAGAGGAACAGAGGAACCTAATTTAATCTGTGAGGGATGTTCGTGCTGAGATCTGAAAGATGAGGAGTCAAGTGAACCAGGTAGTGGAGGGAGGTATGAGGAGATGGAACAACACAGAAAAAGGACCTGAGGCAGGAAGAAACATGGAATTCTTGTGGAACTTACAAAAGGCCCTAGAGGCTGGAGCAGAGAGAATAAGACCCTTTCAAGGATCACAGTTACTTCCTCTTTAAAACATCTATTGAAAAATTTTTTCTAAGTTTGCATTTTTATACAGTACCTAAGGGTTTTTTTGTTGTTTGCATAATACTCATAATTAAAGGCTTAAAATATATTTACCTCATTTTTTAATCCAATAATCTATCTATATATAGTTGATCCTCATCTCTGATATGCATAAATTTCAGTTACTGATATTAGTTAAATAACACCAGTTCTCCGACAACACAAATTTTAGTTACTACAACATATAAACGGTAAGTAATTTAATAAAGTCCAAACTTTGCTTCTAGCTTTTCCACAAATAAATGCATAAATAATAAATGTGCATGATAATAACAATGATCACTAATCACATTCCATCTTTCAAAGTCTGTCAATGATTTTTTTTGCTGTTCATTGATTATTCACTTCACTCACTTGTTTCAGATCATTGACTGTAATGCTTCCTTATCTCTCAGTGATAAAATGTGGCATTTTGCAAAATTGAATAATCAAAAGAAAGAATTGATCAAAGATGAAAATGCAGCAAAGAATCGAAGAGTGATAATACTAGATGTGAAACTCAAATTAAATGTAAATGAAATTACAGAAGAAATAGCTCACTATAGGGATATTGATACTCCTCTACTCAAAAGACTCTAGGTATGGAGTCAGAGGAACTTAGTAAAGGCAAACTTATTGACATAAGTGAGGAAAGTGCATGTGATGTGATGAAACATATAAAGCTATGGAGGGGAAGTGACCCTGGCAAGAGAATCACACATTGAAAGAACTCTCAGAGATAGTTCACAACATTGATAGAATGTCAAAGCTAATTCAACCTTAGAGAGGAGTATCCAACAAGGGATAAAACAGATGTCTACTCCATATTCTGTCCTGAGTTAGGAAATGAGAAGGCATGCACTGTTTCAACTACTTTTGATAAGTGTTCTTTACAAAGAACTAAAACACCTTAATTCTTAATATTTTATTGTTTTAAAGTATAGTATACTAAATAGCAATTAGCTTTACTATAGTTTCCCATTAGTTTATAGAGAAGAGAATAAAAGTTGTTAATGTTTTGACAAACATGTTTAAGATCATGAGACAATCCTGTTTTTTCCTCATTGGATGGTTTCATCTTGCATCATCACCTTTATGGCCTCCTACTGTCCTGCAAAGCAGGAACGATCTGTAAATTTTACAGACTCTGCCCAATATAGCATTTTCAATGTTTTATTATGGACTTTAGAAGGTTGGAGTTATTTTTCTGAGTTTTCAAACTCTTGATCTTGAAGGATTCTAAATCAACAAATGACTTGGCAGATAATATTAGTTAATTAAATCTTTAGGATTTTATCTAAATATTAGACACCAAATCTTAGGTTTGAGCACCTCCAAAATCCTAAAATTCCAAGATCCACTGTACTCAAGTAAGTATAATGAAAATATAAAAATCTGTATATTTTGTTGGGATTTAGTATTTTATTTTTAACTATAATAATATTGTTTTAAATACCATAATTAAGAGCACCCATGAATAAAATGTACAAAATGGTTAAAAGATAATTTAAGTCATAGGAAAACAAGGATGAAAAATTCACATACCGATTGTAGAAATCATCTCTGTAGTAATCATAGTCAAAGACATAACCGCTAAAGAGGGAAACAAAAAAATTAGTTGGCATTTGTTTCAATGACATTAATTTTACTATTAACTTATAGCATAAAATTTGTTA
The DNA here is from genome assembly GCF_029281585.2 of Gorilla gorilla gorilla. Lineage (NCBI taxonomy): Eukaryota > Metazoa > Chordata > Mammalia > Primates > Hominidae > Gorilla > Gorilla gorilla. The sequence continues at coordinate 35,526,562 of NC_073231.2, forward strand.
CTTTTAAAATATTTATTTTTCAATATAATTATGCATCCAAAGGACCTTCCAAGATAATGTCCAATTTGATATAATGTCATGCCAAATTATTATTACATGTTTGACAATGTAGAGACTGATAATGGTGTGGTTTGGAATGAAAATCAGAACAGGTAACAAAATAAATACGTTAAAACTTTTTGGGCGCCTGTAGTCCCAGCTACACGGGAGGCTGAGGCAGGAGAATGGCATGAACCCGGAAGGCGGAGCTTGCAGTGAGCCAAGATCCCGCCACTGCACTCCAGCCTGGGCGACACAGAGCGAGACTCCGTCTCAAAAAAAACAACAACAACAAAAAAAAAACTTTTTATTAGGTATGAATGAAGACCATAGTTTTTCATCTCAGACAAGATAATCATATAGTTGTCCCTTCTTTCTGAGGTAATATAATTATCCCTTCTTCCTAAGGTATGTACAATGAGGCTACATAATGAACAAAAGGTATTGAAATAAGATAAATGGAAAGGTTTAATAACACATTCATTACAGAAATGGTGAATAGAAATGTGGTTCCTTGGAAATTCAGGATTTTTTAATTCTAAAACTATGGATTCAATACTTTAAATAGAGAAAAATTAGAAAAATAACTGTGGCTGTCTCACCAACAATACCTTAATATTTTAGTATATTTAAATATGAATTAGTAAATGCATTTCAGTGATAACAGTATTACGACTAAGCTCCCTAAAAGAATATATTTTAAAAAGTCACCTCCATCTACTTGCCTTGTTGTTTGAATTTACGAAGCACTTTATATGCATTTCAATTACAGTCATCAAAACAACTCTGTTGGACAGCATAACCTGAAGACACTAAGGTGCAATAGACCTAAGTGACTTGCTCAAATTTGCATTCCTACTAGGTGACAGAGCTGAGATTTAAGGGAAAGTTTTCTGATTTCACAAGTGGGGTCATTTTGACAACACCTCGCAACACTCCCCAACCTGGAAGAAGTCTTAATGTGATGATGAATGGAGTAACTGTACCACAGGGGACTAATTTTAAAAAAAAAAGTTTACTTACTCATTTTCTTTTTATTGTGGCCAAAACATACATAACTCCATATTTACTATTCTAATCTTTTTAAAGTTTATGATTCAATGGCGTTAAGTACATTCACAAAATTGTACAAACATTGCCACTACCCATTTCAATAACCTTATCATCAACCTAAACAGAAACTTTGTACTCATTAAACAATAACTTCCCATTCCTGCCTCTCCAGCCTCTGTCATTAATACAAATACAAATCATACAATCATACAGTCATACAATATTTGTCCTTTTGAGTTTGGCTTATTTTACTTAGCATAATATTTTCAAAGTTTATCCATGTAGTATGTATCAGAATTTCATTCCTTTTCGAGGATGAACAATATTCCATTGGGATGAGATATATACATATATATGTATATACACACACATATATATATACACACACATATATATATACACATATATATACGCACACACACACAAAATATTTAAAAGTATTACTCCAATAGAATATTATTAAAATATATGTAAATATTATCTATATCACTCCTATAGATATATATGTATACTGACATACATATCACTTTTTCTTTACCCATTCATCTGTTGATAGACACTTGGCTGTTTCCACATCTTGGCCATTATGAATAGTGTTTCTATGAGCACTGGTGCAAAAGTGTCTGATTCCCTGATTTCATCTCTTTTAGGTATATACCTAGAAGTGGAATTGCTCGGTCATATGGTAATTCTATGTTTAACGTTTTGAGAAACTACTATATAATGGAGGAATAATTTTATATTTCAAATAAATTTAACAGACCTTTACTTTGTAACTATTCTTATGTTAACTGAAATAACCTTATTAAGATGGGCTTGTTATTTTGGCTTTAAGGATAGATTTATTTATAGCTCCTCATGCGCTTACATAGAGGGTGAAAAATCCTGATCTAAGAGCAGACCTAATCCATGAAGGTAAAGTCTGCCTCCAGTTCTGTCAAATGGAACACATGGTGTTTGGGTTCAGGTGCTGAAATATAAAGTAAGAACTTACTCCATTTGAGCATCTGGATGGAAGACTGAGCATTGTATGGCTAGAGCAATGCTGTATCCATCTATGTAAACCAAGGGGACAATGAGACCACTGCCTAAAGTGTAAGAAGGAAACAGCCACTTTTGTCTGGCAGTCATGGATTATTAAAATCATAATGGTTTTTGCTTTAGTTTATTCTAATAGTATAGATACAACTGTGACATTGAGTTGAGGGATGCTAAAGCCCACCTATTGGCTACCATCAAACCCTAAGGTGTAAATGTCACCTCAGGAGATCAGAACAAGAGGGCTAACTAGATGCAGCCAGAAAGTGCCTGTCTCACCAAGAGACACCAACATGTGGACTAAACCTACATACTTAAAGCAGATCTTTTGAGAGAAAACACTGAGAGTCAACAGAGAGGTGACACAGTAACTGAGGCTGAAGATGGAGGAAGCTGGGGACCCTGCATAGGGATGCCAAGTGCCAGGACTAATTCCCAGCCCTGAATGGCTATTAAGGAAGGCTGAGTGAAGTGACTGTGGGGCAAACCACTTTCGCCACAGACCTCTGGGATCCTAGCTATAAGAGATGCCATGATCCCCACAGACGTTTGAATTGGCAGGGGAATCTGCTCAGAAAATAGGCAGAGGTGGAGCTCCTGTCTGGGCAGAGCCCAAGGGATTTTGTGTGGGGGGCAGCGGCAGCAAGACATGGCCACAGGTGCCCATCTCCCAAGACTGTCCACTAAACTGGTAGACGAAGAAATTAGAAAACTCCCAAATTAACAGTCTAATACAGTATATGGGGGAATTAGAAAAACAAGAGCAAATTAACCCCAAAGTTAGCAGAAGAAAAAAATAGCCAAAAGTGGAGCAGAACTGAATGAAACCAAGATGTGAAAATCTACACAAAAGATCAATAAAACCAAAAGTTGGCTCTCTAAATAAATAAACAAGATCAGTGACACAGATAACATTACAATCAATCCCACAGAAATACAAAAGATCCTCAGAAACTATTATGAACACTGCTATGTACACAAAATAGGAAATCTAGAGAAAATGGATAAATTCCTTGAAACACAACCTCTCATAATTGAACCAGGAAGAAACTGAAAACCTGAACAGACCAGTAACAAGTTCTGAAACGGGATCCGTAATACAAAACCTACCAATCAATAAAAGCTCATGATCAGATGTATTCACAGCTGAATTCTACCAGACAAATAAAAAAGAGTTGTTACCAATCCAACTGAAACTATTCCAAAAAAATCAAGGAGGAGAGACTTCTCTCTAACTCACTCTATGAAGTCAGCATCATCCTAACACCAAAATCTGGCAAAGAAAAATAATACACAAAAATCGGTAGCGTTTCTATATACCAATAACATTTAAAGTGAGAGCCAAATCAAGAATGCAATCCCATTCACAATAGCCACAAACAAAAATAAAATACCCAGGAATTGATCTAACCAAGGAGGTGAAAGATCTCTGCAAGGAGAACTACAAAACACTGCTCAAAGAAATCACAACATAAAATATAGAAAAACACTCCTTGTTCATGGATTGGAAGAATCAGCATCATTAAAATGGCCATACTATCCCATGCAATTTACAGATGCAATGCTATCCTTATAAAACTACCAACATCGTTTTTTAAAGAACTGGAAGAAACTATTGAAAATTCATAGGGAACAACAACAACAACAAAAGAGCCTGAATAGCCAAAGCAATCCTAAGCAAAAAGAACAAAGCAAGAGGCATCACGTTATCCTACTTCAAACTATACTACGAGGCTACAGTAACCAAAAAGCATGGTCCTGGTACAAAAATAGACAATAGACCAATGGAACGGGATAGAGAACCCAGAAATAAGGACATACACCTACAGCCATCTAATCTCTGAAAAATTCAACAAAACTAAGCAATAAGGAAAGGACTCCCTAGTCAATAGTGCCATCATAGCTGGCTGATATGCAGAAGAATAAAGCTAGACCCCAACCTTTCAACATATACAAAAACTGACTCAAGATGGATTGAATATTTAAATGTAAGACCTCAAAAAATGAAAATCTTAGAAGAAAACCTAGGAAATCCCCTTTTTGATATTGGCTACGTTTTCAAAAGCTATTGCAACAAAATCAAAAATTGACAAGTAGGACCTAATTAAACTCAAGAACTTCTACACCCCAAAACTATGAAGGAAGTAAACAGACAGCCTGCAGAACGGGGGGAAATATTCATAAACTGTGCATCTGACAAAGGTCTAATATCCAGAATGTGTAAGAAACTTAAATAAACTTTCAAGCAAAAAATCCACCCTATTAAAAAGAAGGCAAAAGACATGAACAGACACTTCTTAAATCATCATTCTCAGTAAACTATTGCAAGAACAAAAAACCAAACACCGCATATTCTCACTCATAGGTGGGAATTGAACAATGAGATCACATGGACACAGGAAGGGGAATATCACACACTCTGGGGACTGTTGTGGGGTGGGGGGAGGGGGGAGGGATAGCATCGGGAGATATACCTAATGCTAGATGACGAGTTAGTGGGTGCAGCGCACCAGCATGGCACATGTATACATATGTAACTAACCTGCACAATGTGCACATGTACCCTAAAACTTAAAGTATAATAAAATAAATAAATAAATAAATAAAAAATAAAGACAAGCTGACCACAAACATATGAATAAATGGTCATCGTCACTAATCATTAGATAAATGCAAATCAAAACCACAATCTCACACCCCTCAGAATGGCTTTTGTTAAAAAATCAAAAAACAACAGATGTAGAGGATGCAAAGAAAAGGGAATGGTTGCTAATTCCAATAAATATATTTGAGTATTTACTGTGTAGCAGAAACAGTGCTAGACATATTTGGTGCGTTCAATAGCTATTGATTGAGGGGACAATCATTTTCATGGAATAAAAGTTCTCAGTATTTTCAGATGTAACCAAATAAGCTCACAAAGGAAATACCTGACTAAATTTTTTATTTTTTTAAATTTTTTTATTATGCTTTAAGTTTTAGGGTACTTGTGCACAACGTGGAGGTTAGTTACATACGTATACATGTGCCGTGTGGGTGTGCTGCACCCATTAACTCGTCATTTAACATTAGGTATATCTCCTAATGCTATCCCTCCCCCCTTCCACCACCCCACAACAGGCCCTGGTGTGTGATGTTCCCCTTCCTGTGTCCATGTGTTCTCATCGTTCAATTCCCACCTATGAGTGAGAACATGCGGTGTTTGGTTTTTCGTCCTTGCCATAGTTTGCTGAGAATGATGGTTTCCAGCTTCATCCATGTCCCTACAAAGGACATGAAATCATTATTTTTATGGCTGCATGGTATTCCATGGTGTATATGTGCCACATTTTCTTAATCCAGTCTATCATTGTTGGACATTGGGGTTGGTTCCAAGTCTTTGCTATTGTGAATAGTGCCGCAATAAACATACGTGTGCATGTGTCTTTATAGCAGCATGATTTATAATCCTTTGGGTATATACCCAGTAATGGGATGGCTGGGTCAAATGGTATTTCTAGTTCTGGATCCCTGAGGAATTGCCACACTGACTTCCACAGTGGTGGAACTAGTTTACAGTCCCACTAACAGTGTAAAAGTGTTCCTATTTCTCCACATCCTCTCCAGCACCTGTTGTTTCCTGACTTTTTAATGATTGCCATTCTAACTGGTGTGAGATGATATCTCATTGTGGTTTTGATTTGCATTTCTCTGATGGCCAGTGATGGTGAGCATTTTTTCATGTGTCTTTTGGCTGCATAAATGTCTTCTTTTGAGAAGTGTCTGTTCATATCCTTTGCTCACTTTTTGATGGGGTTGTTTGTTTTTTTCTTGTAAATTTGTTTGAGTTCATTGTAGATTCTGGATATTAGCCCTTTATCAGATGAGTAGGTTGCAAAAATTTTCTCCCATTTTGTAGGTTGCCTGTTCACTCTGATGGTAGTTTCTTTTGCTGTGCAGAAGCTCTTTAGTTTAATTAGATCCCATTTGTCAATTTTGGCTTTTGTTGCCATTGCTTTTGGTGTTTTAGACATGAAGTCCTTGCCCATGCCTATGTCCTGAATGGTATTGCCTAGGTATTCTTCTAGGGTTTTTATGGTTTTAAGTATAACATGTAAGTCTTTAATCCATCTTGAATTAATTTTTGTATAAGGTTTAAGGAAGGGACCCAGTTTCAGCTTTCTACATATGGCTAGCCAGTTTTCCCAGCACCATTTATTAAATAGGGAATCCTTTCCCCATTTCTTGTTTTTGTCAGGTTTGTGAAAGATCAGATGGTTGTAGCTATGCGGCATTATTTCTGAGGGCTCTGTTCTGTTCCATTGGTCTGTATCACTGTTTTGATACCAGTACCATGCTGTTTTGGTTACTGTAGTCTTGTAGTATAGTTTGAAGTCAGGTAGTGTGATGCCTCCAGCTTTGTTCTTTTGGCTTAGGATTGACTTGGCAATGTGGGCTCTTTTTTGGTTCCATATGAACTTTAAAGTAGTTTTTTCCAATTCTGTGAAGAAAGTCATTGGTAGCTTGATGAGGATGGCATTGAATCTATAAATTACCTTGGGCAGTATGGCCATTTTCACGATATTGATTCTTCCTACCCATGAGCATGGAATGTTCTTCCATTTGTTTGTATCCTCTTTTATTTCATTGAGCAGTGCTTTGTAGTTCTCCTTAAACAGGTCCTTCATGTCCCTTGTAAGTTGGATTCCTAGGTATTTTATTCTCTTTGAAGCAATTGTGAATTGGAGGTCACTCATGATTTGGCCCTCTGTTTGTCTGTTATTGGTATATAAGAGTGCTTGTGATTTTTGCACATTGATTTTGTATCCTGAGACTTTGCTGAAGTTACCTATCAGCCTAAGGAGATTTTGGGCTGAGACAATGGGGTTTTCTAGATATACAATCATGTCATCTGCAAACAGGGACAATTTGACTTCCTCTTTTCCTAATTGAATACCCTTTATTTCTTTCTCCTGCCTGATTGCCCTGGCCAGAACTTCCAACACTATGTTGAATAGGAGTGGTGAGAGAGGGCATCCCTGTCTTGTGCTAGTTTTCAAAGGGAATGCTTCCAGTTTTTGCCCATTCAGTATGATATTGGCTGTGGGTTTGTTATAGATAGCTCTTATTATTTTGAGATACGTCCTATCAATACCTAATTTATTGAGAATTTTTAGCATGAAGGGTTGTTGAATTTTGTCAAAGGCCTTTCTGCGTCTATTGAGATAATCATGAGGTTTTTGCCATTGGTTCTGTTTATATGCTGGATAACGTTTATTGATTTGCTTATGTTGAACCAGCCTTGCCTCCCAGGGATGAAGCCCACTTGATCATGGTGGACAAGCATTTTGATGTGCCGCTGGGTTCGGTTTGTCAGTATTTTATTGAGGATTTTTGCATCGATGTTCATCAGGGATATTGGTCTAAAATTCTCTTTTTTTGTTGTGTCTCTGCCAGGCTTTGGTATCAGTATGATGCTGGCCTCATAAAATGAGTTAGGGAGGATTCCTTCTTTTTCTGTTGATTGGAATAGTTTCAGAAGGAATGGTACTAGCTCTTCCTTGTACCTCTGGTAGAATTCGGCTGTGAATCTTTCTGGTCCTGGACTTTTTTTGGTTGGTAAGCTATTAATTATTGCCTCAATTTCAGAGCCTGTTATTGGTCTATTCAGAGATTCAGCTTCTTCCTGGTTTAGTCTTGGGAGGGTGTATGTGTCGAGGAATTTATCCATTTCTTCTAGATTTTCTAGTTTATTTGCGTAGAGGTGTTTATAGTATTCCCTGATGGTAGTTTGTATTTCTGTGGGATCACTGGTGATATCCCCTTTATCATTTTGTATTGCGTCTATTTGATTCTTCTCTCTTTTCTTCTTTATTAGTCTTGCTAGCAGTCTATCAATTTTGTTGATCTTTTCAAAAAACCAGCTCCTGGATTCATTAATTTTTTGAAGGGTTTTTTGTGTCTCTATTTCCTTCAGTTCTGCTCTGATCTTAGTTATTTCTTGCCTTCTGCTAGCTTTTGAATGTGTTTGCTCTTGCTTCTCTAGTTCTTTTAATTGTGATGTTGGGGTGTCAATTTTAGATCTTTCCTGCTTTCTCTTGTGGGCATTTAGTGCTATGAATTTCCCTCTACACACTGCTTTGAATGTGTCCCAGAGGTCTGGTATGTTGTGTCTTTGTTCTCATTGGTTTCAAAGAACGTCTTTATTTCTGCTTTCATTTCATTATGTACCCAGTAGTCATTCAGGAGCAGGTTGTTCAGTTTCCATGTAGTTGAGCGGCTTTGAGTGAGATTTTTAATCCTGAGTTCTAGTTTGATTGCACTGTGGTCTGAGAGACAGTTTGTTGTAATTTCTGTTCTTTTACATTTGCTGAGGAGTGCTTTACTTCCAACTATGTGGTCAATTTTGGAATAAGGGTGGTGTGGTGATGAGAAGAATGTATATTCTGTTGATTCGGGGTGGACAGTTCTGTAGATGTCTATTTGGTCCATTAGGTGCAGAGCTGAGTTCAGTTCCTGGATATCCTTTTTCACTTTCTGTCTTGTTGATCTGTCTAATGTTGACAGTGGGGTGTTAAAGTCTCCCATTATTATTGTGTGGGAGTCTAAGTCTCTTTGTAGGTCTCTAAGGACTTGCTTTATGAATCTTGGTGCTCCTGTATTGGGTGCATATATATTTAGGATAGTTGGCTCTTCTTGTTGAATTGATCCCTTTACCATTATGTAATGGCCTTCTTTGTCTCTTTTGATCTTTGTTGGTTTCAAGTCTGTTTTATCAGAGACTAGGATTGCAACCCCTGCCTTTTTTTGTTTTCCATTTGCTTGGTAGATCTTCCTCCATCCCTTTATTTTGAGCCTATGTGTGTCTCTGCATGTGAGATGGGTTTCCTGAATACAGCACACTGATGGGTCTTGACTCTTTATCCAATTTGCCAGTCTTTGTCTTTTAATTGGAGCATTTAGCCCATTTACATTTAAGGTTAATATTGTTATGTGTGAATTTGATCCTGTCATTATGATGTTAGTTGGTTATTTTGCTCATTAGTTGATGCAGTTTCTTCCTAGTCTCGATGGTCTTTACAATTTGGCATGTTTTTGCAGTGGCTGGTACTGGTTGTTCCTTTCCATGTTTAGTGCTTCCTTCAGGAGCTCTTTTAGGGCAGGCCTGGTGGTGACAAAATCTCTCAGCATTCGCTTGTCTGTAAAGGATTTTATTTCTCCTTCACTTATGAAGCTTAGTTTGGCTGGATATGAAATTCTGGGTTGCAAATTCTTTTCTTTAAGAATGTTGAATATTGGCCCCTACTCTCTTCTGGCTTGGAGAGTTTCTGCCGAGAGATCAGTTGTTAGTCTGATGGGCTTCCCTTTGTGGGAAACCCTACCTTTTTCTCTGGCTGCCCTTAACATTTTTTCCTTCATTTCAACTTTGGTGAGTCTGACAATTATGTGTCTTGGAGTTGCTCTTCTCGAGTAGTATCTTTGTGGCGTTCTCTGTATTTCCTGAATTTGAATGTTGGCCTGGCTTGCTAGATTGGGGAAGTTCTCCTGGATAATATCCTGCAGAGTGTTTTCCAACTTGGTTCCATTCTCCCAGTCACTTTCAGGTACACCAGTCAGGCGTAGATTTGGTCTTTTCACATAGTCCCATATTACTTGGAGGCTTTGTTCACTTATTTTTTCTTTTTTCTCTAAACTTCTCTTCTCACTTCATTTCATTCATTTGATCTTCCATCACTGACACCCTTTCTTCCAGTTGATCAAATCGGCTACTGAGGCTTGTACATTCGTCACGTAGTTCGTTGCCTTGGTTTTCAGCTCCATCAGGTCCTTTAAGGACTTCTTTGCATTGGTTATTCTAGTTAGCCATTTGTCTCATTTTTTTTTCAAGGTTTTTTACTTCTTTGCCATGGGTTCAAACTTCCTCCTTTAGCTCGGAGTAGTTTAATCATCTGAAGCCTTACTCTCTCAACTTGTCAAAGTCATTCTCTGTCCAGCTTTGTTCCGTTGCTGGTGAGGAGCTGCGTTTCTTTGGAGGAGGAGAGGCACTCTGATTTCTAAAGTTTCCAGTTTTTCTGCTCTGTTTTTTCCCCATCTTTGTGGTTTTATCTACCTTTGGTCTTTGATGATGGTGACGTACAGATGGGGTTTTGGAGGGGATGTCCTTTCTGTTTCTTCGTTTTCCTTCTAACAGTCAGGACCCTCAGCTGCAGGTCTGTTGGAGTTTGCTGGAGGTCCACTCCAGACCCTGTTTGCCTGGGCATCAGCAGTCGTGGCTGCAGAACAGCAGATATTGGTGAGCAGCAAATGTTGCTGTCTGATCGTTCCTCTGGAAGTTTTGTCTCAGAGGAGTACCTGGCCATGTGAGGTGTCAGTCTGCCCCTACTGGGGAGTGCCTCCCAGTTAGGCTACTCGGGGGTCAGGGACCCACTTGAGGAGGCAGTCTGTCCATTCTCAGATGTCCGGCTGCGTGCTGGGAGAACCACTACTCTCTTCAAAGCTGTCAGACAGGGACATTTAAGTCTGCAGAGGATTCTGCTGCCTTTTGTTTGGCTGTGCCCTGCCCCCAGAGGTGGAGTCTACAGAGGCAGGCAGGCCTCCTTGAGCTGCGGTGGGCTCCACCCAGTTCGAGCTTCCTGGCCGTTTTGTTTACCTACTGAAGCCTGGGCAATGGCGGGCATCCCTCCCCCAGCTTCGCTGCCCCCTTTCAGTTTGATCTCAGACTGCTGTGCTAGCAATGAGTGAGGCTCCATGGGCGTAGGACCCTCCGAGCCAGGTGCGGGATATAATCTCCTGATGTGCCGTTTGCTAAGACCATTGGAATAGCGCAGTATTAGGGTGGGAGTGACCCGATTTTCCAGGTGCCGTCTGTCACCCCTTTCTTTGACTAGGAAAGGGAATTCCCTGACCTCTTGCACTTCCCAGGGGAGGCGATGCCTCGCCCTGCTTCGGCTCACACTCAGTGCGCTGCACCCACTGTCCTGCACCCACTTTCTGACACTCCCCAGTGAGATGAACCTGGTACCTCAGTTGGAAATGCAGAAATCACCCATGTTCTGCGTTGCTCACGCTGGGAGCTCTAGACTGGAGCTGTTCCTATTTGGCCATCTTGGCCCCACCCCCACCCCCAAATTGTTTTTATAATTTTTTTTGGAGACTCTTTTTTATGCTGTAATCTCAGACAGCAGAGTTTAATTGCAAGAAGAAAATATGACACACTCATCAATTATAAAGTCGTTATTAATATAGATGACAGTAATGATTTCCACTTACGTGTCTTATACCTTCAGTAAATACTTCGATAATTTAAAAGCCTTCTGGAAATTTAAAAGTACATAGGAAAAGAAAATTCATTTTTATTTTTCTCAGTTGCTGCTTAAATTATCTTGTCCACCCTGCTTGTTTTTGTTCACTCCTGACTGCTAAGATGTATTTACAAGAACCAGTTATAGCTAAGTATTCTGGATTGTTTGATTCTCAAGTTCCACTGCCTGGCATCATAAACTCAATTTTATCTGTCAAAGTTAAAAATAAAATGAAATGCACAAACAGACCTGTCTTGGTAATCATGTCAAGACTGCTTTTGTCTTAATGGTTTGGGCTTTTAGCAGAAATGTCATGGCAGTAGTTGGCTCAGGTCATAAGCTTTAAAATCAAGCCAGATTTCCAAGAAAGAGAAAGAGATTCAAAGAGATTCAAAGATCACACCACGGCAAGTCTGATTCACGCTAGCTATTGTTTCCCCAGTGTTCCTGCCACCCTCCTCAGTCCTTTTTTGTGGGGGAGGGGATCCTTTTCTCTCTTTCCAGATTCTATCTCTTTCATAAAAATCCCCTTTTTCTTTCTGAGTGAACCTCTATTTGAAATCACCCACCAAAAGATGGCAGTGTGAGGAGTCATATTCAGTTTTTTAAATAATTTTATGTATCCTAGAACTGTATTGCTAAGAAGAGTTGGTTTTTCAGTTAAGAAAAATCCCTGCCCCACACCCCTTTTCTCCCTCATAAACTGAGAGTGGTACTGTGATCCTTATGGGATGATCTATTTTGGCTTTTAAGAGAAGAACTTTTGCCGCTCTCACTTAATAGTTTAGTATGACAATTTGGTTCTTAGGTAACTCAAAACAAAAATGATAATAAATTAGAAGTTTAGGGCACTGTCTAGGATGAAACTCAACCAAGGAAATGCTGAGGTTTCTATTGCTTGGAAGCATAACCATTGGCTTATGGCAGGTATTTGACCTTCTAGAAAAATGAAATGATGGTTTTGAATGTTTAGTGCAAACAAATATTTCATATTGTTTATTTAAAAATCCAGTACACCTTTACTAATTTTATCCTACTTCTCAGTGTGTCCTTAATCATTCACATTCTCTCAAGATGTAATGGGGAATCAGAATTGCTAAAGTAATTGCTTAGAGCCATATATCCACACTGTTTCTTTTATTACTGAAGATTAAATGAGGACCAAGTAACTTTCCTGAAATTTCATTTAAACTTTTTCATTTATAGAAGAATCACAACTCATTGGGTTTTACAATATATGTAATCAATTTTATCTAATCCCTTTGAATTCATAAAGCCAGTTTCATATGAGTAGGCTAATACCCAAAGTATTTCTTCTTATTTTCCCTCACTGAACTTCATTAAAATATAATCTTAAGAATATTAATAAATTTCCTAGCACAAGTAGGAAACATTTCAATGTGTTCTTAGCAAACATCTTGCCAATAATAACTACTACTAGAGCCTTCTCAATTGCGATAACTGGCTTTCTATATTAAATTGAATAATCAGTTATTGAGTTCTTATCTGTAAGTCAGGTGCAATACTAGGATTTGTGAATAACATTATCAGTAAAACATGACTTCTAACCTCAAGGAATTTCAATCTAAGTATAAGAGATTAGACAAATACACAGATGACCGTAAGTTGAGGCAGAATTTGATAACTGTCAATCTGAAATAAGAACTTCTATGAGAGCTTATAAGGAGGGGAAATAGGATGTGGTGAGTGAGACACAGGGATCAAACACGGCTTCATGAAAGAGCTGGCATTTGAACTGGACCTTGCAAAGAGTAGGGATTTGACAAGTGAATGTTCAAAGGGTAGGTCTTTCTAGATGATCAAGAAATCTGGTGGTAGAAAAATGTGGAACAGGTATGGACAATATGTTTTATGGAGATTATTCTCTCTCTTTGGCACAGCTATTCTTCAGAATACCCATGGTTAGTTCTAGAAATTATGAATGCAGAAGATATAATGTAAAAATAATGCAGGATATAATTCAACTAACTGACTGAATTTCCAGAGCATACTTCCCCGTGGATAAGGTGAAATCAGAAGTATCCTTAGGTGTATCTACAGGATCCTGCTTCTAATTCATCACAAAATGTTGGTGTAGGTTTCTAGCTGTCCGAGTATCTAAAGTTAAACAAATTTACAAACTTTGCCAATACAATATTGTGAACAAAAATCTGTTCATTTCACTTTAGGGAATACATACAAATTTTTACATTTATTTTGGTGTATGTCACCAATACATATGCACACATATATACGAAATTCAAAAACAGTGAAATAAGCTACTTAGTCTAAGTTTCATTGATGAAATATTCAATTTATTTTCAAGGACCTTTGTAATGGGGGAGAAAGTGAGGAGAAACCTAATGGGACCTAAATAATTATGATATCTTCACAGAGTTCCTCGCTACTGGTGAATCAGGACCTGTCACCTGAGGAAGAGAAAATGGCTAAGAAGTTCTAAAGATTAAAATAATCCACCTAACTTAAGAAAGCTCTCATTCTTTGCTTGCTGTGAGTCAAGTTTACTGTCTCACACATTGAAAGGATGATTACTTTGATTGATAGACCAGTGACAGAATGTAGGAAGAGTAAATTTTGGAAATGCGAAAAGGAGGAAGAAAAAACCTATTATTTTTCTGTCTTTTGGCTAGTAACACAGGGTTTCTGATTTTGGAATTATCACTTTGAATGGGGTATGTTGTTACTTTTCTCTCTAATGTGTCTGTTAGGAAGCATACTTAAATAAAAATAACAGCAACAGCATAAAACCCTTCAATTAGTCCCCATGGCTTACAAGGTAACATACAGATCTCTTCAACATTCAGCACTCTCCAAAATGTAGCTCCTTTCTCTGACATTCTTTCACTATTCATTCAATTACTCTTTTAATCCATCAGCATTTCTCAGCACCTACGCTCTGTCTGGCTCTACTCTGGTGCAAAAAAAAAAAAAATCTCCTTGCTCTCAGGCAGAGACATTCTTGTATCTTGACACAATCTTTTGCATTAGCTCAACTGATGGCTCAACAAAAGGTTTCCTGTTATACTCTCCATCCATCAACATATGTGGTATATTCTTTCTGCTGGAAGTATGTCCTTTTTTTTTTGTTTTTTGTTTTTTGAGACGGAGTTTTGCTCTTGTTGCCCAGGCTGGAGTGCAATGGCACAATCTTGGCTCATCGCAACTTCTGCCTCCCAGGTTCAAGCAATTCTCCTGCCTCAGCCTCCCGAGTAGCTGGGATTACAGGCATGCACCACCACGCCCAGCTAATTTTGTAGTTTTTTTTTTTTTTTTTTTAGTAGAGACAGGGTTTCTCCATGTTGAGGCTGGTCTCGAACTGCTGACCTCAGATGATCCGCTCACCTCGGCCTGCCAAAGTGCTGGGATTACAGGCGTGAGCCACCGTGCCCAGCCAATATGTTCATTCTTAAAGGCCTAAATCAAGCTCCACATCTTCCCCCCATTATAAAGTTTGTTGAATTAGACTAAATTCCACTTTCTGTGCTATTCTTTGATTATAGCTTTTTTGAATTTACATCCAACTCATGCTTGTCAGTTCTCTGCTTCTCTTGTCACTTAGCTAATCTGTATAGATTTATTTTTGTTAGCCTTTCCCCTCACAAGCCAGTCTTTCCCTTCCATTAATCATCACCGTCTCTCTTCTTTGAACTTAATCTAATTTATCAGAATTTCTTGACACTGAAGTTTTCAGGGTAAAATATTCCAGGACGGCTCATGTCAAAATCCTGTAGAGTATGATCCATCTCTTTGTTTTAACTGTTCAATGGAGTCATTAATGTTCAGGTCTCATTCTTACAGCTTCTTAAGCACACTTCTATCTAAATATATTATATTGTATTTGACTGTTTATGAGTCTATCTCACTAGATCATAAGCTCTGAAAAGGCAGGTGTTTTAGTCACCCAAAGATATTTTTTTAAATCGAATGTTACACATCTGTGGAACTTTCTGCTATAGTATTTACTTTCTGTAGAAAAGTAAAGTGTTTTCATTCAAATTTTCAAACACCTGTATATTGATATTAGAATGTTTAGAGCATTACAATTGCTATATTGGGTTAGATCTTTCTCCCATCTATCAATTTATTGCTGGTCAGCTCTAAATCTACCCTTTTTTTGAGCTTGCTTTGTAATAGTGGAGCTGGACTTCCTCCTTTGCCTGCTGACACAGTGTTAAAGTTTGGCAGTACAGGGTGCTGGAGGAAAACTGCAAGGCATAGAAGAAGGAGGAGCTTCTTTTTCCAGGTGCTTTTCTTCTTATTCTCTGGCACAGCTACCAGCAGCTTATCAGAGGCCCAGTGATAACCATGGGCATCTCAGCAGAGGTTTCCTACTCATCACCTCCAGTCCACTAACATCCTCATAGACTTCTCTGACCTCAAGTCAGCTGCAAATACATCTCCTCCAGTGAGATTTGCATCTCAACTCTGGGGAGAGAGGCTCTCTTCAACTTCATTTTTCCCTTGAGTACTCTCCCTCAGCCACAGAGGTAGTAGCTGTTCCAAGCACTTTCTATTCCAATATTCTTTTGCAGATCCTGACTGACACAACCCAGTTTAGGCTGTGTTGTATTTTGCATGTTTTGTGTTTTTATATTCCATGTTTGTTGAGAATAACCATATGTGACAAGTAGTCGAAGAGTACACTTGTCCATTTACAGGTAAATGTTTTTCATAGTTCATGCAGTTGATATTTTTATGATTTAACATACTGAATCAAAATGATTTTTTCAAAGTTTTCCTTCAAGGGAAAATGTATCAACTACACAAGCTCTTTATGGTGGAGACTAGCTTTTAAAAATGTTGGAGAATGATGTCAAAACAGATGATAATAATTATAATAATGTTAACAGTTAACATTTACTGAAGGCTTAGCATTTATCAGCCACTATTCTAAATGCTTTACATATATCAAATAATTTCATTGTCTTCAAAATTCTATGAGTTAGTATTAATATTATCTTGACTTTATATATGGGAGAACCAAGGCATCAATATAATCAAAGTTCATAGCGTAGACTACCTTGTCTATGGCTTCCCAGATATTGCTGTAAGAAATACTTGAGTGTTTTTGTCAATTGCAATCTCAATATTAAGCCACAAAGATAATGAAATCTTTATTTTATTTTATTTTATTTTTTTGAGACGAAGTCGTGCTCTGTCACCCAGGCTGGAGTGAGTGCAATGGCGCAATCTCAGCTCACTGCAACCTCCGCCTCCTGGGTTCAAGCAATTCTCCTGCCTCAGTCTCCCGAGTAGCTGGGACTACGGGTGTGTGCCACTACACCTGGCTAATTTTTGTATTTTTAGTAGAGACAGGGTTTCATCATGTTGGCCAGGCTGGTCTCAAACTCCTGACCTCAAATGATCTAGCCGCCTTGGCCTCTCAAAGTGCTGGGATTACAGGCGTGAGCCACTGCACCCGGCCAGATAATGAAATCTTAATTGGCATTAAATGATTTTTAGTGTCTATAAAAAAAGGGTAATAATTCCATTGGACTTTCACTTTGAGCCATCACTGGAAATATTTAGTTTAGTATGTGTCAGTGCACTTTTAGAATAATTTTGACCAACTAGGATCCGTATGGATGAAGAAAATTAGGATGGCAAAAAGTCTCAAGACAATGACCCTATATAAAAAATAATTGAATTAAATAAGGATGTTTGGGCTACAGAAGGATGTTGGGCTAGAGAAGAGCCTTTGAGAAGACAGCTAGAGAAGAAGGGTGCCTAACTTGAAATATTTGAAAGCCTGTCAAGTGGAAGAGGAATTGAATTTCTTCATTGTGGCTCCAGAAGGCAGACTAAGTATTAAAGGGTAGTAATTATAAGGAAGAATGTTACTGCTAAATTTAACAAAGAAATAAGATAATGAATACCAAATACCTTGAGCTTCTAGTATGTTTTAAAAAAGAATAGAATCGTAAAATGGAAAATACCATGACACAACATTGTATGTTGTAATATAACACACAGATACATATGCCACAAGAGTCTGAAAACTATTTGTTGGGGATTCTTTTTAGAGAAGAGGATTAATGCATTATAGCATTATATAGTTCTGGGATATTTTTCAAGTTAAAGTTTCATAATTTCATTAAAATTAAGTTACATTGTTAAAATGTAACATTTAGATATCCACCTACAGATTTTCAAAAGCTGATACCCTAAATCTGGCTCACTTTCCCTTAGTACTAGTTCGGTTTCTTTGACTCTCCCCAACCAAACTGATGCGAAGACAAAAAAGAAAAATTGCACTTCATATTCTCTAGAAAGAAATAAAAAGAATACTTTTTCCAAAACCTGTGAGACACAGTGAATACTTGCCTCAGAAAAATCTACAGCTTTAGATGCCTTCATTCTTAAAGAAAAAAGATGAAAAAGAAGAGAACTCAGACCTAATCTCATTAGAAAAAGAGCAACCTATAAGCCAAAGTAAACCAGAAAGAGGTCATTAATATCAGTTTCAGGTCTGGAAATCTATCAACATAATCTGGAACAAAAACAAATTAAAAGAGATTACAGATTTTATCTGTAAATACTAAAGAGGCATTTGATAAAATTTAAGAGGCATTTCTTATATTCAAAGTAAAATAGTAATAAGAAAACTACTTAAACACAATAGACTGTAGCAAAAACAAGTGGGGAATATTAATTCAGCATAAAACAGTAAACGTATTCAAATTAAAATGAGAGGACAGCTTTTTATCACCATTATTATTTTAAAATATTGAAGATTTTAGCAAATCTTTTTATACTAAACATTGTCATTCCTCTAGGCACATGCACTTGATTTTCTGCATTGCCCGTTTTCCCAAAATACCTAGCTATTTATACATGTCCTCTATTGTCTTTTTGTTACAAGCTCATACTGCACTGGACACATACTATCTAAAATGAGTATTTCATACAAATATTATAGAAGCAAAAAAGAACTGATTTGCACTTTTTGTCAATTATGACCTTTTTGTGTGAACATGACTTATTGTTATGGTTTCTATTTTTTTCCCCACCGATTAATGTCAATTTTTATCCCTAAATCATGAATTTGTAGAAGAGATAGTCTCCCTCCTATTACTATTATTCAAAATTTAAAAAAAATCTCATCACTATTTTACCAGCTGAATTTTTTAAATGTCAAATTTTCCCCCTCCCTGATTATTTTTCTACATAGTCATTTTCAGTGAATCACTTTAACCCTTCCATAAAGTTCCCAGTTAAAGAACATGACTAAATATTTGTTAAACATACGTTTGTAAAACAGGTTGATCCTTAAGATGCTGGTGTTCAGGATAGACAAAACCAGGTGAGTGACTACCCTTCTAGAATTTTATCTGGGATTGGTACATGATACATCATAATTTTCTGTTGATGTCTTTCCGGCATCTTCACACATACAAAATGACATAGCTGAACACAGAGTTCTTGTGTTACAGTCGTTTCCCACAAAAATTCTCCATGATTATCTTCACAGTAGCACATCACAGAGAAAACTGAGTTCGATTTTACCTTTTGTCTTAGTCTCTTTTTAAATTTGTGGATTCCTATAGATTTCTTTACATTTCAAATTCTAAATGCCTCATTTAGAAAAATCAATGAATCATATATTTTACTTTTTATTATTGACTCATGTTCTATAAAATTGTCATCTTTGGTAATGGCTATTATTTACAGATTAAACTCAATGGTGTTTCATCCCATTTTTTTCTTTTGTTCTCATTTTTGCCACTTTACTTTTCCTCTATTTTTCTCATGGAATATTTGTTAATTTTCCTTAATATCATTTATTGACCTTCTTTTCCTCTGCAATATCAAATCTTTAATTTACTGCTTCAAATGGGGCATTGTATTGAATCTGGTGTCTTAAAGAGTTAACTGGTATTTTCCGTATTAATCTCTTATTATTATAATCTATAAATGTTTCTTAGAGGTACTTTCCTTCTGAATATTATTAAGAAAGCATTTTATATAATATTCTTTAGTTTCTAGAAAAAAACCTTATACTCAAAAGTGAGTCCTCTTTGAGCCCTCAAAATATTGCTCTGTTTACTTGTACTGAAGAATTTGTTTGCGAACTTCCAATTTTTTTCCTCATTAATTCTTTTTTGTTTGGTTAGGTCAATATTCAATGTTTATATTGATATAACCACATAAATATTATTTACAGCTGAGGAACATACTGTGCAATGATTATATTTCCTTCTTGTACAATCATTGTTTACTTGGCACTTATAATGGTCTACTTTTTTCATTCTTCCTGGAGCATTCCATTGTCCTGCTGCAACCCAGACTGGTTCTCTTTGGGTCTGTTACAAAGCTGTCATCTTGGTACTTCTCTTCACCAGCCACCTTGGGGACTTCCTTCCCTTTTGTGTTAGACTACCCCCCCCCCATTTTTTCTGTTAGTTCGATAATTTTGGTGAAACAACCTTTAGATTTCTTAGAAATAGCTTGTAAATAATTATATTTCTGAAAATACAGTTGATTCTCATTATTCATGGATTCTATATTTGCAACTTTGCAAAATTTGTTTGTGACCTCCTAATTAATACTGGCAGGGTTTTTATGATCATTCAGAAACATGCATAGAGGGTAAACATTTTGAGTTACATGTTCCTAGATGAGGCCCAATGGGGTGACACTGCCTCTTTGTTTCAGTTCATACTGCAAATAAACATCTATGTTATGATCTATTTAGTGCCTCATTTTTCATATTTTTGTGCTTTTTCTTGGTGATTTTGCAGCTTAAAATGCCCCCCCACCAGTATAGAGCTGAAATGCTGTGATGTGTCTTATAGAGAAAATATGTGAGCTTCTTTAGATGAGCTTCCTTCAGGAATGAGTTGTGCTGCTGGCTGTGAGTTCGATGTTAATGAATCAACATCACATATTGATATAACATACATTAAAGACATGGAGTCTTTAAACAGAAACAAACAGCAAGTTTATGTATTGATAGGTTGGCAAAAATGTTGTGACCAGAGGCTCATAGGGATCTAGCCCTCTATTTCTGCTAGGAGCAATGGTTCAGTATTTGCTAACTCAGTGTTTGCTGTGACTTTACAGAATATAACTTCTACAAATAACAAGAGTCACCTGTATCTTTTAAAAGTCTTTGTGCTTGACTGACAGTGTGTTTGGTTTGATTGATTCTCTGGGCCTTCCGGCTGGAAATAATCTTCCTTCAAAATTTTAAAGGCACTGAGGAGGGGCTGGGGGTTGGGAAGTGAGAGTGGGACCTGGTGTCCTGGGGGGCATAGTGGGCCTGCCTCAGGTTTATCAAACAGACTTACTGGAAAGATGAAACCTCATGAAACTCCTGTTTGACCCAAGTCTACTTAAAGAAGTGGACTGGAATCAGAATACAGCTATATATGCTCCAGTTATTTCACCAACACATCTCGCAGAAGGCTTGGTTTAAGGCCTCTTTGTCTACTGATCATATGGTTTGGCTGTGTCTCCACCTAAATCTCATCTTGAGTTGTAGCTCCCATAATCCCTGCATGTCATGGTAGGGAGCCAGTGGGAGGTAACTGAATCATGGGAGTGGGTTTTTCCTGTACTATTCCCGTGATAGTGAATGAGTCCCAGGAGATCTGATGGCTTTATAAAGGACAGTTCCCCTGCACATGCTCTCTTGCCTGCCATCACATAAGATGTGCCTTGTTCCTCCTTCACCTTCTGCCATGATTGTGAGGCCTCCCCAGCCACATGGAACTGCGAGTCCATTAAAACTCTTTCTCTTTATAAATTACCCAGTCTCGGGTGTTTCTTCATAGCAGTATGAAAATGGACTAATATAACTAACCTAAGGTTTTTTTTGTTTAAGGTAGTGGGTCAGCGAACTGCCACTGGAGTTGTCAACCTTGATAATGTATAAAGCATTTTGAGCATACAAAGAAATCTGTGGTTCATTATGCTACAGTTGTGGAAGATGTGACTTGGTGACAGTGTTGCCATGACAACTCTGATAATAGTACATAAATTCATCCTTTCCTGTGCTAAGAGAGAAAGAGTAGATGTTGTTAGCAATGAATGCAGAGGAAGACAGCTTGGCAAATTGTTATCAACTTGTACTTTGCTAAGCAAGAAACTGAACTGTTGTTATAAGATTACTCTTGAATGTCTACCACAAAATGTTGGTTTTTACAAAACATTTGGATACATTGGATCTGAAGGAAACTACATATGTCAGAGGTTTCTAAGGTAAAAATCTTTTTAGAAAGACAATTGTCAAAGGAGCTAATCCTACAAAGCTATACTCTCCCTGGAGTTAAAATGTTTTGTTGCCGTAGCCCAGTGACCTCCATAAATACTGGCTTGAAAAAAAATTATAATACCGCAAGTATAATGACATTTTAGAAGATTACCTTGGGCTGATGGGATATGCTGTGAATTTAGATTACAAAAGAATATTATTAAGGGGATGATTTTTACCCAAAGGGATAACTTGAATCTTTTCTTGCATTGCATTTTCTAGAGTGTGGCTTCATTTCTTGGTAGTCAAGAGTACTGACAGTAAAGAGTTCTCTATCTGCTATCTGTGCTGCTTACTTTTAAAAGGATATACATTTAATAGGCTGTTTCTTATCATATGCATAAAATTAATTATTTTTGTTTCAAATAAACATATCTAAATACACAGAGAGGTATAATTTCCCACATATTAAATTGTATAAATTAGTTATTATACAAATATAGTGCAGTTCAACATTTGTTGATCCTATTATGGACAAACAACCTGGCCACGCCTTTTAAAGAAGCAGAAGAAATGAAAACTAACTTATAAAATGTGAGGAGATTCAAAGTAAAACAATTTAAATGCTTTACTAAAAGTTTATATAGTTCTATGTCAGTAAAAATTACCAAGTGGCTTATCTGTGAAATATATTAATAATTATTCATTTGTTAAAGATACCTATGAACAATTACTGCAGGACATCTAACGTACTTTTTAACGGTAAAATTGGGAAATCTCAACGTATGTATTTCTACTTCAGTTTTTCTTTTTATCTGAAGCCTCTCTTCTGAATAACATTTTCATCAAAAAATGGAATATTACAAAATTGAGTGGAATGTGATATTTAATAAAATATATTGTACTGGATTTGTCATACCATAAAATTTTGATGGAAGCTTTTCTTTTTAATGTGGTTATAATGGCACTGTTATTCTGGTAACTATCCTGTTTTGATTTTATTGATTTTAATTATTTTAAAAGTTGAAGTCAGAATTAGATACTTTACTGGCACTAATCTTGAGCATTCCATGTTACAATAAGTCTATTCATGTGATCAAAAGACATTTAAAGGCATTCTTCTATTGTCTGCACATTCTAATCTTGAAAAATTTGATGTTATTCTTTGTATGTGGCTTTTATTCCTCTATTTAGACATTTAAGGTCTTATATACAGTAAACTGTTTTAGTTTGGGTCATCTTTCATTTATTGTGGTGAGCATATTTTATTAGAAAACTCATATCTTTCAGTTTTAGGATATTTTCTTATATTCTGATTGAATAATGTTGTCCTCTGAGTTTTCTGTTTGTGAAAACACTATTAGCTTGATATTGAACCCCTGGAGCAAGGGTCTGTTTGTTTAAAAACCTTTTCTTTACTATTTTCCATCTGTTTATCTTTTTGATCTTTTAAGTTAATATTTCAAACTTTTATTAAATTTTTCATTTCTGCTATAAGGTTTTTAATTTCTAAGAAGATTTTTCTTGTTCTTCATATATTCTTTTAAGTAATACTTTTAAATGTAGATACATTTTCCTATTGCTAGGGGCATTAATTATGAGTTTTTTAGTATTTTTGTTTAGTTTTGTACTCTCTATATTTCCCCTATTTCTGTGGAAATCTGATTTTCTCTGGGATTTTCTTCCATGTTAGAGTATTTCCTCAAATGTCTGGTGATTCTTTCCTTGTTGATTAGGTTATAGTTCGGGGCAAGGCATCAAAAACCTGGCTGTCAGCTTTGTGAGTGTGTGTTGGGGGGGGGCGTGGGGGTGTGTTTGGGCGTATGTGTGTGGGTGGGTGTGTGAATGAGTGTGTAGATGTACATGTGGGCAGGGCTTATTGACTGGTGGGCCTCATTGGAGCATGATGATGAAGGGTCCTAGTAGTTTACTGGGCATGTCAAATGTCAACATTTGATTGTCTTTTGGGATGACTAATTTCCTCAGAGATGATAAACTGCTAATTCCCAAATAGAGAGCAGTCTCATACTGGCCTAATATTAAAAAATGATGACATTTTTGGTATACCCTAGTATTTTAAATTTTTCATTAAGCTACTGGTAAATTTTTTTTCTCAACTGCAAAGCAAGAGCAAGAGAACAGGCTGGAGTATTAGGAACTTATGTTATTTCTGATACCCGGCAAACATTTCACATACATTAATTTTCCTTCCAATAGTGAGCTCTATTGCAAAGCAAAGAAAGCTCCTCGTTGAAGGCATGCATTTTTTTTTTTTTTCAGATTCAGGGGATACACGTGTAGTTTTGTTACTTGGGTGCATTGTATGATGCTGAGGTTTGGAGTATGATTGATCCCATCACCTAGGGAGCATGGTACCCAACAGTTTTTCAAACTTCCGCCCTCCCTCCCTTTCCCCCTCTAGTAGTTCCTAGATTCTGCTGCTGCCATCTTTATGTTCATGAGTAGCCAATGTTTAGCTCCTTGTTGTGAGTAAGAACATTCAATATATTTTTTTTGTTCCTGCATTAATTCACTTTGGATAATGACCTCCAGCTACATCCATGTTGCTGCAAAGGACATAATTTTATTATTTTTCATGTCTGTGTAGTATTCCATGGTATATGTGTACCACGTTTTCTTTTTCCAGCCCACTATTGATGGACATTTAGGTTGATGCTGTCTTTGCTATATTTTTGTTTTTTGAGATGGATCTTGCTTTATCTCCCAGGCTGAGTGCAGTGGCACAATCTTGACTCACTGCAACCTCTGCTTCCTGGGTTCAAGCGGTTCTCCTGCCTCGGCCTCCCAAGAAGCTGGAATTACAGTCACGCACCACCACGCCCAGCTAATTTTTGTATTTTTAGTAGAGATGGGGTTTCACCATGTTAGCCAGGCTGGGCTTGAACTCCTGACCTCAGGTGATCTGCCTGCCTCGGCCTTCCAAATTGCTGGGATTATGGCTGTAAGCCACCGCACCTGGTTGTGTCTTTGCTATTGTAAATAGTGCTGTGATAAACATGCGAGTGCACGTGTCTTTTTGGTAGAACATTTTGTTTACTTTTGGATATATACCCTGTAATGGGATTGTTGGGTTGAATGGTCGTTCTATTTTAAGTTCTTTGAAAAATCTCCGGACTGCTTTCCACAGTGGTTGAACTAATTTACATTCCCACCAACGGTGTATGAGTGTTCCCTTTTCTCTGCAGCCCTGCCAACATCTGTGGTTTTTAATTTTTTTTAATAATAGCCATTCTGACTGCTGTGAGATGGTATTTCATTGCGGTTTTTATCTGCATTTATCTGAAGATTAGTGATGATGACCATTTACTCATATGTTTGTTGGCAGCCTGTATGTCTTCTTTTGAGAAATGTCTGTTCATGTCCTTTGCCTTCTTTTTAATGGGGTTGTTTTTTTGCTTGATGATTTAAGTTCCTTAGAGATTCTGGATATTAGAATTTTGTCAGATATATAGTTTGTGAATATTTTGCTCCCAATCTTTACGTTGTCTGTTTACTTCCTTGATAGTTTCTCTTGCATGCAGAAGCTCTTGAGTTTCATTAGGCCCTACTTCTCAATTTTTGTTTTCATTGTGATTGCTTTTGAGAACTTAGCCATGAATTCTTTCCCAAGGCTGATGTCCAGAATGGCATTTTCTAAGATTCTTATAGTTTGAGGTCTTATATTTAAATATTTAATCCAATTTGAGTTAATTTTTGTATATGGTGAAAGGTAGGGGTCCAGATTCATTCTTCTGCATATGGTTAGCCAGCTATCCCAACACCATTTATTGAATAGGAAGTCCATTCCCCATCGCTTATTTTTGTTGGCTTTGTCAAAGATCTGATAGCTGTAGGTGTGTGGCTTTACTTCCAGGTTCTCCATTCTGTTCCATGGGTCTATTGTCTGTTTTTGTACCAGTACCATGCTGTTTTGGTTATTGTAGCCTTATAGTGTAGTTAGAAGTTGGGTAATGTAATGCCTCTGGCTTTGTTCTTTTTACTTAGGATTGTTTTGGATATTCAGGCTCTTTTTTTGGTTTCCTTTGAATTTTAAAATAGCTTTTTCTAGTTCTGAGAAAAATAATGTTGGTAGTTTGACAGGAATAGTGCTGGATCTATAGGTTGCTTTGGGCAGTCTGGCCATTTTAAAGATACTGATTTTTTCCAATTCATGAGCCATAGAATGTTTTTCCATTTGTTTGTGTCATGTATGATTTCTTTGAACAGTGTTTTGTAGTTCTCCTTGTAGAGATCTCTCACCTTCTTGGTTAGATGTATTCCTTGGTTTACTGACTTTTTTTTTTTTTTGCAGCTATTGTAAATGGGATTGCATTCTTGATTTGGTTCTCAAATTGAACATTATTGGTATATAGAAATGCTACTGATTTTTGTACACTGATATTGTAGGCTGAAACTTTACTGAAGTGGCATATCAGTTGCAGGAGCCTTTTGGTGGAGTCTTTAGGGCATTCTAGGTATAAAATCATGTCATCTGTGAAGAGAGATAGTTTATTTTCCCATATGTATGACTTGTATTTTTTTCTCTTGACTGATTGCTCTGGCTAGCATTTCTAGTACCTTGTTGAATGGGAGTGTCAGAGTGGGCATACTTGTCTTGTTCCAGGTGTTAGGGGGAATGCTTCCAGTTTTTGTCTGTTCAATATGATGTTGGCGGTGGGTTTGTCACAGATGCCTCTTAATATTTTGAGGTATTCTCTTCTGATAGAAGGCATGCATTTTTTAAAATGAAGAAAAAATATAGAGAAGCTGAAAGAAGGAGGAATAGAGAGAGATAAAGAAGTAGAGGGAAGAAGTAAGACAAGGAGAGAATGAGGAGAAAGGAAGAGAAGAGGAAAGAGAGAAGAAAAGGAGAGTGAGAGGAAAATAAAGAGGGGTCAAGGAGGAGAGAGAGAAAGTAAGAGAAGAAGGCAGAGGTGGGAGGGGTGAGAAAGGGAGAGGGGAGTTGAAGAAAAGTTAAAACATATTCAGGGCTTTCTAGTCTCCCTTGATGTAGTCATTATTTAATTTCCCAGGCACGTCATCCAGTGTCTCTTTTAAGATAAATGGTGCTACTACCTATCTCCAAAAAGAAACTAAACCCACCTGGCTTTGTGTGCCATTAGGTACCACTAGTCCTACAGCCTTTTATTTCCTCTCTTTCAAGAGTCTTCAAGGAATGACTTATGTTACAGATATCTGTTCATTTTTATTTTATCTTCTTCAGCAGATTAGAATTCCCAAGCAATGCCTTATATTATAGACACCAAATTATTTGTTTTGTCCTGTTCACTAGATTACTACCTCCCCAAAGGCAAAGATGTAGTCTTGTCTAGGGCTTCCTGGCTTATTGCGGTAAAGAACCAAATTTTTATTTTTTATTTAAAATATTTCCAATCTATCACAGTCTGATACTTTTGTACAAAATCATACATTTTGATATCATATAACATGCTATAACGATAGCATATAAACATGCTACACGTTTTAAAATGCTTACTCCTACTTTCTGAAATGAAATGGTAAAAACAATTCATTGATTGGCACTGCTTTACTGAATCCACTATGAGATGAAGCAGCAGTTCAGTGCACCTCGCATCTTGCTTTGCACCTACCAATATAACGTAAATGGAATTTTGCACTGAATAAATTTTATCTAAATATAACTGAATTGAGATTCAAAAATAACAATAAAGATACTGGAAATAAAGTCTTGATTAGAATGAAATGGCATCATAAGATCTACTTCCCGTTTTTAACCCCTGATTTGTAGTTTGGTGGGTACTGTTAGGCAATTAACGATGCGTTTAAAAACAATGTGCATTGCATAATTTTTGAAGACATATTGTTAGTTAAGTCTAAATAATTTTGATACTACTCTTCATCTTACATTGCCAAAATAAATGTCTAAATATTTTACTAAATTCCCTACCAATGATGATTTGGTGGTGGTATCTTTGTAATATGGAAGGAAAGCTCAATTTTTAATCACAATAGTAGGAAACTATCCCTGTCTAGCAGGCTAGTTTAGAACAGCAACTGACATTATTATCATATAATATTTTGCACATACACAGTGCCCTTCAAATGTTGAATTGATGCACTTAATGAAATTAGACAGCTATTCTTCACAGAAAGGGCGGCAATGCTATCAAATCCTTTCTCAAGAGCTTCAACGAAAACCTGGCAACTTAAGAAAATTAGGAATGAATGCTTTGATTTATTGGGCAATCCCTTAATTTGTGACTTGGTGGCTTTACATGGGAATTCGGAGTGCTTAGCCTGCCATGGGCTGGATAATCAAAGGCCCATGATTTACAGAACACATCTTTAAAATAACTTCTCTAGAGAACCTCACTTTTAAAAAGGCTTTCAAGACTTTTAGTATCCAATTGGGCTATAATATACACTTAACTGAAATACCACTTGCATGATATGATAATTTAGCCAATATCTGGAAGAAATGTCTCAACAAGTGTTTCATCTTTTATATGCTTTTAATTGAAGCTAAGGGGAAACTGTAGTTGGTTGCCTAACACTGAATAAAACTACAAGCACATTATTTCATTTTGAAGTTGAATGTGGCCAGCAGCTTCTAATGGTATATTTTGAATGTGATCTAGTGAAATTTTTACTAAGGAAATAATAACATTTCTAAAAACATGAAACATTTGAGGATTGACTTTTCATTTTAATATCTACCTTAGTTAGCATGCCAAAATATAGCCACTCAATGCATTTTTTCTTCCTGATAAGCTCTTAAAGTATAAGTGATGTGTGGCTTTTGCTAATAGTTGGCAGCTATTGATTGTACTATGATAGCTGACTTGTTCTGCAGAATAAAGTAGAAAATCCTTTTAAATCAAAAAGCATTTCTGTACTTTGAAAATGTCATTAAAAGCGTTGAAAAGGTCACATTTTGAGATTGATGAAATAAAGATAGTCATTCCTGGCTGGATGAACAGAATGTGATTGGGAAGTGAGGCTTTAAAACTTTTGCTAGCACTTTTATAGTGCAAAACTGGGATTCACAATAGCTCTAAAAGCAATAAATAACTTTTT
This sequence comes from Gorilla gorilla gorilla, assembly GCF_029281585.2. Classification (NCBI taxonomy): domain Eukaryota; kingdom Metazoa; phylum Chordata; class Mammalia; order Primates; family Hominidae; genus Gorilla; species Gorilla gorilla. The sequence continues at coordinate 35,555,248 of NC_073231.2, forward strand.
ACATACATGATTATTTTCCTGAATAATTAAAGCTATTATTTAGACATTCAAGTGCAGATGAAACTCAGAAGAAAACATGAGGTGTTAAGATACATGAAGTTGCCAGCTTTGTAAGCAAAAGTCTCAGACTGGACTCCATTCCAAAATGGCTACCAATATTCTGTGTTTATTTATGGAGATATCATCATGTCTCTGTGTCTCACTTATTCAGTATTAAATGAATGATGATATCTATTTTGTCTTTATGAGAATCAGTAAAGATTCATTGAAGAACACAAAATAAAGGATATTCAATACTTTGAACTGTCTGAAATAAATGCTGTTTAAACTGCCAAAAAATTATTTAGATAATCAAGTATTATTAAATTGAAAATTCAGTCTTCAGTATATTTAATGGAGCTAAAACAAAGAGAAATGAGTTCTCTTCAAGTAAGCTTAATTAGCTTTCTTTGAGATGAGTTGAAGGTAGCCGAGTGAAATCAAAGCACTTATTTTGCATTATTTTTAGTGATTATTTTCAGGACTGATATTAAAAGTATATGAGACTAAGATCTTATTTTAAATTGAAACAATAACAACTCTCTTCATGCAGTATTGATTCTACATGTGACATCTAATCTTAGCCACCATTTCTATTTTATTCATACACACATTCAGTAAATATATCTTTCAACAGTCTGACTATATGATTACCCTTTCCAATGTGGCTTGACACCTTAAAAAACTCATGTTCCAATGAGAACACATGGACACAGGGAGGGGAACATCACACACCAGGGCCTGTCAGGGGGCAAGGGGAAAGGGGAGGGAGATCATTAGGACAAATACCTAATGCATGCAGGACTTAAAACCTAGATGACAGGTTGATAGGTGAAGCAAACTATCATCGCACATGTATACCTATGTAACACACCTGCATGTTCAGCACACATGTTCCAGAACTTACAGTAAAATTTAAAAAACAAGACAAAACCAAATTCATGTTCCTTGAAAACAGTACTGGTAACAATAAGGAAACAGTGCTGGCTGTGTACGTTAATACACCTCCCAAAGCTTTGTTTGTTTTATATGTGATTCTGAAACATCACTTAAGGTTAGTTCTTTCCCATGAGTGAGAGCTTATGCATGTCAAGTTTGCTGATTCATTTTCTTATGTAGAAATATTTGATGTCTATAAATTAGTTTGGCTAATTTAGAGTTGCATGCTATGAAGTGGTCATAAATCCTTCATAGATTTTAAAGGGTTTCTCATAAGACTTGCTTTTTAAAAATAAATAAATGGTGAGGATTGCTACAACCAAGAGTTCAGAGGGTACATTTAGATTATTTAGAGAATATTTAAGTTACAATTTTAACAACATTTTATCTTAGAAACACAGCCTAAATGACATCAAATTGTTACTGGGTTGAGTGGATTTAATGATTGAACAGGTTCTCTCTCTCTCACTAATAGACTGATTTTTTAAATTCTATAATTTATTGTGATGAAAGATCTCATCAAAATTTTTTGGGGGCAGGGTTGCCTATGATATATAATGATACCAATTTTTGAAGTAAAACTGATATGAATTGTGATATTGGGTTTAATGTGACACTTTATTATATGAACAAATTAGATAGTGGTAGAAGTGCTGATAACACTCTTTTGAAATATCATCAGCTATAAAGTACTGCACCACTGCTTTCTTTATAAGCAGAACTTAAATAAATCTATTTAATGATCCTATACATTTTCTTCCCTCCATGTAACACTATATTGCTGCCTGCTATAACCTGCAATTGCTTCCTTTTCCCCAAGGAGAACATTTTGCTGAAGAAATAAAAGCCATTTCAGGCACAATCAGCCCCTCTGTTTCTTAAGACATTTTTTTAATTGTAAAAGACTGAGGGAGACTCTTTTTGATGACTCTACTGTATTTTACTATTGAACAGTAATGAGTGCCTACTTCTTAAAAATGCATCCAGGAGCCCATGCATTCAACATGCCACTGTCAAAATATGCACATACATGATTGATTACCCAATTTACTGGTGATATTATATATGCCATCATAGTGCAGTTTAAATGATTTTGACAAGTACAGAAAAGTATCATTGACAGGTGCAGAAATAAATGATGGGTTTAAGCTTTCACATGTTTTTACAGCATTTCACTGACTGGCAGGTTGATAAATTAAAATTACAGTTGTAGCATCAGGCCTGAAAGCACAACTGCTTTAGATTACAAAAATAGCGCTGTGGAAACTTTGTGTACTCTCCAGAGAAGTAGCCTGGAGGGCTTTGGGGAAAAAAAATGAAGCAAATGCAGTTGGTAAAGAAATCATTAATTTTGTGGTAGCACTGAGTCTTAAAAAAACGCGAAAAAGTAGATTTTTAGAAGAAAATTGGCTTTATCTCCTTATCCCTTTTTCCCTGCAGACATAGAGAAAATTGAAACCACATCATCAAAAGACAGGCATTGAATTGGCCATTAGTAATTCCATGATGTTAGATGAGCATATTTAAAGCTTGGGGACAATTTCTTGTTAACCTTCCCTTAGTTTCAACACTACGCATGGATTTTAGCTTGTCATACTGTCACCATGATCCCATCAAGTCTGAGAAAACTTTAAGACACCACTCACTCACTGATTTTGACATTCTTAAAGAAAATGCTATTGCATCAGGCATCTTCTTTACATTCTTATTTCATTCTATTCAAGTCCTGCATCTTTTCGAGTCATGCCTGAACTTCTGCAACTGCTTTATAAGTGGCTCACTTTGGATAATATCACTCTTCAGTTAAAAGCAAAACAGCCAAGCAGGTATACATCATTGAATGGCTCCATTTCACCCATAGAATGAGCAGAAAGCTCCTTGTATTAGGATAATTTCTCAATACAGATTCTCCCTGAATTTGCCAATCTTATCTTTTGTCTTTTCCTGAATCTTCCTAGCTCACTAGACTGGAATGTCTGATAAGCTGGATATGGTGCCTTCTCTGCTGCTACTCATCCAACTTTGTCTCCCAGGAATGCCATTTTAATAGCTCCTTATTGAATTCTTACCTCACCTTGAAGAAAAACTCAGGTCCTACTTTTGTCTTGGAAATTTTCCGAATAATCTGACCAGTTTCTTTAACTTCTCAATTCCTAAATGCTTGATAGACAGCTATCATTTGATGGCATTAATATAAATCTGCTTTTGCTTTTATGTGCTCTGCTACCAACCATCCCTAAATCAGTATTGCTTTCCCTCTTTCATGTTCCTATTATTAAAGTTTTCAATATTGTACTCCATATTTTATATCACTCTAAGTACAGCCTGGAATTGTCTTCCTGTCTTCAGGCTGCTGTTTTGTTTTTTTCTTGTCTCTCTTCCTCAATGATCTCCTCTAGTAAGGCAGTCTGTCACTCCTGTGCTGATTTCACTCTCTTCTGAACTGAGAATTGGATTCTCTTAACACTTCTAAAATATTCAGTCCTTTGGATTCAATTGGTTAACATTTCTGCGATTCAGTGAAACTTTAGAAAAGATTTATAATATAACTTAATTGCTGCACAGAATGTTTTTAATAATTGATATTTATTTCCTGTTTATGATGTGTCAGACACCAAGTATTATCACATTCATAACAGCTGTTAAGAGTTAGTTATGACCCAGCATGATGGCTCATGCTTGTAATCCCAGCACTTTTGGAGGATGAGGTGGGAAGATTGCTAGAAATCAGGAGTTTAAGACCAGCCTGTCCAACACAGTGAGACGCCCCGTTTCTAGAAAATATAAGAATTAGCCAGGTGTGGTGGCTCATGCCTATAGTTCCAGCTACTTGGGAAGCTGAGGAGGGAGGATCACTTGGGCCTGGGAGGTTGAGGCTGCAGTGACTGTGATTGCACCACTGCACTCCAACCTGGGAGACAGAGTAAGGCCCTGTCTCAAAAGAAATTACTTAATAATAATATAATAATAATAATAATAATAATAAAAGATTAGTTACTACCTTAAGTGAGCAAATGGAGACTCAGGAAAGTTAAACAAATTGCTAAAGCCATCTGTCTGGGAAGTGACAGAATACGATTCAGAGGAAGGAAATCAAATCACAGAACTTGGGCTCTTAAAGCAAGTGGCTAATACTATAATAATATATAGCATCTGTAACTAAATATGAGGTTTCCTACAAAACCTGGATAAATGTAAAATAGTGTGAGTCTTTAATAAGAACGTCAAGGTTTAATAAAGTTTTCATAACAGCAGAAGTATATTGAAGATCTAAATTCTACTTCAAGACTGGAAAGAAAAGGGAGAAAATAACCCTCAAGGAAAATGGGTTCACAAACTACAGCTGTTAGCAATTATAAGGTCATTTTTGGATGCAGGGCAAGCCTTGTTGCCCTGACAGTATTTTCTCTCTCTTGTTTGGATTTAGTAGAATAGATCCTGCTCATCTCAAAGGACTTAGGAGATCCAGGCTTGGCTGGTCCATGCTTAGCTCACACATAGTCAGTGCTTCAATAGAGATAAATATAATAATTCTGATATTTTTATCATTGATGTATTCTTTTTATTTCTTTTTATAATTTTAAAATTTTCTAATGTTAACTTTAGTGGGTGCATAGTAGGCATATATATTTGTGGGGTACATGAGATATTTTCACACAGGTATGCAATGTGTAATAATCACATCAGGGAGAATGTGGTATCCATTCTCCCAAGCATTTACGCTTTGTGTTACAAACAAACAATCCAATTACACTCTTATAGTTACTTAAGATGTACAATTATGTTATTATTGACTATAGTCACCCTGTTGTGCAATCAAATAGGTCTTATTCATTCTTTCTAATTTTTTTTTGTATCCATTAACCATATCCCCACCCCTGCCCCAGTGATGTATTCTTGAAGATCTTCCAACCAAACCTGGGAAATAATATATTGTGAGATAAGTCAATATAACTTTTAAATTGTTCTGAGTTATTTAAATTATTCTGATACAGTGAACAAAATCTGAAGTTTTTTTTAACCAATGTAATAAGCATCCTCATATAAAGCTACTTATGAAAAAATTCATCAAATGAAAAATTGGTATAAATCAATATTTAATTTCAAAATACAACTAATTCATATTAAAAAGTCTTCTTTAAAAGTTCAACTTCATGCTGAAGAAGAAGAAATAATTCATGTGGACAGTTTCCTTTGGTGCTGTGAGTGTATGCTCAAAGTGGCTCAGTGTCTGCAAGGTATCAACAGTCAGTGCTTGAAGAAACTTCATGCATTTTTTGACATGTAACTTTAAAATGGAAATCTCAGTCTTCAAATGAAGGATCTTTGATTCCTTCTCATTTGTATTTTCATTAAAAAGTTGTAATAACTTTTTCAAGGCAAGACTGGTTTTAAACTAAGATTTATATATTAGAATCTTGATGATCACTCTGTGCTTATTCACCTTTCTTTTTTCTTTTTTTTGAGACAGAGTCTCTCTCTGTTGCCAGGCTGGAGTGCAGTGGCATGATCCCGGCTCACCGCAACCTCTGACTCCCCGGTTCAAATGATTCTGCTGCCTCAACCTCCCGAGTAGCTAGGATTACAGGTGTACGCCACCACGTCCAGCTAATTTTTGTATTTTTAGTAGAGCTGGGGTTTCACCATGTTGGCCAGGATGGTCCGGATCTCCTGACCTCGTGATCTGCCTGCTCGGCCTCCCAAAGTGCTGGGATTCCAGGCATGAGCCACCGCGCCTGGCCTTATTCACCTTTCTAAATGCAAACTTGATGCCTGTTTTCTCTCAGCTTATTTGCAAGATCAGAGTCTATCTGATGCAGCATTGAAAGGAAGCATTCTCCTAGCAGAATTTTATTATGTTAATTGCTCTAAAATATAATGTTTCAAGGATGATTGGAATATGAGCCACCAAACTTAAGCCCTCCATTAAAAAACAAGGTTGCTTAACATCTTAAAAAATGTTAAGATGGGCAAACATTAAATTTTAATGTTCAAATTTATTTTATAAATATATTTTATTTATAATAATATAAACAAACATTCAGTATTATGTATTTATAATAAATTTAAATATATTTAATAAATATATAAATAGTAAATATATAAAATTTGAAGTTTAAAATTTATTATGATCCCAGCCTTAGGTCTAAGATGACATCAGAATGAATTTATATGTACTTCTGCATAGGCAGTGTGGAGGCTTCCATGGCATATATTCTGGGCTCTTTGCATCTATCCTGGTCTCTGTTGTGTGAACTCCAAGCTAGTTCTAGTTCAATGTGGCTGCCTCCACCACGTGCATTTAAAACAGGGAGGGATTGTGGGACATTATATTTCGAAGATTTTCTGAAGGGACTCCAGAGATGATAAGTGTTTACAATGACAACCTGTGCATGTGTGTATGGAAAACAATGGAGGGGGATGAAAGCACCTTGTAGATGATGGCTCCCAGGCCCCACTGGTATCAGAATCACCTAGGTAGCGTTGGAAAACACTGCATCTGTTGATCTACCTGCGCAAACAGAATCACACTTGGGATGACCTTTCACTCTAGGTGTATTAGAGGGAAACTACATTAAATGAACAAAGAAGTGACAGGTTCCCCCCCCCCCCCTTCAATGACATTATTTTAGAAATCATTTCCTGGTGCATATGAAGAAAGTTCTTTTTGTATCATATATATAGTTGCAGATCAGAGACCTGAGATTTCACTCAACTTCTTTTCACAACTCCATGATCTTTCTCAGTAAGGAAATAATTTCTTGTAACTTTCTTTGACAGTTTTTTTTCCACTGCAGTATTCAGATTGGGTCTATGTTGTGATCAAACAATTTTATTTCAAAATTAGTGCAGCACATTTATCCAGGGAAGAATTTGGTTCCCCAATTTATATTAAGATGAGATGCATATTAAAAATGTATCAATATTTCTACTTAAAAAATTTAAATGACAATTACTAGACTAGTATTCATCATTAAAATCTGAAACATCTGTACTCACATTGCTTGATAACTCATTTCATGACAATTTTTATCTTTCCCCATTATAATAACTTCTGTTGGTTTTTATAATGAAACTTCTTTTGTTTTTTATAATGTAACTCAAAGCACTGCCTATAAAAATGGAGATTTATTCTATGAACTATTTCTATGAACTATTTTAAAGCTTTCTGATTGACTCGACTCTTTAGAACATGATACATAAATATACCTTCCAGAATTGTAATAATAGCTAACATTTATGAGCAATTCTTATGTGTCAAAAACTGTGCTAAATGTTTGATATAAATTATTATCTAAATCTTTTAATCTCCATTTCGCAAACAAGAACCTGAAGCTTGGGCGTTTAAGTGGGGAGATGGATAAAGCTGGAAACCATCATTCTCAGCAAACTATCGCAAGGATAAAAAACCAAGCACTGCATGTTCTCACTCATAGGTGGGAATTGAACAATGAGAACACTTGGACACAGGAAGGGGAACATCACACACTGGGGCCTGTCATGGGGTGGGGGGAGGGGTAGCATTAGGAGATATACCGCCTGTAAATGACGAGTTAATAGGTGCAGCACACCAACATGGCACATGTATACATATGTAACCTGCACGTTGTGCACATGTACCCTAGAACTTAAGTAAAGTATTAAAAAAAAAAGTAATTGCCTAAACTAACACATCTAGCTTGTAAGTGTCCAAGCCTATGAGGGTGAAAGCAACTTTCACCAGTGCATATTAACAAATACTTTAAGACACTGACAGGCAGTGGATTGAAGTATGCAATATTTAGCAGTGATTATTCATTAATATAATTCACACATTTTTATTGAACATAGAATTAAAATTAATGTGAGTGAGGTGTGCTGTGGACAAATTCAATGTTACATACTCACATGTCAACTGATGTAATAAACCATATACCATGCACTTATTCTGACATGTAACTATGGATTAAAAGTCATAAATTTGATCATCACAGAGGAATGGGAGGCAGGACCAGACTGCAGTTCCCACTCGGACAGACAGAGCAGTGTGCAGAGGCTCGCATGGTGAATTTTAGCTTCAGATCAACTGCAAGAATGAACCAGCAATCCCAAGAGGACCCACAGACCCTCTGAAGGAGGCAGAGTGCTTCTGCAGGACCCAGGAGACATCCCAAATACTGTGAGTGCCCCAACTGCAGAAGTGGGAAAGGGAGATCCTCCTCTCCCAAACACACACCCCCAACTGGAGAAACTGAAGGTCTGTTTGTGGCAGAAAAGTTTCCGACCTTATCTGGAGCTGAGTCAATTTCAAGAGCTGAGTGAAATACAGGGATAGAGGAAGCAGTGGGAAAGGCCCAGGGAGCTCGCTGGGTCTTCAAGCAGGCCATTCCTGCCTGGCACCACAGGGATCCATCAGGAGGGTGGCCAGAGGAGCGAGGGAAAAACACCACAGGCAGAAGGAAATCTCCAGCTGAACTTTGTAACAACTTGAAAGGGGCAAGAAGCCTCCTAGCCAAAATTCAAGGGACAGCGGGAATCCAGTGTGCAGACTCCACAGGCTGGGGAAGAACCAAACCCTTTTCTTTTGCAGCTGGGAGACAGGTAGCCTGGGGCAAGTTCTCAAGCCTGGCTCACCCACTGCCTGCAAACCAACTTGGGGCTGTTAGCGGGGGCATGGTGGGAGTGAGACCTGCCCTTTGGTTTGTATGGGAGCTGGTTAAGCCCTGTGACTGCCAGTTTTCTCCCACTTCTCTGACAACCTTCATGATTCAGAAGAGGCAGCCATAATCCTTCTTGACCGGGGAACCTCATCTCCGTCCCCCACAGCAGCCACAGCAAGACCCATCGAAGGAGAGCCTGAGCTCGGACATGCCTATCCCTGCCCCCACCTGATGGTCCTGCCCTACTCACCCTGGTAGCTGAAGACAAAGGGCATATAATCTTGGGAGTTCTAGGGCCCCACCCACCATTGGTTCCTCTCCATACTACCACAGCTGATGCTCCCTGGAAAGTGCCACCTCCCAGCAGAAGGCCAACCAGCACAAAAATAGAGCATTAAACCACCAAAGCTGAGAACCCTGACAGAGTCCATTTCATCACAGGACTCTGCAGACAACCCCCAGTACCAGACTGGAGCTGGGTGGCTAGACCCAGAAGAGGGACAACAATCACTGTAGTTCGGCTCACAGGAAGCCACATCTACAGGGAAAGGTGGAGAGTATACATCAAGGGAACTCCCTGTGGGACAAAAGAATCTGGACAACAGCCTTCAGCCCTAGACCTTCCCTCTGACAGACAGTGCCTACCCAAATGAAAAGGAACCAGAAAACCAACTCTGGTAATATGACAAAACAGGCCCTTTAACACCCCCAAAAATCACACTAGTTCATCAGCAATGGATCCAAACCAAGAAGAAATCCCCGATTTACCTGAAAAAGGGTTCAGGAGGTTAGTTATTAAGCTAATCAGGGAGGCACAAGAGAAAGGCAAAGCCCAATGCAAGGAAGTCCAAAAAAAGTGAAGGGAGAAATATTCAAGGAATACATAAAGAAACAAACAATAAAAAATTCAGGAAACACTGGACACACTTACAGAAATGCAAAATGCTCTGGAAAGTCTCAGCAATAGAAATGAACAAGTAGAAGAAAGAAATTCGGAGTTCAAAGACAAGGCCTTCAAATTAAACCAATCCAACCATGACAAATAATAAAGAATAAGAAAATATGAACAAAGCCTCTAAGAAGCCTGGGGTTATATTAAATGACCAAACCTAAGAATATCGGTATTCCTGAGGAAGAAGAGAAATCTAAAAGTATGGAAAACATATTTGGGGGAATAATCGAGGAAAACTTCCCTGGCTTTGCTAGAGAACTAGACATCTAAATACAAGAAGCACAAAGAACACCTGGGAAGTTCATCACAAAAATATCATCACCTAGGCACACTGTCATGAAGTTATCTAAAGTTAAGATGAAGGAAAGAATCTTAAGAGATGTGAGACAGAAGCACCAGGTAACCTACAAAGGAAAACCTATCAGATTAACAGCAGATTTCTCAGCAGAAACCCTACAAACTAGAAGGGATTGGGGTCCTATCTTTAGCCTCCTTAAACAAAACAATTATCAGCCAAGAATTTTGTATCCAGCGAAACTAAGCATCATATATAAAGGAAAGATACCATCTTTCTCAGACAAACAAATGCTGAGAGAGTTTGCCAGTACCAAACCACTACTATAAGAATTGCTAAAAGGAGCTCTAAATCTTGAAACAAATCCTGGAAATGCATCAAAACAGAACCTCTTTAAAGCATAAATCACACAGGACCTAGAAAACAAAAGTATAAAAGTTAAAAAGAAAAAAACAAAACCAAGGTACGCAGGCAACAAATAGCATGATGAATGCAACGGTACCTCACATCTCAATACTAAACATTGAATATAAATGGCCTAAATGATTTGCTTAAAGGATACAGAACTGCAGAATGGATAAGAACTCACCAACCAACTCTCTGCTGCCTTCAGGAGACTCACCTAATACGTAAGGACTCACATAAACTTCAAGTAAAGGGGTGGAAAAAGGCATTTCATGCAAATGGACACCAAAAGTGAACAGGGGTAACTATTCTTATATCAGGCAAAACAAACTTTAAAGTAACAGCAGTTAAAAGAGACAAAGAGGGACATTATATAATGGTAAAATACCTTGTCCAACAGGAAAATATCACAATCCTAAACATATATGCACCTAACACTGGAGCTTCCAAATTTATAAAACAATTACTAATAGACCTAAGAAATGTGATAGACAGCAACACAATAATAGTGGGGAACTTCAGTACTCCACTGACAGCACTAGACAGGTCATCAAGACACAAAGTCAACAAAGAAACAATGGATTTAAAGTTTACCTTAGAACAAATGGTCTTAACAGATATATACAGAACATTTCATCCAACAACTGTAGAATACACACATTCTATTCAACAGTGCATGGGACTTTCTAAAACATAGGCCATACAATAGGCCATAAAATGAGCCTCAATAAATTTAGGAAAATTGAAATTATATCAAGCACCTCTCAGACCACAGTGGAATAAAAGTGGAAATCAACTCAAAAAGGAATCTTCAAAACCTTGCAAATACATTGAAATTAAATAGGCTGCTCTGGAATGGACATTGAGTCAAAAACAAAATTAAGATGGAAATTTAAAAATTCTTTGAACTGAACGACAATAATGGCACAACCTATCAAAACCTCTGGGATACAGTAAAGGTGCTAAGAGGAAAGTTCATAGCCCTAAATGCCTACATCAGAAAGACTGAAAAAGTACAAACTGACATTCTAAGGTCACATCTCAAAGAACTAGAGAAACCAGAACAAACCAAAACCAAACCCAGTAAAAGAAAGGAAATAACCAAGATCAGAGCAGAACTAAATGAAATTGAAACAGAAAGAAATAATACAAAAGATAAATGGAACAAAAAGCTAGTTCTTTGAAAAGATAAATACAACTGATAGACCATTAGCAAAATTAACCAAGAAAAGAAGAGAGAAAATCCAAATAACCTCATTAAGAAACGAAACAGGAGGTATTATAACTGACACCACTGAAATACAAAAGATCATTTAAGGCTACTATGAACACCTTTATGCACATAAACTAGAAAACCTAGAAGAGATGGATAAATTCCTGAAAAAATACAATCCTCTTGGCTTAAATCAGGAAGAATTAGATACCCCGAACAGACCAACAACAAGCAGGGAGATTGAAATGGTAATTTAAAAATTACCAACAAAAAAATGTCCAGGATCAGACGGATTCACAGCAGAATTCTACCAGACATTCAAAGAAGAATTGGTACCTATCTTTTGATGCTATTCCACAAGATAGAGAAAGAAGAAACCCTCCCTAATTTATTCTATGCAGCCAGCATCACCCTAATACCAAAACCAGGAAAGGACATAACCAAAAACGAAAACTACAGACCAATATCCTTGATAAACATAGAGGCTAAAATCCTTAACAAAATACTAGCTAACCAAATCCAACAACATATCAAAAAGATAACCCACCATGATCAAGTAAGTTTCATACCAGGGATGCAGGGATGGTTTAACATATGCAAGTCAATAAATGTGATATACCACATAAATAGAATTAAAAATAAAAATCACACGATAACCTCAATAGATGCAGAAAAAGCATCTGACAAAATCCAGCATCCTTTTATGGTTAAAACTCTCATCCCTCAATGTAATGAAAGCCATCTATGAAAAACCCACAGCCAACATAATACTGAATGGGGAAAAGTTGGAAGCATTCCCTCTGAAAACTGGAACAAAACAAGGATGCCCACTCTCACCACTCCTCTTCACATAGCACTGGAAGTCCTAGCCAGAGCAACTAGACAAGAAAAAGAAATAAAGGGCATCTAAATCAGTAAAGAGGAAGTAAAACTGTCACTGTTTGCTAACAATATGATTGTTTTCCTTGAAAACCCTAGAGACTCCTCCAGAAAGCTCCTAGAATGGATAAAAGAATTCAGCAAAGTTTCTGGGTACAAGATTAATGTACACAAATCAGTAGTTCTGCTACACACCAACAGTGACCAAGCTAAGAATCAAATAAAAAACGCAATCCACTTTACGATGGCTGCAAAAAAATTTAAAATACTTAGGAATATACCTAACCAAGGAGTCAAAAGACCTCTACAAGGAAAACTACAAAACACTGCTGAAAGAAATCACAGATGACACAAATGGAAATACTTCCCATGTTCATGGATGGGTAGAATCAATATTGTGAAAATGACCACACTGCCAAAAGCAATCTACAAATTCAATGCAATACCAATCAAAATACCACTATCATTCTTTACAGAATTAGAAAAAACAATTCTAAAATTCATATGGAACCAAAAAAGAGCCCGTATAGCCAAAACAAAACTAAGCAAAAAGAACAAATCTGGAGGCATCACACTACCTGATTTCACACTATATTACAAGGACATAGTCACCAAAACGGCTTGGTACTGGTATAAAAATAGGCACATAGACCAATGGAACAGAAAAGAGAACCCAGAAATAAACCCAAATACTTACAGCCAAATGATCTTCGACAAAGCAAACAAAAACATAAAGTGGGAAAAGGACACCCTATTCAACAAATAGTACTGGGATAATTGGCAAGCCACATGTAGGAGAATGAAACTGGATCCTCATCTCTCATCTTATACATAAATCAACTCAAGAAGGATTAAAGACTTAAATCTGAGACCTGAAACTATAAACATTCTAGAAGATAACATTGGAAAAATGCTTCTAGACATTGGCCTAGATTTCATGACCAAGAACTCGAAAGCAAATTCAATAAAAACAAAGATAAATAGTTGAGATTTAATTAAACTAAAGAGCTTTTGCATGGCAAAAAGAAGAGAGTGAGCAGACAACCCACAGAGTGGGAAAAAATCTTCACAATCTATACATCTGACAAAGGACTAATATCCAGAATCTACAATGAACTCAATCAAATCAGTAAGAAAAACACAAACATCCCATCAAAAAGTGGGTTAATTACATGAATAGACAGTACTCAAATGAAGATATACAAATGGCCAAGAAACATATGAAAAAATGCTTAACATCACTAATGATCAGGCAAATGCAAATCAAAACCATAATGCAATACTAGCTTACTTCTGCAAAAAATGGCCATAATCAAAAAATCAAAAAACAGTAGATGGTGGAGTGGATGCAGTGAATAGGGAACACTTCTACACTGCTGGTGGGAATGTAAACTAGTACAACCACTATAGAAAACAGTGTAAAGATTCCTTAAAGAACTAATAGTAGAACTACCATTTGATCCAGCAATCCCACTCTGGGTATCCACCTAGAGGAAAAGAAGTCATAATATGAAAAAGATACTTGCACATGCATGTTTATAGCAGCAGAATTCGCAATTGCAAAATCATAGAACCAACCCAAATGCCCAACAATCAAAGAGTGGATAAAGAAATTGTGGTGTATATTTATATGATGGAATACTAATCAGCCATAAAAAGAAACAAATTAACGGCGTTTGCAGTAACCTGGATGAGACTGGAGACTATTATTCTAAGTGAAGTAACTCAGGAATGGAAAACCAAACATCGTATGTGTTCACTGATAAGTGGGAGCTAAGCTATGAGGATGGAAAAGCATAAGAATGATACAATGGACTTTGGGGACTTGGTTGGGTGGGAAGGTTGGGAGGGGGGTGAGGGCTAAAAGACGACAAATATGATGCAGTGTATACTGCTTGGGTGATGGGCGCACCAAAATCTCACCAATCACCACTAAAGAACTTACATCTTCTCACTGAAAAAGGTAGCAGAGAGCTACATACATGCTTTTATTTTTTTGAGACGGGGTCTCACTTTGTTGCCTACGCTGGAGTGAAGTGGTGCAATCTCGGTTCATTGTAGCCTGGACCTCCTGGGCTCAAATGATCCTCCCACCTCAGCCCCCCAGGTGGCTAGGACTACAGGCACGGCACCACGGCCAGCTAATTTTTGTAATTTTTTGTAGAGATGATGTTTCACCATGTTGTCCAGTCTGGTCTCGAACTCCTGAACTCAAGTGAGTCGCCCACCTTAGCATACATACTTTTGGACAATCTTATTTAAAATAATTTTCTTGAGGGAACAGAAACATTTAGCTATAAATTAAAATATCCATTCAGCAGAATCATTTGGGTTGCCTTTCACACCACTTTACTTTTAAGACATAAGCAATATCTTATGTGTGCCATGCTAATTTTCCCACTTTGAGCATTTGCTGAGCGATACATTATTTTTTTTTTGGAAAGTTTTTCTCAGGGTTCTAATAATCAGTGCTAAACTCTTGATAAATTTAAAACAAAGATCACTTAGGGTCTGCCTTTTAAAACAGAAGTATGCAATAAAAAAGGAATTCCATCTCATAATAGCCAGGAGAACAGTAAAGGCTGCACAGAAACTGCATGAAGTGAGGCGTGAAGAGAAGCTATTTCAGGCCTTTTGACTTGAGGGCAAATACATATGCATTCAAACTAAAAGATTTCTTCAGGTGTAGAGATTTTTAACAATAGGAGCTGATGATCAATGTAGGGAAAAAAGCATGCTTTGTCACTTTTTTTGGGCCAGACCAACTCGACCTTTCATTTTCCATGTAGTCTTCAAATAAATGCATATATTCCATTTTTTTGTCTTCTACATCCCCTAATAATTATTTTGATTTCCATGATTTGAGTGGCTTTCTGAAAAGCTTTTATGAAGAGTAGAAAGGTATTGGGAACCATGTTGTTGAATGAGTGATTGATAGAAATATTCAATGACCATGTACAAAGTAATAAAAGAAAATTGATCTGGTCACTTAAAAATCTAACCCCATTCCATGTTTCTGGTCATTAAGCATCAGTATTGTGGCTGCCTATATATGACAGCTTATTTTTCCCTCATCAAATATAGCATGATTTCTCTAGGCAAGACATTGCATTTTTCACGACTTTTTTATACAATATCATCTATAATATTGAAAGTGCAAAAGTCCTTTCATAATGCACTTTAATATGTTAGTCAAAGGAGTATTTGATCAGATACAAACAACATTGCTTATTCTTAGTTTGAAATGCCTAAAAATAGAACATGTGCACTCATGTCAAAAACACATTATTGTTATTGTTTTATTACTATTACTTTTTGGGACAGAGTCTTGCTCTGTCACCCAGGCTGGAGTGGAGTGCAGTGGTGTGATCTTGGCTCACTGCAACTTCCGCCTCCCAGGTTCAGGCAATTCTCCTGCCTCAGCCTCCCAAGTAGCTGGGATTATAGGCATGTGCCACCATGCCCAGCTAATTTTTGTATTTTTAATAGAGACTGAGTTGCACCATGTTGGCCAGGCTGGTCTTGAACTCCTGACCTCAGGTGATCCGCCCACCTCCCAAAATGCTAGGATTACAGGCATGAACCACCGCGCCCGGCCAACAATATATTATTCTTAAAGATAGATATGTATTGTGACTAAGAAGGATACCGTCAGAGCAGGCAAGCATTCGTCTTATTTAAATTTGCCTCAGGGTTCCTCAGCTTTGGGTGCAAAGAAGCAGTCAATGTGAGTGAACTGGAGAAATTAAAGTGAAATGAGAGCTAAGGAGAAAAGATAGATATTGATTGTGAAGACAGACTTAGGGAAGTGGGTGAAGAAACAGTGAATAGAGTAGATTGAAAAGAAATAGAGAATGGCAATGGGTAGACAGGCTTGGAACGGTGAAGCTATGGCTCAGAGGAATTTTTAAAACCAATCTGAGTATATTTTTACATGAAGAGAATATGGATGATCACTGTGTACCTTGTTTAGCCTTTATGGAAGATACAGGATTTCATATACATTCATTAGCTGCATTTCTGAGGTCACAATACAACCTAGGGAGCATTTTAGTTAAGTCTTTATAAAACATAGATAGCAATGTTGCATGCAATGATATGTTATGATTTTGAATATGATGTTAAATGACTGAAAATACCATCTCAGAAGTTCTTGGCAATTTGAATTAAATAATTAATACTTAAAGTATTTAAATATATACTTACCCAACAGACAGGAAAGGTTCCTTTGATTCAAGTCTATGAAAAAATATGAAAATTTTCTTTTAATATAAAAATTTGCTGTATTTTCAAAAATTGCTTTTACATGAACCTGACAAAATTATTATACTTGTTTGGATGAAAATGCATAATGTATCACCAGTAAAAAGCTATAAATAATATATCAAGACCTAATCTGGATGAATTCAATTTGCAGCTGGATTAATGCAGAAGCTAAATAAAATGAGAGTCTTGGAATGAGGACATAACATTTAACTGATATATTAAGATGATCATAGTATTAGTCTAATTCTGATTGCACTCTCTGTATCTACTCATTTTCTTTATACATGGTAATTTGTTTGTAGAAGTTTCTATATATCTATTTGTGGTGGTTGTAATAGTGAAATAATTTATAATGTGCTTGTTACATGTTAGTTGAATAACTGATTTACTCAGAAGAGAGAAGCAGCATACCATATATAGTTATTTATTGGTCTTAACACCCCTTAGGGTGGGGTAGTGTCAGCTCACAAATTTGGGTCCTTCAGCCTCCTTTGTGTCTTCTAAAAACTTGGTATTTTCTGTACCTCAATATCTCAAAGGGAAAGTCTAATCCTGAAGGTTGTGGTTCATTTGAGAAAGCCACTTTAAAACATATTCTGTGTTTTATTTTTCTCATTATAAAATGGGCTAGGCTTACTTTCAGCTACTTTTCTAATTTCATAAATTAACTTTCCATTTTTTTTTTACAACATGTAAGAAGTAAATCAGGAAAGACTCCACTTCTAAATAGTTCCTAGATAATAATTAAGGAAACCTGTTGGTAAGTGTATTTTGGCCACGCCAGTTTCATTATAGGTTTCTTAAGATACAGTTAAGGGTTAAATGTAGGCGAACTGAAGATATTTTTAACTAAATCCTGGCGTTTAAGATTTTTAAGAAGCACAGTTGAAATGACTATCTTAGAATTAGGCTAAACATTTATTTTTATAAATGTGAGTCCAAACAACCAAGGCACTAATTACTTTTTTGTCTCTATTTCATTCTGTGTAGGCAAAAATGTGCTTACGAGAAATATACCTTGGTGCGTTCATAGGCAGAGCTGACATGCATCTCTGCCATATACCATGCTGCTTTGGGTGAATCATAATAGCAGAAAAGGGATTTTTAGGAAGCAAGTGCCTTAGCAATCCCTTTGGACAGCTCTAGGTAGGGTAGAAGCAGATAAAACCAATAGTTGGTGCTAAGAGTTTTGAGAGGTTTATTTATGTAATCTTTCCTTTTCTGAATTCCAATATTATTCACATCTCTAACTGTAGGTACATTAATTGCCTTATTGTGTTTGTTTTTCTCATACATTTGTGATCTACATAAGCAAACAGAACTAGGGAGGGAAAAGCTGAAGCAACGAAAAATGTTTGGATATATTTGCTTTATAAGACACGACCAGTGCCAAGTGATCAAAAGGAAATTGCCTTGAAGAAATGAGGGGGATTCTATATAATATGATGCAGGAGATTGTTCACGTATTTAGACCATCAACACGATAATGATACTACTTTATTTTCCACCTGATAATACTGGAAATAAAGATAATATGTGGGCATTAATGGGATCCCTTCTCTCTGTATTTGCCAATAATTTCAGCCTAACATTTATCAGACATTAGTGTATGTGTGTGATTTGCTTGTTTGAAGTGCTACTCTCCAGCCTCCTATGTTCCCCATTTTCTATACACTACATCGTCCCCCTTGCCTCTCACTGGTACGTGATTCTTAGTGGCACTGAATAATATAATGAGAATATTTTAAAAGGTTTTATATCTTTCTCCTCTCTCTTTTTTCAGCCTCCATGTCTCATTAGTTAGCAAGTCCCATCAATTTTTCCTTTGGGACTCTCATGTCCCCCTCTGCATTCCATTCCCAGCCTGGTTTTCATTAGTTACCCCAGCCTAGTTAGTCTCTCCGAAATTCTTTGTTCAAAGTCACTTCAACTTTACACACTGCTCTCACACTAAGCTTCCATCAATGCTGCCACTCACTTCCTTTGGGCAAGTACTGCATTGCACCACTTTAGGGTGGCATAAGCAACTTGAATAAAAGCAAAGCCCACCACTTTTGATTTTCCCTCTGCAATTATCAAAATACGGAGTTCAGAATGTGTTTGCAGTAGTATTTATTGATTGATTTCTCTCTCTCTCTCTTTTTTTTTTGAAGGTTTCAGACAAGCAACTGTTGGATTAGAGCATACAGGGACATATATTGTCCTACTGCCCCCTGTGGTTAGTATGATTTGTCTGACTAGCTAGTTATTAATAGTTGTCCCCTTCTCCTACCACTTCAAGCCCACTTCAACCAGCTCCTTCCAAATGCTCAAGAGAAGACTTCAGAAGAAAATTCAAAGTTTTCAAAATGATGTTGGATTGAAAGTTCTGATGATGTTCTATAAACCAAGAGTTTGCAAACTGTGGCCAAATCCTGCTCACCCTCTGATTGTGTATAGCCCCAAGCTAAGAATGGTTTTTACATTTTAAAGTAGCTGGAAAATATCAAGAGAAGAGTAATATTTTGTGACACATGAAAATTACATGAAATTCAAACTTCAGTGTCCGTAAATAAAGCTTACTGAAACAGAGCCATGTGACTTCATTTACATATTGTTTAAGGCTGCTTTGTGCTACGGCAATAAGTTGAGTAGTTGTGGCAGAGGAGACTGCATGTCCAAAATCCTAAAATATTTGCTATGTGGCCTTTATAGAAAAAGTATGCCAGTGTGTGAGATATTATTTTGTTGGAAGGAATTGGAAACAACCTCCTAAAATAGGCTTTCTTTACTTTTAATACATATCAAGTTATTTTCCTAGATTTAGAAATTCAGAATAATTTGAATTCCTTCTCTACATCACCATTTCAACCTCTGATCCTACTAACATATTCACCTGAAATGTTTTTATGTTACCACCTTTCTTGATTTCATTAATCATAAGATGGTACCCAAACTTTTAAGATCTTCACAAACATGCCCTCACCAGTTTTCCATGTCATTCTTTACTGCTTCTCTAACTAAACAATAAGCACTTCATTCCAGAAAAACTAAGTATTGTCCAGACACATCTGACTTGGCTTTGCTTTGGTACACTTAGCATTATATATCTATACCAGAATGCTGTTTTTTCCCATGCATGATCTATTTACCATTTACATTTATCTCAATCTAACTAACTCCTTCTTAAAGCTGATCTTGAAGCCTTCATTTTACAGGGACAAGCCCATCTCTGAGGTAATACTTATCATCACCATCACTATGACATATCCTCTGAACAATGTTATTCAATTAAAAAAAACTGAACTTAGAGTCTCATTAAGACTGGTAAGAATATTAAACCTGTACTCTGTTTAGACAAGAGACTTCCAACAGTTTTGTGTTAAGTCTTCTGATGGGTCTAGAGGGGAGAATGTTGCCGATGGTTCATGAACTGAGCTGAAAGAAAAGATTATTGGTCATTGGTTCCTCCAAGCCATAGATGATAAGTCCAAGGTACCAGGACTCCCAAGTATCTTTTGTGGTGAAATAGGGCAGGAAATCTTGGTGGGTGCCACCATCAGGCCACTCTACCTTTTGTCTCATCCTCAAAATGATGACACACTGCAGAGTGGAGAGACAACTGGCCCGTGTTGAATGATGCTCTGCTTTGAAACCAACTGCTTAGTTGTTGTTCACTATATTGAGGCAGCTTCCCTAGGCTTGGGATGATTCAGGGACTCTGGCTAACCTCATTTTTCTCAATTATATAGCAAACATCTTAGCCAACTCAAGGAGTTTGGGGAAGAATATGAGATTTTCTATTCAGAGCATCTAGCACTGTTCCTGGCAGAGTGGATCCTGATGGTCACGACCATACCAGAAACAGGTTGTTAATTCTAAAGTCTGAAACTGCTTGGAATGTATGAATAGATCATTTTAGTAGTGTTGGTCCTGAAAAATGAAAAAAAAGTAAAAGAAGTAAACTGCTAGGAGGAATATTCCTTTGTAGAAAATTATCTATCAATTTAATCTGTAGAAACGGATCATTACATTGTGATATGCCTAGAGAGAACTTTTCTAAGATTTTTTTACAAGGTAATTGTTTCATGAAGAAAAGAATGTTTTTTATCTTTCCTAAGATTTACTTTTCATGTGAAATAGGTAGTAAATTTAATAATACTTCATTCAGGACCCACTAGAATTAGGAGTAGAATAAGATAAACAAACGACAGCCTTCAGAAAAGTAAGACATAGTGGAGAAATAAAATAGAACACAGAATGAAGGTCAATATTTGGAGCTAAATGAATTATAATACTTTTTATTTAATAAAAACTAAATTGTATTTACTGAAGGCCAGGTATTATTCAACATTCTTTATAAACACTAATTTATTTAAACATCATGATACAATCTGAGGTAGTTCTCATTTTATAGATGAGGAAACTGAGACCAAAAGATATTAAGTACCTTGTCCAAAATCACACAGCTCATAAGTGGTTGAGCTAGGATTTGAATTCAGACATCCTGACTCTAAAGTTCATGTGTCATCTATTTTATTTGTTTTGCTTGGTTTACATGTGCCTCAAGGTACTGTCACATTGTCTCTCTTTATACTTCTATGCTCTATTGAGAAAGCTCACCTGGATTCAGATGTTGGAAATTCCAAAACTTACATCTCTGGCATCATTCTATTTATGGTAGGTGGCTATAGCTGCCCACAAAATATCTGTAATTGTACATGCCTCTAAGCTAACCTATCTCAAACTAAATTTACTGTCTTCCTCCCTTTATTTATTTATTTATTTTTTGAGACAGAGTCTTGCTCTGTTGCCCAGGCTGGAGTGCAGTGGCGTGATCTCGGCTCACTGCAAACTCCGCCTTCTGGGTTCACGCCATTCTCCTGCCTCAGGCTCCCGAGTAGCTGGGACTACAGGTGACCCCCACCACGCCTGGTTAATTTTTTGTATTTTTAGTAGCGACGGGGTTTCACCGTGTTAGCCAGGATGGTCTCGATCTCCTGACCTCGTGATCCGCCTGCCTCGGCCTCCCAAAGTGCTGGGATTACAGGCGTGAGCCAGCACGCCTGGCCCTTCCTCGCTTATTTTGCTCTTCCTTGTTTTTCCCTAACTTGGAAAACTCAGCCACTTAGGTGACCAAACTAAAAAGAAAGACTGGAGTCATTCTCATGAACTCATTTCCAACAACATTTCTAGTTCTGTTGTTTCTGTTGCCAAAAGTCCTCTTGATTCTGTACTTGCCTCTCAGTTCTTATTTTCACAGTTCAAGTGATCATCAACTTTTATATGATCCATTAATCTCTTCAATGACCTTCCTTCTTCAGTATTTCTTTGGTGTTGCCATATCTACTAACAGAATTAAATTTCTAAAATACACATATAGTCATGTAATTCTCCTCATTACAAATCTCTGCATGTTTCCAGGAAGTATTTTCTTATAAGACACAATGGGTTTGTTAGTGGTACTTCATAACTATTTTCATAGCACTCTGTAACACTTAACCGTGGTGAATTAAAAATTTCCAGTGTAATTGCCAAGCTCCCCCTAAGACTGCACACTCCTTGGAGGTACAAACAAACTGTATTTCAAGTACCCAGAATCATGCCTACTTCACTGGAGGCTCTCAGTAATGATTTTGTTAGATGAACCTTCCCTGCCTTGCTCCCCGACTTCTAGTCCCATGTTTTGCCTACAGAGTACAATCCAGTATAACTTTATTACTATATTTATAGTATTAATATAACTAAAAGTTCATTCACAATCTGGTTCCAGTGTACCTTCTCAGCCTTTGTCTTCTATGACTTCAGTCTACAGACTCCACGCTCCAGCCAAGCTGAGCAAATTGCTTACTGTCTGGGTGGCATCTTGCTTTTTCCCCTGTGCATTGGCATTTTGCTTTCCCACATCCTGCTTTTTCTCTTGTGCTTCGGCATATGCGTGTTTTTGCAGAAATAATTTCGAAAGCTTTTGAAAGACTAGAGCTTTATCATGAATCCAAAGCATGTTATAAAAATATCCACCTATTATATTTACAGAATTTTGTAGTTAAAACTTCCAGGCAGTGATACTACTTACCATTATCTGATCTGTTCTTTTTAGCTATGACAACCCAAGCCCTGACCTACATTTAAGATGGATGTGCCAAAGGGCTTAAGTGTACAGGTTCTAGAATCAGATTGCCTAATTCCAGTCATGACTCTACCACCTCTGGCTGTGTGGCCTTGGAGAAGTAAGTGACTTCTCTTTGTGCCTCAATTATTTCATTTGCAAAATGGAAATAATAGTAGACCTATCTCAAAGAGCTACTGTGAGAAATAAATATATAACTACACACATTAGATAACTAAATAACTTAAATAAATAGTGGATAAATGGTTAATAAATATTAACCATCATTGTTATTACTTTTTTTTTTTTAAATCTCTGAGTCCTCGAATCCTTGTTCCTGCATTCATGGCCAGTTAATAGAAATAGAGAGTTCAGGTTGGGGAATAGGTTGGGATATATTGGAGAAGATATGCAGTAGTCAGCAGATGGAAATGTGGGTTCAAAACTCAGGTGAGACATTTGGGCTGGAAATAGATTCAGGAGTCATGTCATCAATGCAGAATTAGTATATTAAATCATAAGAGAGAATAAGTTCGCCCAGAGATAGTGAAGAATAAGAAGAAAAGAGTGGAGTGAAGAATATTTATTTGGGATCACTAACAGGACCTTAGATGTGTAGAAGCAAAGTTCAGAAGGGGGCAGGAAATCTGTTCTGGCAGTTGCATTAACCTGTACCTGGCATGGCACCCAACACATAGCAGATGCTCCCCAAATGTTGACTGACTGAGAAAACCTGTGCCTAGATCTATGCCACTGGCTTTCAATCTGTTCTGTAGGATAAAAGTAAATAAAGAAGAGAATATTATCTCTGAAAGTGGCTCCTGTGTGCCTTACTCAAGCCAGCAAGGAGTAGGAATTGAGAAGTGTTAACATTCTCCACTAAAGTCGATTTACAGGCCAAAGCTAGTGTCCAAATCTAGTGATGTTTGAAATCTTGTTTGTCTACCCTTTAGGAATTAATCTCTTAATAGGGAATAGAGGACTTCTTTTTTTTTAACTGCATACTTTTTTTCTCCAAAGGAATTTTCCTATGCATTTCAAAGAGTTTTAAAGACCAATGTGGGTGCAAATATTTTGTGTAGAAAAAAACAGTGTGGCTGACTCCTATCTGTCCCCACCACACTTCCACAAACAACGAGGAAGTCTAACAATTATCACAAGAGTCAGAGCTTGCGATGTGCCAGGGACTCTGCCAAGCTCTCTCACACATGGAATTTTGACAACAGCATATAAGAAAACTAAAGTTCAGAAAAACCTAGTAATTTATTTAAAGCCACGCAGTGCTGTTATCTGAATGTCCTCTCTAAAACTCACGTTGAAGTTTACTTGCTATTGTGATGGTAGTAAAAAGTGAGACCTTCAAGAGATGATTAGGCCATGAGGACTTTACCCTCATGAATGGATTTATGTCATTATTGCGGATGTGGATTTGATCCGCTTTTTCTCTCTGTTTTGTGCATGCGTTTCTTCACCATATGATGCTTTCCACCAAATTATGATGCAACAAGAAATCCCTCACTAGACACTGCCTCTTGATTTTGAACTTCTCAGTCTCTAGAACTGTGCGCCAAATAACTTACATTTTTTATAAATCATCCAGTCAGTGTTACTCTGTGATAGTAGCAGGAAACGAACTAAGACACACAGCAAAGTGACGGAGTCTGAATTCAGTCACAGGTCTAACTCCAAAGTCTATACAGCCACTGTTCTGTACTCTTAAGAAAAGACAAAGAACACAATAAATGCTACACTGGCCATATATTTCGTCTATCTGGCCCCACACTGGGTATGATGGTGGCCCGGGCTATTTTAAGTTATTCCTTAGCTAACTGATTGCTTGTTATTTATGGAATAATTTAGCATGATATTTTATAAATAACTTAATATACTTCTTAAGAATTATAGAAATCTTGTTTTGATATTTAAAATTTAGTTTATATCTCATCCTTAACTATTTGTAATCTAAACACATCCATATGACATTTTAATCACTCCAAGGCATTCTGATTTAAAAAAGCTTTTTTACAAGGTAAATGGTTAAATGGGAGCAACAGATGATGACTGATCAAAGATAAGCACTTGTAAGTGATTCTTAGGCGTCTTCTTACAGAATATTTTGCATATTAAAACATAACATAATCCTATCAGTATTCTTAAAAATTCATTTATTGCCTAAAGATTTAATAAAGAAAGAGTCTTCTTTATGTAATAGGGAAAGGATATTCATGGATAACTGTAGGTGAATTCTGAGATCTACCAAAGATCAGAATCTGTCGGTGGTACTTATTCTCTTAGTTATTCTTGTCCCCTAACCTGAAAACTAAACAAAACAATCCCAGGCTTCTGTGCTGGCTGGCCTGGGCCAAGATGCCTAGGAGACACATTATTAGGGTCTTGTTGTGGAGAGCAAAAGATTTATTAGGAGGAAGCTTCCTTAGAGCATAGCATTGGAAGAAGCACTGGTTGGTCTGTACAGGCACTGACCTCCTCACCTCCATCTGTGCAAAGAGGTCTGAGCATGCCCTGTCAGTCAGCTTCTTTGGTCAAGATATTGTTGGATACCGACCTCAAGCATGTACTCACAGTGGACTCCCATGCCAGCCATATCCCTTCTCCAGCTGTGGCTACTTACAAGGGTGTAGTGTTATGATGAATACACAAAGATTATCCCAAATGCAGATATTTGTGGTGTCCTATCAACATTGAAAAATTGGTGGCAAAGTGGGGGTGATACTGTGATGGGATAGTCTGAGGTGGCTGAAAGTGCGAATAAACATTCCTTTAAAAGCTTGTGAGCTCTAAAGCTGAGAGGTCAAATCAGTTTTGATTTTCATGTCAACTGACTGATGGTGGCTGCTGGGAACATCATGTTGACATGAATTCTAAAGCCTACTTAGGCCTCAGGGTGTAAGGGCCTGTAATTAACCTATGTCTGCCACAGGAATAAGAAGAAAAAGGAAAAGCATTATGTCCAAATACGTATTTACCAACTTGTGCTAATGGAAGGTACAGAAATTTGCTCAAGGCTACAAAAGTAATGAAAAGGTATAAAATCCACAGTATAACTTAGATTTCCAGACATATAGTCCATAAACCAATGTGTACAAATAATAATGTATATTTAATGCCCCATGTATGACAGCCAATATTTAGAATTTGACACTCTATTTTAAGCATTTTCACATATTTAATCCTCATAACTTTCTTGTGAAGTTGACGTCATTATCATTTCTATTTTATAAATGACAAAAACAGAGATAAAAAGGAATCAGTAAACTTTCTCAGGCTCTTAGAGCTAGAAAGACATAGAGCAGGGTGATAACTCAGGCAGTCTGATTAAGACATTGAGTCTTAATATTTTAGAATATTTATACTATTTTCTAATACTTTATTTGTTGATCATTAGAAGAACATCATATTTACCTACAAGGTTGAGGAGACAGCCAGGCTCCTTCATTCCTATGGGATTTTCCTATATAGAATCAATTTCTCTGGAGTAAAATGCAGCTTTCCCCTCTATTTCCTGTGATATCTTTTTCAAAGGCTTTCATGCTCAACTGAAATCTCTGCAACTGAAATCTCTGCTTAGGGCTATCATCAAGCCCCTTGGTAAGTTTCATTTGCAGTTACCACCATCTGGGCTGCTAACTCCAGGGACAGGTTAATGGATGGCTGTGGTATCAACCAAGAATCTCTGTGGCAGTTCTGACACTCAGACTCATGACTTTTGCCACATTGGAAATTAAGGCTGCAGGGCTCATCTCCCTCAGATGGACTGTAATATTCTTTCATAATTCTACAGGGAGGAATGAACTGTAGCAAGAGGAATGGAGGTGAAGGATAAAGAACCTCCTGGCAAGAAAGATCATTAACCACTGGCAGATTCTCCTAGGATAACTGAAATGCTCCAACAGCTTTGGGGGCAGCAGTGAGGATGGTGCTGGTAGATATTTGGACAGGGTAAAGAGTGGGGTCTCATCCTTTCTCCGATATGATTACAGGATTAACTTTACTGCTCCTCACACTGGAAGGGAGTCCACACAATTCTGCAGATGTTTCTATTAAGAAAAATGATTTTCTGAAAAGAAATACTTTCAAACTTAATTATTTTCATGTAGCAAGATTTGCTCATCTCAGTTCCAGACTTGTAAAGGGAAGTAAATTTAAGAAAAACTAGCATGTGGCTGCTCAGCTGTCTCTTTCAATTCTCTTAGTTGCTTGCTAATGGCTGTTAAATCCTACAGAGAAACTGTGCCTTCTCTCAAGAGTGCAGCCTGGGGAAGGAGGTAATCAGTCAGAGTTATCCAGTTTCAGATCTTCATCCTCAGTCCTGCTCTTTGCAGAATGCTGATGCCATTTATCTTTTTCTCCACTTTAAGATGAAGATATAAGAGTCAATACTCTGTAGTCTTTTGATTGCCCATCCTAATAAGTTGTGCAGAGTGTAAATGGTGCTAAATGACATGATCTATGTATTTTCAAGCCCTGGCCTAGTAGGTTGGGAGGAGCAGCTGACTTGTGTGTCCTTCCATGTATCTCCCTGCTGCCCCCCATCCATTCCATACTCTTCACCTGTGCCCCACACTCTCATACCCATCAGGTCCCAGCTTCAACCTCACAATCTCTGATCCTTTCTCTTAATAAAACGTTTGAAACTCATTCAGACCAAGTCATAGCTAATGTCTGACATAGACTTGGTGAACTACAACTCATTTTTACGTGTGTTTTGCTTAGCTGTGTTTCTTCCCTCTTCCCAGTGACATACTGGTCTGGCTGGTTACTTTCTTGTCTGAGTTTTTGTTTTGGTAACCTCAGCCCCTCTCTAACCAAGCTTTCCCACCCTCCCCTGGACCCTTGTTCTCTGAAGGCATTAAATCTTGGCACTTAATTTTAGAATGTAATTATTTTAACTGCCACAGGTTGACAAAATTGTGTGATACCAGTCACCTACCTGGATTATCGAATATTATCTACTCCTGGATTGTGTTGGAAGCTCCAAGTGACTGGCAAGGCTGCATTTTGGCTTCACGTTAGAATCCCTCCCACTCTGTAGAGCTGTATCTATCTTATACTGATGTAGGTTTATAATTCTACATCCCCTCCTGGAATGCTGTCTGAGATAATTGTGCAGGATCAAGCCATAACACCAAACCCGATGGATTCAAAGTCTTGTTTGTTTTTGTCAATGTCTCGAATGGTCTCCACAATGCTAAGTTCAATGATGAATTATTAGTTAACACGAACTTTGAAGAGCAGTTGACCCAATTGATTAATTCTTATTGAAACATCTTCTTCCCTGAGTTTCATACCACCCAGCCTAACTACCTCACTAGTTGCTTCCTCCCAGTCACCTTTGCTGGTTCTTGACTTCAAATTTGAGAGTGTTGTAGAGCTCAGTCCTTGGAATTCTTCTGTCTTCTATCTTTTCTTATCCCCTTTCTGTTCTCACCCACTCCTGTGGCTTTGAATACCATCTATATACTGATGACTCACAAATAGGCACATTCAGTCCAGATCTCTCCCCTGAACTCCAGATTAGATATTCAATTGCCTATATGATATCTTTACTCACCACCCACCTTGGCCTACTCTAACTTCTGTCAGTCTTCCCCATCACACTTAACTGCAACTTCATATGTCCAGTTGCTTGGTCCAAAAACCTTGGAGACATCTCTGGTAGACAGTTTGGCTATCATCAGTTTCTTCCCCTCACCCATCAAGAGGTGGAATCTATTTCCTTGTGACTTGCTCTTATACAAAGAATGTGATGTGGCAGATGGGACATTCTGGAACTTGCCATCCAGGTTTGAAGAGTACAAACAGCTTCTTCCTCTCTCTTGAAGTCAGTCGCCATATACAAACTCTAACTGCTTTGAGACTACCATAATGTGATAAAACCTAAGCTGGCCCCAGGGAGAGACTATGTGGAGAAAAAGGCTCAGCCACCACAGCCATTCCTGCCAACCTCAGCTTCCAACCTTACCTGCTGTTGATATGGACAGAAGACAGGGGAGTACTGGGTAGAAGAAGGTGGTTCCCCAGCGAAGGCCCCACCCTGAAGCCTGGAAACCCGTGGCCCTAAATGAGAAAAGGCATTCCTGTTTTCATGCCCAAATTTGCCTTTTGGCCGGCAACGCCCCCTATCCTGTACCCATGTAAACTCCAAACCACCAGCTCCAGGTAGATGAGAGGACAAACAGAAGAGCAGAAGAAAGGCAGAACGGTGCAGAAGAGAGAAGAGAAGAAGTGTCCGTACACCAAGAGGAGTTTGGCTGGGGACAGTTGGAAAGGAGATTGGCCGCTGGATGGCCAAACTCCAGGGGAAGATCATCTTCCCACTCCATCCCCCTTCCATCTCCCCATCCATCCCACTGAGAGCCACCTCCAGGACTCAGCAAAACCCCGCATTCATCTTTCAAGTCATTGTGTGACCTGATTCTTCCTGGATGCTTGACAAGGACCTGGGTACCAAGAGGGTACTGAGCTAGTTAACACTTAAGCTGTCTGCAGATGGCAAGGCTAAAGGAGTGCACTGTAACACATGCCCACTTGGGCTTTGGGAGTCTCAGCTCCCTTCCCTGGATGCTGGCCTGGGGCCAGAGACCAGGGGTGCTTGCTTTGGCTTCTGCACCTGCCTGTTTGCATGCTCCCCCTCCCTTAAGGGGTTTGAGTGCACACATACGGTGGCTGAACAGACAGAAGGAGACATACCCTGTCACACATCCTGCCAGGGGGGGAAACAGGGAACTCTCCTGTTTCGCTCTGTTAGTGCCAAAGCAATCTGGGACACACAGAGCAGAACTATTTGACTGAACTCAGCCCACATCACTGAATATGATAAAAATGTTTTTTTTAAGTTAATAAATCTTGCTACGTAGCAGCAGATAATGTGTTTATCCTCAACTCCATTCTTTCTTTCACAGTCCACTTCCAATTTGTTAATAAACTTGTTGGCACTACTTTCAAAATCAATCAGTAACATAACCATTTTTATTTGACATCTCAGTTGCTACCGCTTAACCACATCACCATCTCCTGCCTGGTCTCCCACATTCTACCCTAACACTCCACAATCCATTGTCAACATATGGCTAATGGGACTTTTCAGAATTTAAGTTCTGTCATGGTACTCTTCTGCTTAAAACCTTCCAAAAGCTCTTTATTTTACTCAGAGTGAAACCCAAAGTGCTTCAAAGGCCTGTGAGGCTTTTACATCATTTGGTGCCTCCATTTACATCTCTGCCATTATTCCTCTCATTTCCTCCTTGCCCCAAGTTTTGTTTGAGTTTTCTCTAGAAACATTGGCATCCTTGCTTTCTAAAACACATGAGAATGCTTCTGCTTTAGGGCCTTTGCTAGCAAAGTTCCCCTACCTAGAACGCTTTTCCCCAGGCATCACTTTGCCTGCTCATCACCCCTTTCACGGCTGCTCAAATGCCATGTTCTCAGCTGAGCCTTCATTGAGCACCCTATAAAAAATTGCAGTACTTGTCATCTTCCTACTTCCAAAATCTTCTAGCTTAATTTTTTTCTATAACATCTACTACCTTCTAATTTATAATTAGTTTGCTTTTGTTTGTCTTTAGTTACCTCAAACTTGAAGGCAAGGTCAGAGATTTTTGTCTACTTTGTGATAAATCAAATTTAGCCTAAAGTTGCCTCTTTACATATTTTAAGTTCAGCCTAAAGGTTTCTTAGTACACGGTGAATTATAACCTAAATGAAACTGTAACCAGACTGTAGCTTACTCTTGTGGCAATCACCAAGTTCTGGCCAATCAAAGGTGGTCAACTGTTCAAACCATGTTCAAATAAGGCAGATATGAAGCTGTAACCAATCCGCTACTTCTGGATCTCACTTCTATTTTCTGTACATCACTTTCTCTTTTCTGTCCATGAATCTTCTTCCATAATGTAACTGCACTGGAATCTCTGAACGTACTCTGGCTTGAGACACTGCCCAATTTGCAAATCGTTTTTTGCTCAATTAAATTCTTTTACATTTAATTCAGCTAAAGATTTTCTTGTAGCGTTAACTGGGATATCCTTAGTACCCAGAAAAATGTCCAGTGGGTGCTTAATAGTTAATTGATGAATAAATGACTACATCCACAAATGTATGTTTCCTTCTCCACTAGATCCATTAAGAATCTTTAATATAGGCTGAATTTGGTCAGTCTTTGGGCAAACTCTGTTCATAGAAGCTAAGAGGTAAGTCATCCCTCCAGGCTTCAGATCCCATGATCCGCTCCAAATGCTGGGATCAGAAATTCTTTTGCAAGTCTCCATTGTTCCTACATAGACCCTCAGGGCTCACCTTATGTGAAATATTTATTTTGCATTTCATCTCTCTTGCCACCAATTTGGTTTGTCCCTAAAATTTGGCTGTCTTGGCTCTTAAGTTCTAATGGCTGGCACCCCACAATCCCTCATGGAGACCAGCTGACTAGCTTGCCCTGCTTTTTTCAATTAACATTCCAGGACTGGAGCTTTGTTCTGGACTTTGTTGTATGACCAAGAAACTTGTAACACACTGACTGGCTCCCCAGATGGCAACTCACTCCAGTGAGACTACTAACTGCCTGTCTATATGTGCTTCACCTACCCCTAAGACTAGTCTTTCTTGCTTTTATTTCATTAGCATTACATTTAAAAACATAATACATTTGCTTTTTCAGTTAAAATGGATACCTGATATTACTTATTTCTTTCATAATATCTTTATTTTCTAATGCCAAATATTGCAACTTTTCTATACTCAATTTAGTTCATATTTCTTTTATTCTTTTTCTTTTTTGAAACAGGGTCTCACTCTGTGGCTCTGGCTGGAGTGATTACAGCTCATGGAGCTTCAAACTGCCAGTAGGCTCAAGTGATCCTCCCACCTCAGCCTTCTGAGTAGCTGGGACTACAAGTGTACATGACCACACCCGACTAATTTTTGTATTTTTTGTAAAGATGGGGTTTCACCATGTTGCCCAAGCTGGTCTCGAACTCCTGGGCTCAAGTGATCTGCCTGCTTTAGCCTCCCGAAGTACTGGGATTATAGGTGTGAACCACCGCACCCAGCCCATATTTTCAATGAGATCATATAATGTTTTTTTTTTTTCAATCCTCTAAACATGAGATTTGCTATATTGAGTTGGAGTAACAAAGAGTAAAGAAAAAAATGAGAAAAAGATAATCTTCAACAAATCATAAAATTATATTACAATTCCATTTAAATTCTTCCTGAATTCTCACAGTATCATAAGTGTCTTTGCCACTGATGTTGTAGATAGTTTTAGTAAGATAGCATTTAAACTACCTTTAACAATTGCTAAGTAATTCAACTCAAAATGCTTTTTCACTCTTGATTATCTGTGATTTGTGGGTCATCTTCTGTTTCCTTTCCAAACTCAGCTATTGGTTGGTGTATCACATTCTTAAAAAGTACATTCTGATACATTTACTGAACTCAAACTCATTACCATTTGTTGCTCTGCATTGATAATAGATTCTCTGAGTTAGGAATACATCATGTATCTCCTCTTTTTCTGTCATGTCCCACGCTCTGCATACTAAGGCTACAACCTGGACTTTATTCCGTTGCTCTTTTAGCTCACACACACTATGTCCTTTCAAAGCAGCAGCAAAGCAGCTGAATTACAGCTTTAAATACCAGGGGGCAGTTATTATCAGGCAGGCACAATTGTCTTCCTACCTGCTCACTAATCTGCAGTCATAAGAACTGCCTTTAGCACACATTCCTGATTGCTCATTCCACTGCACCACTTAAAGGCTCAGATATTTTGACTTTTTTCTTTCTGAAGATTAGAGGACTTCAGCTGCTCTCCTGGCCCCCATATCCTGCTCCTTGCCCTTCGCTCTGCATACTGAACTCCGCATTCTGTCCTGGCCTGGGCTGACTGATAGGCCACTTCCTGCAGTTAGCTCTAGCAGGAACTATGCCTCCACACAGGGTCACTGGACTGCGCTGAACTGTGAGACTAATGTTAATGAAGTTGCCCTTTTAGAAAATTAACTTTTCTAATAACCATGGAGACTAAAGCAGTCTAGTACTAAAGATTAAATGCTGTATGTGTTTCATTGGCTTTGCTTAACACCAGCCCCACCTCCCAAAACCTTCACTATTGCCTGCATGAGTCATTTGTATGGTGTTTGTCATTTTTCACTGAAAATATCTAATTTTAAAACACATCTTTTTTTTGGTTATAAAATTCTCTTTAAAGAAAAATTGCATTATGTATTAAAGTTATAAGAAAAATATTATCTGCATACGGCTAGCCAGTTTTCTCAACGTCATTTATTAAAGAGGGAATCCTTTCCCCATGGCTTGTTTTTGTCAGGTTTGTCAAAGATCAGATGGTTGTAGACGTCTGTTCTGTTCCATTGGCCTATATATCTGTTTTGGTACCAGTACCATGCTGTTTTGGACCCCTTCCTTACACCTTATACAAAAACTGACTCAAGATGGATTAAAGACTTAAACATAAGACCTAAAACCATAAAAACCCTAGAAGAAAACCTAGGCAATACCATTCAGGACATAGACATGGGCAAAGACTTCATGACTAAAACAGCAAAAGCAATGGCAACAAAAGCCAAAATTAACAAATGGGATCTAACTAAACTAAAGAGCTTCTGCACAGCTAAAGAAACGATCATCAGAGGTAACAGGCAACCTACAGAATGGGGGAAAGTTTTTGCAATCTACTCATCTGACAAAGGGCTAATATCCAGAATCTACAAAGAACTTAAACAAATTTACAAGAGAAAAACAACCCCATCAAAAAGTGGGCAAAGGATATGAACAGACACTTCTCAAAAGAAGACATTTATGTGGCCAACAGACATATGAAACAAAGCTCACCATCACTGGTCATTAGAGAAATGCAAATCAAAACCACAATGAGACACCATCTCACACCAGTTAGAATGGCGATCATTAAAATGTCAGGAAACAACAGATACTGGAGAGGATGTGGAGAAATAGAAACACTTTTACACTGTTGGTGGGACTATAAATTAGTTCAACCATTGTGGAAGACAGTGTGGCAATTCCTCAAGGATCTGGAACCAGAAATACCATTTGACTCAGCAATCCCATTACTGGGTATATACCCAAAGGATTATAAATCATTATACTATAAAGACACATGCACATGTATGTTTACTGCAGCACTGTTCACAATAGCAAAGACTTGGAACCAACCCAAATGCCCTTCAGTGATACTGGACAAAGATAATGTGGCACATATACACAATGGAATACTATGCAGCCATAGAAAAAGATGAGTTCATGTCCTTTGCAGGGACATGGATGAAGCTGGAAACCATCATTCTCAGCAAACTAACACAGGAACAGAAAACCAAACACCGCATGTTCTCACTCATAAGTGGGAGTTG
This sequence comes from Gorilla gorilla gorilla, assembly GCF_029281585.2. Taxonomy (NCBI): domain Eukaryota; kingdom Metazoa; phylum Chordata; class Mammalia; order Primates; family Hominidae; genus Gorilla; species Gorilla gorilla. The sequence goes on from NC_073231.2 coordinate 35,589,372, forward strand.
GACAATGAGAACACATGGACACAGGGAGGGGAACATCACACGCTGGGGTCTGTTTGGGGGTGGGGAGCTAGGGGAGGGATTGCATTAGGAGAAATACCTAATGTAGATGACGGGTTGATGGGTGCAGCAAACCACCATAGCATGTGTATACCTATGTAACAAACCTGCATGTTCTGCACATGTATCACAGAACTTGAAGTATAATTTTTAAAAAAGATTAAAGAAAAATTTATCTATATTCCCACCATACAAAGAAAATTACAGTTAATATTTTGCTCTATTTTTTCTCTGCATATATTTTATTTGTTAAGTAGTTTTGGTCATGATGTTTATATAATTTTTTTTAACCAAAAGCAATCACAGCAAAAGCCAAAATTGACAAATGGGTTCTCATAAAACTAAAGATTTTCTGCACAGCAAAAGAAACTATTATCAGAATGAACAGACAACTTACAGAATGGGAGAAAATTTTTGCAATCTAACCATCTGACAAAGGTCTAATATCTAGAATCTACAAGGAACTTAAACAAATTTACAAGAAAAAAACAACTCTATTAAAAAGTAGGTAAAGGACATGAACAGACACTTCTCAAAAGAAGACATTTATGCGGCCAGTGAACACATGGAATAAAGCCATCATCACTGGTCATTAGAGAAATGCAAATCAAAACCACAATGAGATATCATCTCACGCCAGTCAGAAGGGCAGTTATTAAAAAAACAAGAAACAACAGATGCTGGCGAGGCTATGGAGAAATAAGAACTCTTTTACACTGTTGGTGGGAATGTAAATTAGTTCAAACATCGTGGAAGACAGTGTGGCGATTCCTCAAAGACCTGGAACCAGAAATACTATTTGACCCAGCAACCCCATTACTAGGTATATACCCAAAGGAATAGAAATCATTCTATTATAAGGATACATGCACACATATGTTCATTGCAGCACCATTCACAATAGCAAATACATGGGATCAAACCAAATGCCAATTAATGATAGACTAGATAAAAGAAATGTGGTATATGCATACTGTGGAATACTATGCTGCCATAAAAAATGAGATCATATCCTTTGCAGGGACATGGATGGAGCTAGAAGTCATTATCCTCAGCAAACTAACACAGGAACAGAAAACCAAATACCACATGTTCTCACTTACAAGTGGGAGCTGAACAATGAGAACACATGGATACAGGTGGGGAACAAAATACACTCGGGCCTGTGGGTGGTGAGGCGGGGAGAGGGAGAGCATCAGAATAAATAGGCAATGCATGCTGGGCTTAATACCTAGGTGATGGGTTGATAGGTGCAGCAAACTACCATGGCACACATTTACCTATTTAACAAACCTGCACATCCTGCACATGTATCCCAGAACTTAAAATGTTTTTTTCTCTAATCAAACGCTAAGTTTTTTCATGTCATTATTAACACTTTGTGAACATTTCATCTAATAGGTGCACCATACCCATTACTGCTTAATATTTTGGTTGGATCAGATTACTCACTATTATAAATAAATTACTCACTATTATAAATAAAACTGCAAAGAACATCTTGGAATAATTTAATTTTTTAAAAATGTTTTTAAAAATATTTAAAATTATCTCCTTAGATATACTCCAAAGGATGGAATTAGTCAAAAGACATGAATACTTTAAGACACTGCACCGAGTTTGAAGGAAAAAAGGTATTAACTTAACAATAAAGCATGTATGTCTGACTTTAGTCTCTGGATTGGGAAGTAAACAGCAGAATCCCAGAATGTTAGAAATGGAAATAAAGTAAGAGGTGTTTTAATTCAACTCCTTCATTTTCCTTTGAGAAAATGGGGCTTAAAAGAGGTTGATTTTTTTTATAATCACTTAATTAGTTTGGGCAGGTAGTAGCAGATACACAACTTAGTTGCAGGTTTCCTGACTTCCAGTCCAGTGCTTCTAATGAACACTGAAATCTTCAGGAATGAGTGGGAAGAGGAGATAATGTCAAACAAATATTAAAACGTAAACTCTCATCATCATGCAATATACCCAGGTAACAGACCTGCTCAGGTACCCCCTACATCTAAAACAAAAGTTGAAATTATAAAAAACAAAAAGCACCCCCAAACTCTACATAAACTATGTGGCATCTCAGTTTCAGCTCCAATGTAATACGCTTAATTCAAACAAGCCCCTTGTCTTTTGATTCTTTCATACAATAAACATAAGCAAAATAGATGTCAACTCTCAGAGTTGGAAGAAGATCCCTAAGTATTGTGATATTTGGAAATACCAATAAAAATAAATTATCAATCATGTTATAATTCCACTAGAAAGAAATTTAGAAAGTTTAACAGTTAATTAACTTCTAAAATAATGAATTTTCGTGTGAAGAATTCATCATGCATAGCCAACTGATAATCTAGTGAGACTATGTGGTGTTCCCTTTTGCCTTTTGTCTAAACATGGAAAAAGGAGGCCTATCTAGCTTCACTTCTAGTACTTATAATTCCATCAGAAGAATTACTCTCACAAAGACACCAAATAGTTCATGTAAGTTTTATAAGGAAATTGTAGATTATTTTCTAATTAATATAATTAAAACCAACCAACACTTAAAAAACCTATAAGCCACTTTTCTACTGTGCAGAACTTGTTCATAATTGACATTAAAAATATTTACATAACCTAAAGTCTTCTAGCTTACAATTTGTAATAAGTATTTTCAAACTTTAATGGACTAGGGAAAAATACATTTTTACAAAGATAATAGAATTTGCCAATTTTGTAAAATGATTTTATATGTCTTAAAAAAATCATTCACATTGTAAGAGTGAGACTAGATGACCGAGGAAAAAGGGCTGTTTGGTTTCTCATTAATCACGTCCATCTACACTGTTAATATTCATTTCTTCTCTCCTCTCCTCATTTTATATGGGCTCAAACATTCTTCTACACATTGTCAAATTGTTTATTACCATTTATTTCATTGTTAGAAGTTACACGGTCCGTCTGCTGCTAAAGCATCTCTGCATGTGTGAAGATTGTGTTATAGAAGAAGCCCTGATGTGGCTGCACGGGCTTTAGAGGAGCAACCAGGAGGTGGAGCACAGGGTTCTAACTGCTAGAGAACGGCTGAAAAAAGAGGAACTTTCCATCAATCTTCAGTAGTCAGTCCTTAAATGGCACTGCCAATTGTACTACTGTTTAAAAAGAAATGAGACAAAACCCTAAAAACCTAAAATTAGAAGAAAAATACAGAATGATTTTAGAGTTGGAGGCAGGAAACCTGAACCTGAGCCCCAGCTTTTAGACTTCCTGGCTGGTTGCTCACTTTTTCTGCCTTGATTTTTCTTCCTTGTGCTTCCAAGGACAAATACAAATTAAAAACAGGTGGCTTAATTCTCCCTATTGAAAATAAAGAAAGAGATTTCCCTCCCTTCCTTTTGATTTGGGGATTTACTTTAAAAAACTGTTAATTGCAATTACTTCATCTTCTTTTTTAAATACATATAAATCCACTTGAAGAGTAGATTGGCATTTTGTCAGCTTTGTGACCTGGCAATGTCTTTCTCAAGGACCTGGGGAGGCAGAGTGGGGGCAGGAGGCTTATTCCAAATTGCAGAACTACCTCCTTTCATGAGAATATGAAAAGTTTGTTTTTCTTTTGCATAAAGTCAATTACCTAACATAAATAAATGGTCACCCCAATTACCAGAAACAGTTAGAATGAAGGATCTATGACAAATGGTGCTGTCAATCCTCTTACTTGAGGACTAGTTGTTGATTATATTGAAAATATGTATGTAATAGGTTGCATGTGTTTAGCTACATAAAAAGGTAAGATCTCTTTCTGTCTTCAGTCTCTTAGGTTGCCTGTGATGTGCACCACATTTTGGCTTAATGTTTATTCGATAATACAAGCTTTTTCTTTCTCTATTAGCTTTGTGGAGAGGATTTCTGACTTGGGAAAATATTTGTTTTAATTACATTTCCCCAACAGTATGATGAGAGAGTAACACTGTAACATTAAAAATTTTTGGTCTTTAATTCGATTCATTTGGAGATAAATCTTTAGAGACATTTCAATTTCTTTCATGCTACCCTCCATACAGTAATATGGAAGGAAAAACATATCCTGGAATCTTGAATACAGGGATAGATTGAGAAGGAGAAGGTGATATGGTGAGCACAAAGGATAGATTAAGAAGGAGAAGGTGATATGGTGAGCACAAAGGGAATGAGATAACACTTCAAAATTAAAACAAACAATGGACTTACAAATTTATCATAGGTTGGAATCTCAAGACCCTACATTCTCTACTAAGGACTGTCCTAAAATAAGAAACAGGTCACTGGATAGAAAGACAATGAACAATACCCATAAAATAATGAAAACAAATGAAATCAACACTGACAATGAAGATACTTCAACTTATAAGCAAGCAAGGGCATTGCCCTTTGCAAGATAAAACCCACAAAGCATCTTCATCCCAGGCAGGGAGCACTTGCGCAATGACCCAGCATATGAGATGCACACATTCCTGCTAAGCTCCAGTAGGGACTAGCGCTGTTGTTGGTGCTCTAACCGCAATACCCCACAGTGAGATGCCAGGAGAATATAGCATAAAAGACCATAACGTGAGTCCTGCTGATGAAGAGATCTTAGCTTCAGCACAGAACCATGCTTTTATATATAAAAGAAAGCAACAATTTCATGACAGGCTACAGTTTCCAAGGTGTAGTAAAACCAACAGTTAGAAAGAATCAGTTGCCTGTCTTCATTGGCACCTGCCAACTGTAAGAATGATGTGAAATTTCAGCCCTTTCTATCCCATGCTTGGTTTACTATTCCTTTTCCACTTCTCCCTACCTCAGAGAAAGAGGAGTCTTAAGTAGCAGCTCAAGTGGTCACTGTTACAGGTTCTAGACATTCAAGCATTGTCTTTTTCTTCTAGACTTAGAAGCTGAGTGGATAAGCCAACCAAGGGGTCAGCCCACTTTTCCTTTCTATCTCCTCCAAGTATGCAGCTGTGTGGTAATTTGAAGGCCTGGTCTGTAGATCTAGCTACATGGAACACTACTCCTAGAATTTTATAGGATGATAAATTTGTCACAGTATAGTAAACTGCCTTGGGAGAAGCAGAAAGGAAAGGAATATCGTGTGATTTGTTCTACTACAGTTTATCCTTGGCTTTTATTGAATTCATAAGAAAAATGGCATCAGCTTTAAAACCTGTGTGTGTGTGTGTGCGCGCACACACGCGTGCACGTATTGTCTAAATGCTACTCAAGGTGGTACCTGCTATGCTGTTTAGATGACTTCCTATGAAGGCCTATATAATAAGTTTACATCAGAAAACAGAGTTAGGAAAACATAGTTTCTTCTCACACATATTCAAGTATTTTCTTTTACTACATGGTTACATAGATTATTTTGCTCCTGTTTTCGCCTTCACTACCATGAATCACATGGCTAAGTTTGTTGTGCTCATGTAATACTTTGTGATTGCATAAGTTTTATTAGTATAATTAAACTTTTGCTGATTTGCTTGATCCTACCTGCCCACCTCCCTCAATTCCCACTGAAATATTGACTCTTGCTACTTTTCTCCTTTTAAAATTGGTTGCATGGTTTTACTTCCTTGGATTTTTATCATAAACTATGTCAAACCAAACAAATAGTAATACAGTCTTTCAAATAACCTGAAGACTAGCAACATAAACCACAAAGGTCTTAGAGATGGATTCTCTGCATTAAGTTCTCCCTCTACCTCTACCCTATTCTTTCTATATGCCAGAAGATATTAATGGATATTCATGCATTAAAAACATAACAGAAAACTGCAAATAGGCCATTCTTTAGCCTAGCAGAGAGAATTGCCCGCAGCAGAACTATTTAATGGGTATTGTGTCAGCACTTTTTTGAACATTTTAAATAAAAGGTCTATAAGTTAAATTTGCTTAGTGTTAAAATGTGAGGGACATACTATAAGTAAAATAATCTTTTAAAAAATTTTATTTTTAAAGAAGTTATAGAAAACATTAACCTGCTTAGTTGACTGTGTGAGATTTAGCAACATCATCATAGCTAAAAACATATAAAATAACCTTTCAAAGCTGGACGCAGTGGCTCACACCTGTAATCCCAGCACTTTGGGAGGCTGAGGCAGGCAGATTGCTTAAGCTTGGGAGTTTGAGACCAGCCTGGGCAACATGGTGAAATCCTGTCTCTACTAAAAATACAAAAAAGAATTAGACAGGTATTGTGGCACACACCTGTAGTCCCAGCTACTCAGGAGACTGAGGTGGGAAGATCACTCGAACCTGGGAGGCGGAGGTTGCAGTGAGCTGAGATCACGCCCACTGCTCTCCAGCCTGGGTGATGAAGCGAGACCCTGTCTTAAAAAACAAACAAACAAACAAAAAACAAGAAAAACCTCCTAAAATACTTTATCATAGATGTTTTCTTTGAATAATCATAATGATGAGGATAACTAAAATTTGTAGAGTATCTCTAATAGTTGCAGGCTCCTTAAATACATTACCTTTTAGGAAATTTTATATCTTCCTTTATGCAGCCCAAAAAGCTGAGGAACAAAAGATAAAATTCAAAGCACTGATAATGCTCAGGTTATTTTAGGAGGTATGTCTAACATTTTTCCCACCAAGCAAACTGAACAAGCACGCACAAAACATTTGCATAAATTTAAACAATCAATAAAGTGAATGTTTGACACCTTTTCTAGAACAAAAGCATTTCAACATTCATTTGTGGAGATTTCTGAATTAGAGAACTCTCCCTCAATTACCCAGATGTATGGATATTCAGGTTTGAGTTTTAGAAATATACACTGTTTTTGGTATTTTCTCTTGTGGATCTTGATAACCATACATTAGTAATTTGGTTGCACAGGAAAGATAGGATCCTGAGCAGAAAGAGACTGCAATTGCTATGTAGACCTAAGCAATAACATACATTCAAAGTAAACCAGGGAGGCAGGTCAGTGTTTGGGCTTGTGTCAGTTTCAGAAGGACAGGATGTATTAATATGGCGGGTAGGAGAAAATATTTCCCTCTCCTCCTCACACTGTAGTTTGAGTGGATCCATCTGGCGGGGTAGGTGAAATGGAAGGAAGCCTTTGCCAGTGCAAAGGGAGATAATGATAATGGAAATATTAAGCTTCTGAAAGGGAATGTGTGTTATCCTTGATGTTACAAAAGGAGACAGAAAATGAATAAAATGATCAATAGCTGATTGGTAAACATTTCTTAGCAAACAGTACAAGTCAATGAAGTGAAGATGACCAGGATGTTTTTCCTTCATATTGATTTTTGCTATTTAGCATTAGCTGAAATTAGCTTACATTACTTTCATTTCTACTTTCAAGGTTCTAGGGAACATTTTAGGTGATTCGAGGGTCCCTTTTCCCATGATGTGCTACAGCCACCATGAAGGATGAAAACAAAACTCACGTAGGTCCAGTGGTGAATGAATCACCAGAGATATTTTGCTGCAGTCACCTTACTTGGTCTGTGCTCTGAAAGTTATTTTTTATCATTGGAGTTACTGTAATATAACCCACATTCATGGTGACCACCACCAATTGTGATCATCTTAAAATGGTGGCTGTAACTGTAGGTTATCTTGTGACAATCTTAAAGACTCTTGAAATGACTTGTGACAATCTTGATTCTCATGGTCATCTGGGTGGGATGGGAAGGTTGCTACAAGAGGCATTTGTATGATAGCCAAAAGCAATATTTGGCAATAGTACCAGATGGTTGATTTTTACAGAATCAATGGGATGAAACTATATATACTACATGTCTTACTGAGCTGAGTTCCCTGCAAGTAGAAGGGAGTCACCTCTAGGTGAATAAAAATCCATTCTTGTTCATCTCTTATAAATAGTGTCTTTGTTCTCTGATATTTTTTGTTAGCTTTCCATCAAAGAGAAAAGGTCTGTCTACTTTACAAATAGAAGTAAAACCATCATACAATTATTCTCATTTAGCAATTATTGAGCATTAATTGAAAGTTGGCATGCTGGAAAACTCACTTCCTGGGGGAGATTATTTTAGAGTGCCACAGATATTGTGTAATGTACATAACATATTTGAAGCAGCAATTTATTAAAAGTTACAATGTTTTCCCTAGAGAATGGATTAGCTATTCACCATTAGGACCAGTTCCAATATTTATGAAATGTTCACAAATGATTAATTATGTTTCATTTACAAATAGACTCTAATGGGAGACATTTTTATTGCAAGTGCTATTTTAATGAATTGTCTGTCTTTATGAATTCATGTCCAAGACCGAAATAATTCCTTTTTGCTCCCTTTCCTCGATCTTACACCTGAGCCTGCCATTGCTTATCATGTGTTTCCTATTTCTTCTATTCAGCTCATGTGATCATTCCCTCAGTAGCCTGAACTAGAAAACCTTGGACTTATTTGTGACTCTCTCTCCTCACACCCCATTTCCAATCAGTCACCATGTTTAAGTGGTTCCTTGTTGCCTGCAGAATAAAAGTCAGCTCTCCTTAACCTGATATATAGATATATTCACAGCCTGGGCACCATAATGTCCCAGTTTTCCATTCCCCACAAGGTAGACTATCCTAGCTCCTACTATGAGATGCCCTTCCCTCTCTCTTTCCTTTCAAAAGCCAGCTCAAGTGTTGTCTTCTTCCTTTAACTTTCCAGATGTTTTTACTCCCTGCCCCCTAGGCAGAATCAGTAACTTCCTCATTTATTCTCTTACAGAAGTGTATGCATACTTCTCAGTTGTCTTTATTCATCTGTGCATCTAACTTATGCATAAGACTGTAAGCTTTTTGAAGTCTCACTGTTTTATTTTCTATGTATACCATGTTTACTTAGCACATAATAAGGCCTTATTGAAGGTTGCTTGGCTGAGTTGAAAATCCTATTAAAAGAAGAAACAAATCAAAGTTATGCCTCAGTGGATATTTCATGTGAATACCACTTTTTGATTGGTATTGGAGATAAAGTGGATGTACGTGAAGAAGAAATTCTGGCGGCAGTTCACTTAGTGGTCCAAATAGAATAGTTATAGAGACATAGCAGTTTAGAGCAGGAAGGTAAATCAGAGACTACCTTCATACAAATAACTTACTTTCATTACGTTATGCTCTCTCTTCACCCTGCTCTTGCCATTTTCTATGCTAGTTTCCTAGAAAAGCACTATTACAGTCCCTAGACCATAGTAGATACACACTAAATATAACTTGTATAAATGAATGAATGAATGACCGAGTAAAAAGAGTTCCCCTCTTGCATTTTACAGATAAGAAAACAGACTCAGAAGCCGGGCACGGTGGCTCACGCCTGTAATCCCAGCGCTTTGGGAGGCCGAAGTGGGCAGATCACGAGGTCAGGAGATCGAGACTATCCTGGCTAACATGGTGAAATGCTGCCTCTACTAAAAATACAAAAAATTAGCCAGGTGTGGTGGCCGGCACCTGTAGTCCCAGCTACTCGGGAGGCTGAGGCAGGGGTATGGCATGAACCTGGAAGGCGGAGCTTGCACTGAGCTGAGATCACAACACTGCACTCCAGCCTGAGCGACCGATTGAGACTCTGTCTCAAAAACAAAACAAAACAAAACAAAACAAAACAAAACAAAACACAGACTCAGAGATGCAAAGAATAGGAAAGCAAAAACCATCCCTTTTCCAAGCCACCACCATATTCTCTACATTGAACTAAATGCTTTTACCTCATTTATGCAACTCTATCCTCTCAGGAAAATTATACAACTACTATGTTACAAGAAGAACTTACTTACTTGAAGCTTAAAACCTGTGCCCTATGATCACACAAATAGGTGGTATATCTGTTTTTCTTATGTAGTGTTTATTGTATAGTATTTCCTCTGCCACTTGCTGGCATGGTATTCATGGACAGTAATAGTATTGATGATTGGTTTGATGCTCAGAAAATCTCTACTTTCCCTATCTGTGTTGTTTAGATGGTAGCAAGTGACTAAATACAGGAAGCTATAATCTAGTGGTAAGAATACTAGACGTGAAGGCTGAAAACCAGAGCGCATTTCCTAATCCTGTGATCTTGCCTTGAACAAACCCTTTATTGTCTTGGAAACTCAGGTTTCTCATTTATACAGCATAGTATATACTACCAATTTTGTAGAGTTATCTGATGAACAGATGAATGCCTATGAAAACATAGTTTGTCCACATAAAATTAAGGTAATTATTTTCTTAAGCTTACATGAGAATGAGAAAATGTGTATAAAAGGGCTTCCTCAGCTATACATTCACGTTTTTGTATCCCTTTTATTACTGTTTTGAAATTTCAGTGTACAGCCTTAATTTGTGTAAACAGATAAAAGGAGGATAAATAAGCACTTCCTCACTAATGTGGCTTGTATGCAATATAGCATATTTAAATGAAATTCTGCTTCTAGTTCTTTTGAACACAATTGAACATAACAGTAATAGAGAAATAATAGTTAAAATGACATTCATGTCATGAGCTTCCATTCTCATAAGAAAATCAAAACAATCCAAGAAAAGAGAAAATATGAAAATTAACATCATTGCACAGACAGTAGCAACTCTTTGATGATAAAAAAGCCATTGGCAGCTTGTTTTAGCAGTAATTGAAAATAAGACTTTTCAAATGTTCTGTATTAGCTGCAGCTCTAATGTATACCTCTACAAATGAATCTGATAAAAATTTCTCGGTTTTATAAATCTTCTCCTTTACCTCAAACAAGGTACAGAATGTGTCATTTGCTTCTTGTTGATAACATCATCTATGCTCTTTAATGTTAATATTACCCCATGACCCACTATCAACATTTGTTATACTCTATTGCTTCCCATTTTTAAGAAAATGTTTTATTAAAACAAAAACAACCAAAATAAGAGAAATTATGATGTATTTTTCAGTATAGCTTTAAAAATCTATGAATACCATACAGTAGAGAGCCCTGGGGTACTAGGCATGACTAGGACCTCAGAAGTGATCTAGTTCTGACCCTCATCTTAGAGTTCAAAAAATGAGGCTATAAGTGGCTGAAAAGAAGATATGCTAGTTTTCAGAGAACAAAAACAAGGAAAGGCTCCAGGCTATTTTTGAGCACTCTTCTTACTATACTAAATCAGAAAATAATCAATTTTAACACATATAACTTAATTCTCCTTTATACAAATGATATCAGAGAAAAAGGAAGACTTGCTCAACACTTTTATGTTAACTCTTCAGATGCAGATACTGATGGACTGATGATATGTATCTGGGAGAAAACCAAATAAATAGGATGATAGGAGATCTCAATAGCCTGGAACAATTGGCTATATCTAACAAAAGAGAATTAAACAGCAATAGACACAAAGTCAGCACTTACAGTACAAAAACTAATGGCAAAAGCACATGAAGTGGGACATATGGTTTAACAGCAGAATATAATTTTTTTCAGAAGTGGCTGTTCTTAAAGAACTGAAAGTTATATAAGTTTACTCTTGTACTCTTCCCCAAAATCAACTGAATTCTACTTAACATAATAGAAGTATATACAGAACAACAAAGGTGCTAAATCTCTTCACCTGGATTCTCCGTATAGATATAGACACTGACAAATTGGGGCATGTAGAGGGGAAAGACCAAAATGTTAAGTGACTCAGACCCAAGCACTTCAGGAAAGGTTAAAGGAATTGGATCTGTCTCTCTGGAGAAGAGAAGGACTATGTTTGTTGTCTGGGAAAAATGGGCATGAGAGAAACATGTACTTTGTAATAAAGAAGGCTGACTGAGTGGAAAGAATTTAAGGTACAGAGGGCGTGAGTTTGAATATTGGTGCCATTGTTAACCAGTGGTGTGACCTTGAAAAAAATCACTAAGAAACTGCATCTCAGGTTCCTGAGCTGCATTATGAGAACAGGAATATCTACATTGCAAGAGTCTTGTGAAAATTAAATTAAACAACATATGTAAAATAGCTATAGAACATGGCATGCAGTTAATAGTCAACCAAGGGCTGGGCGTGGTGGCTCATGCCTGTAATACCAGCACTTTGGGAGGCTGAGACAGGCAGATCACCTGAGGTCAGAAGTTCGAAATCAACCTGGCCAACATGGTGAAACCGTGTCTCTACTAAAAGTAATAATAATAATGATAGCTGGGTGTGGTGGTGGGCACCTGCAATCCCAGCTTCTCGGGAGGCTGAGGCAGGAGAATCGCTTGAACCTGGGAGGCAGAAGTTGCAATGAGCTGAGATTGTGCCACTGCACTCCAGCCTGGGCAACAGAGAGAGACTCCATCTCAAAAAATAAAATAAAACAAAAAAAGGTAACCAACATTGGCCTTTCCACCTACTTGTCAGGTAGTCATTAGTGATTTTTATTAGATAAGTATTTTGTAGAAGGGTTGTATAAGCAGATATGAGAAGGTTAGGCATCTGAGATCCTTGCCAATGCAGCAAGATATATTTATATGTTGACCAACAACATTTGTTGTACTTTATTCCAATAAGGATTATTATTTTAAATAGTGGATGCCTTACAAGTTATATTGCCTTATGAAGCTGCAAGAAAATTTCACTAATATATAGAGTAAAACAGTGCTGATCTACTTACCTGTAAAGTGCAGAAAGGGGCCTCTTGTTTCCAGGTTTTGGTCTGTATGGTTTGGGCTCTCCTGCCATGTTGATATCTGAAAGCATAAAATAAAACAGCACTGATTAAGAAAATATGAAACCATTTGAGAAAAGTAAATCATGAACTTGTATTTTTCTTTTCACTATTTGTTTATGCAAATATTGTACACCATTGATTCATTCAACATATATTTATTGAGCATTTACTCTATGTCAGGCACTGTTTGGGATATGTCATGCACAAAACAGATTATATCTCTGCCCTTGTGGAACTTACATTTTACTGGGGGAAGATAGTGAGAAACAAACATAATAAATAAAAACTATATACCATATTAGAAAACGATGAGTACTATAAACAATCAAAATGTTGAGCAAAGTGAGGAGAATAAAAATGCTTTTCTTTTTTCCCTAAAAGACAGGGTTTTGCTCTGTCGCCCAGGCTGGAGTGCAGTGGGGAAATCGTTGCTCACTGTAACCTTGAACTCCTGGTCTCAAACAATCCTCCTTCCTCTGCCTCTGAAGTAGCTAGGACTACAGGCATGTGCCACTATGCCTGGCTAATTTTTAAAATTTTCTGTAGAAATGAGGTCTGGCTAGGAGGCCCAGGCTGTCTCAAACTTCTGGCCTCAAGCAATTCTCCTGCCTCAGCCTCCCGAAGTGTTGGGATTATAGGCGTGAGCCGCTGTGACTGGCCAGAAATGCTTCATGCAACAAAAAGAGAATGAAATGTTCTTCTGATTTTCATTTTTCGCTAAGAATTTTTCAGTATGCATAAACATTTGTATGAAATAGAGTTCTGTTCATAGGAGGACTTATTAAATTTCCTGTGATATATTTTCCATTTATATAGAAAAGGAAGCTAGAAGGACTTGATCATAAATCATACCAGGTTTACTAAAGGAACAACAAAATGCACTCAGCAACTGGAATACATAGTTATTGAATTCCAAGGTTGTCAAAAGGAGAAGAGAGCACATACTTTGCCTTCATAAACTGAAAATATTATTGTCTCTGGGATAGACAAAAAGAGGTTTAAGTATGTGACAAAACAGTCTATGCATACAACTGACCAACCTCAATCTTAAAGAAATATGTAAAACTGTTAAGAAATTGGAAAGTTGGGAGGAGAAGGTTTGGAAAGTAATATAAATAACTAGATTGAACAAAATTAAAATTTCCAAATGATGATAGAAAGGGAAATCTAAAGGAGATGTGCTTCAAGAAATGAGGGATATTATTTTGACAGAAAGGAAAGGGAAAACTTCTATTTCTTGCACAGTGGACTAAATACACTGAGCTATCCACCACTGAAAACAACCAAAAATTCTGGATAAAATGTAAATGTATCCTTTTAAAGAATGCAACATAAAACTAGCAAGAAAGTAAGGAATTTGAAGAACATTCCCCCTGAGTGGAAACAGGAAATCAAATGGAAAAAGAACACTGCACCTGGCTTGTTCCTTAAAGATACTTGTTGACGCCAGAACATGAGTTTTAGTTTTTACATCCTTGTGGTTCAGCGGGCACAGGTCACTATGCCCAGGTTAAAGAATGTGAGACATAAAATCATCTGATTCAACATAGGTGACAAATATGTGACAAAAGCAACTAGGAAGAGAAGAAAAATTCCTTACTTAATAAAGAAGACTTACAAAAATCTATATTAAACATTATACCTAATGCTTCAAGAAATGATGTCTAGTGAGACATTGGGCACATTTGCTTTAAGATCAGATAATTTAAAAGGACACCCACTATATTAAACTTTATATAATATTGTACTAGATGTCCTAGTCAGTGCAGTAAGACATGAAAGCAATTTTAGAAATGAGAGAGAAGAAATAAAACTGTCACTAATTGCTGATGATATGTGGGTTCATGTAAAAAATTGTAAAGCATCCACAGATTATTACAATTAATAAGCGAGTTTAATAAGTTTATTGAATGCAAAGCCAGTATACAAAATTCAATTGTATAGCTCTATACAACAATCATATGTATAAAATACAGTCTATAGTATTTACATACTATAAAAGACAAAGTTTTAAGGGGTAATCTATTACAACACTTGAAAGACCTTAATGAAAAAAATTATAAAACTGTATTGAAAAATTTTACAGTTACCTTATATAAACAGAAAAATTAGAAGACTCAATATAATAAATATGTCAGTTATCTTCAAGATAATTATGGATTCCAGGTAATTCCAATAAAATCCCCAATATTTTTTATGTATATGCCTGAAGCTTGACAAACTGATTCTGAATTTGTACAATAGAACAAAAGCCAAACACAGCCATGATACACTTGGAAAAAAGGCATGAAGTTGGTAAAGTTGCCTTATCAATATTTATTTTAAAGCTGTGGTAATTAAGGCTGTAGTAATGGTAGAGAGATAGGAAAGGGACCAATGAACATGAAATACACACACGTATATATGACAAAACTGTACATGCATACAATTGACATATATAAACACATGGAGCCGACATAGCAGATCAGTGAGGGAAAGGCTGATTCATAAATAAATAATGCTGGAATGATTGGTTATCCACAAGGACAAATATGAAATTGAACATCTACCTACACCATACCAAAAAAATCAATTACTATTGCCTAAATATGAAAGGAAAAAATATAAAATGTTTAGAAAGCAATAAAATAGAATATCTTTTTGAGCTAAGAATATGGGAGGGTAATCTTAAACCAGACATAAAAAATCGCTAACCTTAAAATACAAAATTGATAAATTCTGCTTCATTAAAATTAAGAATTTCTGGTCATAAAAAGCCACATAAAGACAGTGAAAAGAACCATAAATTTGACAAAGGATTTGTTTCTTGAATATATAGGAAACTCATGCATATCATAGTAAAGAGAGTCAAAACACCAAATAGAAAATTAATAAAAAGCCTAGTAAAAGCACTTTACACAAGTGAAAACATGAGTGGTGAATAAACACATGAAAAAATGCTCAACCTCATTAGTAGTGGGAAATGCAAGTTAAAACATCATGAGATACAAATAAAACCCATTGAATTTACATTTTACAAATCCTGGTAATATCAAATGCTGGCATTTCTGAGCAAATAGAATTTGTGTAGAATGCAGATATAAATGTACATGGTAAAAACTATTTTGAAAAATAATTCATCAGTTTCTAATAAACTTAAAATGTTCAAACTCTGTGATCCAGGAAGTACACACTTAAAAAACCTTTTACACATGTGTACCATATGATATATACAAGTGTGTTCATTGTAGTACATTGGAATTGAAAAGATTCCTGGAAAAAACACAAATACCCATTGTATTTTTAATAGGATAAACAAATGGTAGCATATTTACCAAAAGGAATACTATACAACAGTAGAGAAATGACAGAGACAGAGAGAGAGAGAGAAAATGAATTAGGGCCATAGGAAATATTGAAATATTGATAACCTTAGAAACCTAACACTGAACAAAAATAATGCCCTGGAAAAATACTGACAGTATGAATTCTTTCACGTAAATTTAATTGCAAAATTGAATGATATATTGTATAAAAATAAAAATACATGGGATAAAACTAGAAAAAAAGCTTCTGCGCAGCAAAAGAAACAGCAGAGTAAACAGACAACCCAGAGTGGGAGAAAATCTTCACAATTTATACATCTGTCAAAGGACTAAAATCGAGAATCTACAAAGAACTCAAACAAATTAGCAAGAAAAAAACGAATAATCACATCAAAAAGTGGGCTAAGCATATGAATAAACAATTCTCAAAAGAAGATATACAAATGGCCAACAAACATTTGAAAAAATGCTCAACATCACTAATGATCAGGGAAATGCAAATCAAAACCACAGTGCTATACCACCTTACCCCCACGAGAATGGCCATAATAAAAAAATCAAAAAATAACGAATGTTGGCATGAATCTGGTAAAAAGGGAACACTTCTACACTGGTGGGGGAATGTAAACTAGTACAACCCTATGGAAAACAGTGTGGTGATTCCTTAAGAAACTAAAAGTAGAGCTACCATTTGATCCAGCAGCCCCACTACTGGGTATCTACCCAGAGGAAAAGAAGTCATTATACGAAAAAGATACTTGCACGTGCATATTTATAGCAGCACAATTCACAATTGCAAAAATATGGAACGAGCCCAAAGGCCCATCAATCAACAAGTGAATAAAGAAATTATGGTGTGTGTATATATATATATATATATATGATGGACTACTACTCAGCCATAAAAAGGAACAAATTACTGCCATTTGCAGCAATCTGGATGGAACTGGAGGCTGTTATTCTAAGTAAAGCAACACAGGAATAGAAAACCAAACATCGTATGTTCTCACTCATAAGTGGGAGCTAAGCTATGGGGATATGAAGACATAAGAATGATACAATGGACTTTGGGGACTTGGGGGAAAAGGTGGGAGGGGGTGAAGGGTAAAAGACTACAAATTGGGTTTAGTGTATACTGCTAGGGTGATGGGTGCATCAGATTCTCTCAAATCACCACCAAAGAACTTATGTAACCAAATACCACCTGTTCGCCAAAACCTATGGAAATAAACATTTTTCTAAAAAAAGAAGGCAGAGATAAACAAGGAATTCAGGATGAAGGTTACCTCTAAAGGAGTAGAAAAAGTGTGGGACTTGGAAACGACACCCAGAAGACATTAAAGTTAATAGTAAGGTAGTATTTCTTAAATTGGGTGGTAAGAGCATGGCTTTAAATTATAGCATTATTCCTCATAACTTACTTATTTTATTCTGTATGTAATCTATGACTAATAAGGAATTTAAGAAAATAGGAATGAAAATTGTAAATTATGTGTTGATAAACATTCACATCAGAGAAAATAGGGTTTTTTTGTTTGTTTGTTTTTGTTTTTCTCTGAGACAGAGTCTCACTCTGTCACCCATGGCTCACTGCAACTTCTGCCCCTGGGTTCAAGTGATTCTCCTGCCTCGGCCTCCCAAGTAGCTGGAATTGCAGTCACCTGCCACCCTGCCCTACTAATTTTTGTATTTTTAGCAGAGACAGGGTTTCACCATGTTGGCCAGACTGGTCTCCAACTCCTGACCTCAAGTGATCCGCCAGCCTCGGCCTCCCAAAGTGCTGGGATTACAGAGGCGTGAGCCACCGTGCTGGGCCAGAGACATTAGGTTTTAGTGAACAAGTGGTTTTAGCAGATTGTGAGCTGGTATATTTAAGAAAAGAGAACATGTCGTGGGTGGATTATTGGGTGTGAGAAGATCATTAGAAACCCCACTAGAGCTTCAAAGCTGATTTGAGTGGGATATAATTTAGGGTTCTGAGTAGAGGAAAGACCCAAGAATCACTCAGGAAAATAGTGACTCTTGTATGACTTAGAATAAGGCACAGCCAAGATCAAGGCTGTCTGAATCTTTTAGATGTGATACAGTTGTAACAAAAAAAGCATGTAAAATAAAAACAGATTTCTACAAGTTTTTTAAGCTCTGTAATGATGGTAGAGGGCACATGCCCATGAAAATATCATCAGACATCTTTTATTTATTTCTAGCTTAGACTTAATGACATAAAATGAACATGTAAAATTATTCTCATCAATAAATAAAAAGCTTGAGACTTAAGTTTATTGACAAAATATTGTAGCATTTATCTTGTTCTTAAAAATAATATACTGTCAGTGATTCTGAAAACACACTTAGATTGACAGCGTATTCATACGATGAAAAACCTTTCATGAAATGTTAATTAAACTCAGTATTTCCACACATTAACCTCCTTTCAAAGGTATTAAAAAATGCCAAAGAAAATACTTTGCCACTTACATACAATGAAGCATGTTCAAATGCAGAATTTTCCTTTGGATGTATGGAAATTTATGCTTAAACACAGATGGTCGCCGAGTTATGACAGTTCGACTTAACGATTTTTGAGTTTTTAATGGTAGGAAAGCAATTTGCATTCTGTAGAAACTATACTTCTCTCGCTTTGCTGGGCAGTGGAAGTGAGCCATAGCTCCTAGTCAGCCACACACTTTCAATTTATAGCGTTTTGAACTTACCATGGGCTTATTGGGATGCAGCCCCATCCTAAGTGAAGGATATCTGTATGCATATTTACATATTTTGCAGTGCTATGTTGTTTATCATCTAAAAACCTGGTTTTAGTAGACAGTGAGAAGGGTGAAAGGGGCAGAAAGTATTCCATGGAGGAGGGTACAGTGGGCAAAGAGCTCAGGTAATCATAGTGAACATAAGCTTTGCCAAGATTCGAATGAATGAGCAGTCCCTTTGTATTGAACTTTATAAATACAAGATTAATTGGGTATTCAGGACAATCCAGCTTCATTGGAAGCCAAGGCTTAGGTTCTCATGCCTCAAGAGCTGTTGGCCTTGAAGGGACCAGACACACAGTATGGCATCCTAGCAGTAACTCTGTGGTCACCAACAACAGAGAGGTCTCCTGAGGTTTTGTTCCCTGATTATCCTGGCACTGTGTAAGTTACTCACAAAGTAGAGTAAACGGAAGAATGACCAAGGTTCAATTTTCTACACTCTCATAAGCTAGGGGCTTTGTAGTAAAACATTGAGACACAAAAAGTAAGGTGATATTTCTTTGTTTTCTGGATTTACAAACAGATTTATACAAAATATCAACGTTCAGAGCTCTTAAACTGTTCTCAAGAAATGATGTGGGTTTAATCACTCCCAATAAATGCTTTTGGCATATTTCAAAAAGCCTAGTTAAATTTATAGTCATTGTGCAGAAGTACCTTTACAGATGCCTATATACCAGGCTGGTCCACGTTGTTATCAGGCTATTAGAATTATATTCTTCTGAGTGAGGATTGATAAAACCAAACAGGCACCATTTAAATGAATTCTTTTGATAAGGCTTATTTATGTTTGGGTGCACTACACATCACATCTGTGTGGAGGAGCTAGCTACCCTCACTCCATTCCAGCCATAGGGATAAAGCAGAAGAGAACAAACCACAGGTTAAGAGAACTCTACCTGTGGCTAATTGATGCCTGGCACGCCCCCACTTGAAGGGAGAAGGGCCATTTGCATTTTGTCATGATTCTCTCTAAGCAGAGAATAGACCCATCTCATTCTGAAGTTTCAATATTTCAAGTTAGCATGAAAAAAGTATTAAAAAAGTAAAATTTGCTCCAAAATTATCCCTCTGATATTAAATCTCAGGTTCAAACAATTGAAAAATATCCTGTTGGGCTACTAACTGTATCTTTTCACAGTAAGTTAATTAAAAATGTATTAACTGCTCTCAAAAATTTAGCCAATTTTTGTTTCTTCTTTAATTTAAAACTGAATAAGCAATACCATGATGCCGTGACAGAAATAACTATAAAGTTATGGAACTGAAAAAAGTCAATGAGCTGAACCTATTCTAACTTGAGGCAAATGAGATGAAGCAAATGGAGACGGGTGCTATTCCAAAGTGTCATCCACCAGAATACTAACCAGCCATGTAAATACATTTATTTGACCAATCTTTGTAAGCATACTATTAAAGGTGGTCACAATGGCTTTCTAATATTTCATGCTTTTGACTCTTGGGAAGATACTTTCAATTCTGCACCCAAATAGATGTGACTCTCCCTCCTTGCACCTACTTTATTACACCATTTCCATGACACTGAGTATGGGTGCCCTTTGACTTTGGACTTCTAAAGGGCAGTCATAATTTCACTCAGCTTTTTATGCCCTTCAGCACCCCACGCACTGTTTTTTATGCAATAGATGCTCAATAAGTCTATTGTTAATTAAATTTATACAGACCAAAAGGCATAACTTTGGGCTCCCGTGAGTCTAACCAAACACATGTTGCCAACACATTTTATAAAATGGTGTTTATCAGAACAATGTTTTGGGAGGTTTTTTTTTTTTTTTTTGAGACAGTCACACTCTGTTGCCAGGCTGGAGTGCAGTGGTGCTATCTCAGCTCACTGCAACCTCCGCCTCTCGGGTTCAAGCTAGTCTCCTGCCACAGCCTCCCAAGTAGCTGGGATTACAGGCGTGTGCCACCATGCTTGGCTAATTTTATTTATTTATTTATTTATTTATTTATTTATTTATTTATTTATTTATTTTAGTAGAGATGGGGTTTCACCGTGTTAGCCAGGATGGTCTTGATCTCCTGACCTCGTGATCCACCCACCTTGGCCTCCCAAAGTGCTAGGATTACAGGTGTGAGCCACCAGGCCTGGCTGGGAGATGTTATTAGGTATCGTGAAACAAATTTATCACAGTAAAACTGTTAGTAAAAATGCTACATTATATCCTTTTCTTGGCTATTTACACTTAACAGATAAAACTGCAAAAAAAAGGTTCACTTGTATTTAACTCAAATGTTCTTACATATACATGAATTTAGGATATTTTGGACGATAAATCTATTAGCATCCAGCAAATCAGAGCTCCTCTAGGATACTGCTTTATAAGATACCCTAACATGTTTAGGAAAATATTTTATATTTATTTATTTGCCATGGATTCAACTTGGGGTACCCTCATTTTCAAAGTTAAACGTAGTCTTTTAAATTAAATATAATTTACACTGCTACAATAAACTGACACTTGCAACTTACTCTACCACTAGCAATCCCTGCTGGCTCTGTCATTTTTCAGATATATTTAACTTTGATATGGAAATGGTATCTAATTTATAATAGGACATCCACACTATCAATAGTATCTTCTAAATGTGAATAAGTCTAAAAGAAACATTTTTCTGAAATAATTAGTTAAAAGACAAATCTTTATTCTTAGGGTTTTTTTTTGTTCCTCACCCAGGTTTAAATAGAAGTCTAAATAATTCAGCCATGGCATGCAGACTGCCAGGAAAAGTCATTCTGTATCTTTTACTGTTCACATTTAGAAGATTTAGGGATTCATTACTGTTCCATTGAATAAAAATTCAGGAGATAAAGAAAACAGTCTGTTATGTTTGACAAGTGAACGGACATAACCATACATTACCCAAGTATAAGCACCTTACCACCAAAAAGTGTTTTGGTAGTTATTATTAGTTGAGATCCTCAGAACAACCCTGTGAAATAAGCACAGCAGGAGCCATTCTTCCCACTTCGTATATATAGATGTTTGAGATACCGAGAAATTAAATGGCTTTCTTATTTGTACTGTTAGTTCAGTTCACTATAACCACCTTTCCTATTGAGCAAAGCCCAGGTGCCAAGCATTGAACCAGCAAAAGAGGTGATACCCTGCCCCAGCAGCAGACAGGACTGTCTGAGAGTTAGCAGCAGATTGAACTGCAGCTGCACCAGACTCCTAATCTAGAACTTTCCCCACTACCTCTCCTTGTTCTTCATAAGATTTTGAATGTCGCACCTTCTATGCCACCCAAACCCAGTTTGGCTGTGGAAAGCAGCCTGTAAAGCGATGCACTCTGCGTCCCAGGAGCTCTGGCATCACAGGGGAGGATGCATGATTAAAGGAGTGCTGTAGAGAGATCTGTCTGGCAGCAGAGGAGAAGAAAATTCAACTCCCAACTGTGCTGCCTGCAATTTCCTGGCCAGGTGGGTTCACAGCCCTGTGGTTTACAAGAGCTACACAGCAGTGCTTTTACTCTGAGGAAACAAAACAAAACAAAAAAACCCACAAATGTACCAGAGTTGCAAAAGCAAGTACAGCCCACCCTGGGCTCTAAAATATGGACATTTGTAGCATTTTGAGCGAAAATCTGAGATTGGAGCCAATCTTCTACAAAAGTAAATAGCTTTCTAATGTTGTTGTTTTTCCCTTCACAGCATCAAAGCTAGTTTTAACACTTGAAGTACGTCCTTAATAGTATGTTAAAATATTCGGTGTTATAAGAATGAAACTGTAGTCTAATTTTACTGGGCAGTCACTGAATTGTGACCATTTTAATGAGCCTTTGGACCTAGTTTCATAAATTAGTTCTGACACAGCACTATGGCACGTTGGCCTCTGGTTATTAGAATGCTAATGTAGAGATCATTGGTTGGCCAGATTCCCATTTGTTACCAGAAAATTCTCCATGCTCCCAGGCTGTGTCTGCAAGGGCAAATCAAAGTGGAAACTTGAACTTCTTACTAGTTATTTGGTAAGCTTGATCATTGTATGTGACTTATTTAGATTTAGACTGTTTTTTCCCTAATAGAAAGTGAAGTGAAAAAAAGCACATATATATTTGGATGCCTTTCTATATTTATTATATATTTCATTCAAAGGTTATATTAGGAAGAAAATTAAAATGTCAGGGAGCATTCATTTTCATTGATCAAATAATTATTTGAACATACAACATATGCCCGGTGCCATGCTAAAGTTTGGGTAAACAAACATGAACATTTTTGTATGCTCAAGGATATCACAGAGAAAGGCAAACCTGCCGCTAACTATAGAAAATGTAACAGGCATCATAATAAAGATGTAGCCTTCACACTTTGGGAACATGGCAGTACACTGAGAACTATCAGTGAGACCACCCTCAGGGTTCGTTCTTGGTATATGAGGTGGTTTCTCCCCAAGACACAGATTCTAACGTTAGACGTTTTATCGAACCACATCTACCAGGAAACTCGGCAAATGCCTCAGCTCTATCAGTTGAGTCATAGAGATCTGTCTCTGTTCTTTTGTTTGTTTGTTCTATTAGCTAATTGTCAAAACACCTTTGATTTGCCTTGAAGCATAAGTGGCCATGAAAGTTGACGAATCCTTGTGGCTTTGGTGCATGCTTCATCTATGTCTAGTCTAAAAATTTTAGCTGAGAACAGAAGCACGTTTCATACAGGATACAAAGCAAACACGAAATGATAATGCCGTTAATTAACAAGTTTGTATTTACTTAATTCCTAAAGCTTATAATTTGGATTTTTAAAAAAGTTATTTTGTGTCCTCTGTTATCTTGGATAAGTTTTCTGAAAAAATATTTTCTATATTCCATGAACATCTTTCTCTCTACAAAAGTTAAAAATGAAGGAGGCATATTTTATCAAGAGATAAAGCCTATAGAAACCCAATGAATAGAAGAAAATCCAGACAAGTGTTCACCAGTAGCCTCCTGAATATGTTTAGAACTTTGCTTAACAATTTGACAAATATGCTCAGTGATTATTGACATCAACGGTGAATACAACTGTTAAGATAATCAAGACTAAAAATCACATGGTGAAAAATCTCAGCTATATATTCATCATTAGTGAACAGACTTAGCACTATTAATTTCATTGCATCCCAAGAGTTTATTTAGTTTCATACTTGAGGACAAAACATTCCTTAAAGAATATCCTGTTGGTAAAATTCAACCAACAGAAAGTCGGGATTATCAGTTTCCTTGAGAACTCTCAGGTTTTACCTTGGTGAAGCAAAGGAGACCCCAAGATTTTGGTATTTCTTTTCTTGTTCCTTCACTTTTCGCATTTCTCTATTTTCATACGCATATATATGGACTTAATTTTCTTAGGTCCTTTTTGTGATGACTTTGTATTCCACATTTAAAAAACCGAGGCTGCTATGTGAGGTATTTTATAATTCATAAATATAATGAAATGCCAGAGCTAATGTTAGGAAACTAAATGTGTTTCATGTGGAGAGAAGTATACAACCCTAGAATATAACACATTTAGCTTAAATCTTTTCCTTCAATTATATCTTTAAATATTTTATTGTTTTAAGATGTTTTGAAAAGAGAATACTAGGAATTCTGAGCAGAAGAATAAAGCTTTCAGGAAAGACATTTGAAAAATGCTTTTCTAATTATTCCATTCTAAAGCTCAGAATGGAATAATGCTACATTAATGCACTGATGATAATAATGGTTGGTAACATTTGTACGTCATTTCATAGTTGATGAAATTTTCACACACATTTAGAAAAATCTGACAATGATCTTGTGGTGTGGGTCTTATTATTGATTCCCATTTATAGATATTGAAGTTCAGAAAGTCTTATTTGCACAAGGTAATGCAGCTAATAATTAGTGATGCCAGGACCCTGAGTTCAGCTGTCACTCCAAACATCATATTCTGTGGATAAAGCTGACTTTTTAACTTAAAAAATCCATTGCTTATGGCAAGGCCTATATAATTTGTTGGGAAATTACCAAATATTTAGTGATTTTATTTTCAAAAAGATTCTTTTCATAAAGTCTCTATGAGCATATGTAAAGTAAAAAGCCATTAAATTAAATGTGATTCTTAAGAATTCTATAAGGCAGCAAATCTTCAAAGAGCTCTTTTGACTGAGAATACAAACCTGAAAGAGCAAGGCATCAAGGAAATACAAAAGATCTAAGATCCTTCACCAAAGACAGGAGAGAAATGGGATATCTGATATTTAATAACAAAGCCAAGCTAATATAAAAGTAAGAACACAAAACATCCAATGAGATAAAAATTCTTCTAGCTGTTGTGTAAACAAGAGTGTTTAGAGGATTTTTGAAGTGCGCCATCTGTATCTCTCCTCTTTCTATCCCACTGCATTCCCTCTCTTGCCCTTCATGTCTCATATCCTGCTACTGCCCCTTTATTCCTCTTCAGCTATTCTGGTCTCCTTGCTGCATCTCAAACACGCCTGGTGCTTTGTTGCCCTTCCCTGTAGCAGTTTCGTCTCCCCTGGCCTGCTCTCTCCATAGATAATGCATGACTAACTCCCTAAATTCCTCCAAATCTTTGCTCAAGTGTCACCTTCTCACCTATTTAATATTGCAAATTGTCATCTCCCTACCACTCCTCACACTCATAAGCCCCCTTACCGTTCTTGAATGTATGTTTTCCAAAGGATTTATAACTCCTAATACACAATGCTATTTTAAAATTTATTATGTATGTTGTTTATTACTGGACCCCCTCCCATGTTTGCCTGTTTTGCTCAAAAATATATTCAATGAACCTAGAACAATATTTGACTCATAGATGGAGCTTAGTAAGTGTTTGTTAAATATGGGAATGAGTTAATCAATGAATTAATGAGTGTATTATCTGAGCTTCTGTGACTCAACATTGCTGTGGAAGGTAAAAAGTGGAGTCACGAACAAGGTTCTAGTTAGGATGATCTTGCAATTTAGTATCTATGTGGTCACTTTACAGTTAAAGGGGGCATTAAAATTATTAAAATTATATAATTTCAAAATCTTAATTAATTCATTGGATAATGTAATTATCACTGGTTATAGGTTCCATAAATTCTTTTAATAAACATATTTAAAGTGTAATTGAAACAAATTTAGGTTGACTCTCTGAATATTAAATATAAATGAATTGAATAATTTTCCAGACACTTTGCTTAGTTTTTTTGACTTATGTATCATATCCTGGTCAGTTATATTTTTCTGCAAAATTAATTTTTCTGTATTATTTCTAATTTTTCATAAAATTTTAAAGGTCTTCAAAGTTACATTTTCTCATTAATAGTTTTGACATTGTTGACTCTTTTCCAATGACTTTGCTTTGTAAGTCTTACATTTTTAATTGAGAAAATACTTCCTCTTACAGGTGCTGAGGAAAATAAGCTGAGAGCCAATTATGATAAATGGAAGAGATTCCCTATTCTATTTTTGTAGTGAAATGTGTACATATTTTAGCCCCAATATTTTTATAAGTGTGGTCTTTTTACCTCCATTCACAGAGTGCTTTTCTTTAACATATTTTCTATGATTAAAACTGTCAAAAATGTTTTAATTTTCTTCTGAATGTCTCAGCAAATGTAGATATCATGCAGTTACAGGCATTCTCAATTTCATTCTATTCTGGTACAGAAGATAACTATCTAATTATAAATAGAAGCTCCATTAAAACCTTTTCCTTTAAATTGAGATATTTCAGAGCCTAATAATTGGCATTCAAATTAAATCTTGTATTCCTTCAGATCTCTCAATGTTTATTTACGCCCTTCTTTGCTTTTATGAGAATAAATTTGTCTTTTCATTCATGAGATTTACTTTTAATAACTGAAATTCTTTACAAACTTAAAAATCTGAATTTTGCTTAACATTTTGATTAGAGATTTCCAACTAATTTCTAATAAAATGTAAACAAAATGTAAATAATTTATGTGGTAAATGCAAACATTTTTAAAATCCAACTGTGATAGGTAGTAAAGAGATAGATTCTGTGGAAATACGCTGATATTTTCTTTTTATCTCAATATCAGATTATCACAAAAATTTTTGTATTTGTTTCATGACTGTGTATACATAAAATATTTATAAAATGTGATACTTATATCTCTGCTTGTATGAATTGGTAGAATATCACAGCTCTTTGGATGCAACAATAAATTATTTGTATAACATAACCAACTTCAAGTACATTTTTGTTCTATAGGTCTCCTAATTTAGTAAGAACATTATTTTTACCACCATGCTCTGTTCCACCCAAATTTGTATTCATATCAACATGGAAAAAAAATCTAATTTTATCTTCAATGTTGAATTTTAAACTAAATTACAGTGTCATTCACAAATAACAATCAATTTTATAATTTTTAATTTTATAGTTAGCAACAATGAGAAGTTTCAGTTTGAAAAATAATATCTAAGGGTACATGGATAAATTAGCTTGGGGCTTGTTTATGAATAAATATTAAAAGGGTTTTGGCATAATTACTATGTCTAGCAATGGCCTATAAGATAGGCAAATGGGGCAACATGTGATTCCTCCAAAAGGAGTCTTGATGTTTATGCTGGGTACCTGCCTGAAAGGGCTGAGACATATAAATCACTGGTGGAGGTCTAGACTATGTTTTTAAAAAGATATTGTCTATCAGTAACCTCAAGATTTAGAAGAAAAAGATCACATCACAGATATGTAACAGTATCAATAGCAGTCATTTTATAAAACAGTAGATTTTGGACAACAGAGAAGATGAAATAATCAATTTCTGAATTATAAATGAATCTGTACAATATCTGTGCAACATCAATATTATTTCCCTCATTTTATAAGTAAGAAAACCTTAGGCAAAAGAGATGAGTAACCTGCATAAGACCACATGGCAATATTCTAGCAAAACTCAGATTATAACAAATTCTTTCTGACACCAGATGTATATATTTCTTAAACTAAACTCAGTTACTTTCTCCTACTTTAAGGTAGAAATTTTATCTTACTTAATCTGGGCAACCATAGATACCTGAGCAAGAGAAAGGTATGGATGTTGATCTCTATTGGATACTGAATAACTAGTGCAGGCAGTTTGTTACCTGGGTTAGTGATCCACTAGACTTTAATAAATATTCTGAAAGGACTGGACCTTGAGTGTGTGTATTTGGGCAGGAGGATGATTCTAGGTACATTATTACTGTGGAGGTTTAAAAAATATATCCACAAATTATTTGACAACTGTAGTAGAAAGAATAACAGTCCCCCAAAGACGTGAACATTCCAATTCCTGGAACCTGTAAATATGTTACATTACAAAGTAAAGGGAAATTAAATTGACTTTAAAATAGGGAGATTTACCTGGATAATCTGGGTACATTCAAATGTAATCAGAAGTGTCTTTACATTTGGAAGAGGAGGGAAGAAGAGGAGGTCATAGTGCCATGATATAAGACTCAACCCACCATTGTTGGCTTTGAATATGGAACAAGGGGCCACAAGGAAAGGAATACAGGAGGCTGCCAGAAGTTGGAAAAGACAAGAAAATGAATTCTTCCCTGGAGCCTCCAGAAAGGAATATAGCCCTACTAATACCTTTATGTTGGACTTCTGATCTACAGAACTTTAAGATACTAAATTTGAGTATTTAAAGTTACTAAATTTGTGGTAATTTGTTGCAACAGCAATAGAAAATTAATACAATAGCCTTCCTTCAAGAAGTAGAACTTAACTACCTCCACTTAAGTATGGGTTGGACTTAGTGATTCTCTTCTAATGAATTGAATATGACAGAAAATGGGATGTCACTTCCTAGATTAGGTCATAAAAAGATGGTGTCTTTCATCTTGGATGCACTTGTGTTTACCCTTCATTTTCTCCCCCTATCTGAGGGAGCTGGCTGTCATGTCATTAGGCACCCTGTGGGAAGGCCATGCGGTGAAGAACCAGGGCCTGCCAGCAACCACATAGGTGAACTTAGAATAATCCTCCTCCACCTAAACCTTTACATGACTATAGCCCCAACCAACAACTTGGTGGCAGCCTTAGGAGAGACTCTAACCCAAAACCTTTCAGGTAAACTACTCTCAGGTTCCTGACCCACAGAAATAGTCAAATAATAAATATTTGTTGTTTTGGGCTATGATATTTTGAGATAACTTGTTATGTAGCAATAGATAACTCATGCAATTACTCTAAGGTTTTTATTTACCTACCCAAAGAAGGAAAATAGCAAGAAAAAGAAAAAGTACTAATCAGGTATTACTCCTTTCCACCAAATAAACTCCGATGTGAATGTGCAAACTCCATTGGAAAGCTATGAGAAAATTACCCAATATTTTTAGCATAAAGAATGCACACTTACAGAAGCTGACATTTCTATAAATTTAATTTAGTCAGCTTTTATTTGGATTACGAATGGAATAAAACCTCAGTGTTGAGAAAAACCTTCTCAAAACACAGTCTTACTAAGAATACATTCATCAATTTTTACACATATTTTAATGGATCAGAGCTGTCAAAACTACTTGGAAATCAACAAAGGCAATTAACCTCTAGTTTTTCTCTCTGTTGTTTCTTCTATATTTTGCTTTTTCCTATAAGTCTATACTTAATGGAACAAAGCATGCCAGAAACTCAGATTAATTAATAGGTTTTTTTACTTTGCCATACAGAAATATTCTCTAAATTTTTAAAGGTTAATGACTTCCAGCCTAACATATATATTCATTAAAGAAAGAAAATAACCATTCACTCTAAGACACTTTTATGTTGACTTTCAGATTGAATATGACTATTGCAATAAAGCATCTTTTACCTCCTTTCTGAGTTTAATTTGTTTTGGTTAACCAAATATATGTACTAGCCACACTATATTACATGGCAGGTAGCCCAATTCCACCTCCATCCCTCTTTTTAATTCTACTAACATTTAGATTACAAATTCAGTGCTCACAAGTTCTTTTAAATGGAAGTGTTAGTACATCATATTCGCCGCCCCTGCATAGCTAAAATAGAATTCCCCAAATTCAGCTTAAATATTGACTAGCATATAAATCATCTCCTCCATGTATGAATATAAGAGATATACAAACTGCACATCGGCAGTTTTTTCCCAAGAATTTGAATGAATGTCTGTACCTAAATGTTGCAACAGGAAAAACTGTACTTGTATATAAATTGGTCTCCATTATTATTTTCTCTGTGAAATCTGAACTAGTTTTTACCTTTTGAAGCTAAATCTCAAGGAAACTCCAGTAGATAGAGATGATGTACTTTCATTTTGTAATGGCATCTTCTGCTGCATATGATGTTTCAGGCATCATATCAGGCCTGAGTTTAATTAACAGCAGATAATCTAATATTCATAGGTTATCAAAAATATCTCTAAATTTTATTCATATTAAGAAATAACAGATTAGTTCCTTATTTCTACATGGAGAAATATGGAATTCTTTTCAGATGCTCTTTTCCTCCTTAATTCAAATTCTTCTTGTTAGTATGTCAATACACATGTTATCACTGTTTAAGAGAGAGGCAAGCTATAGCATGACAGGGAATTTTAAATAAAAATGGTGTGTTCACATTCACGGTCTCTAAATCAAGTAAGAAATTGGCAAAAAAGACAAATAATTTTGTACCTTTTTAAAATGAGAAGAGTAATTGTGGTTTTATTCACAGAGTAATCAAAATATGCTTCCATTATGTAAAGAAAAGTGTTCATCTACAAATCAATTAGTTCTGCTAATAAAAAAAACCACCTTTTAAAACATATCTTTTATAATGCTTTTGCCTCACATATGAAGTTTAGATAATAAATCATGACAATCATAATCAGAAATATGAATATTAAAATATGAATATAATTAATTCTGCATAACTTCTCTCCTCAGAGTGGGGCTCCAGGATCAGCAGGTGACATTGTATAAATTACGATGTTAACAGCCCGGCTGTTGGGAAGATAGGTGTGTGTGTTACTAGTGGGTTCTTAAAATATCTACCTAAAATGGCACTAAGTCATCAATATTTATTCTTAAAGAGATGACAATTCAAAGCTAGCAAAATCAACATTTTTCAATTGTAGGAGCAGCTTGTGACTAGGATTTAATTATCATTAGCCACGGAGTGGGGGCTGCTATGTGTTCTAAACTATTTACTGAAGTTGTCTTGGTAGTTTGGTGCACTGATCCTACAATCTCTTTCTGTTCATTTTGATGGCCATCTATGAAGAAATTTATATCTGCTTACCTCAAGCCTCTGTTATTTGCTTTACTTTGTGTCTTGTCTTCTTTGCTTAGAAATTAGGCATCTGGAAAATTGTCTGAAGCATTTTATCACTCTATATTTCAAATACTCTTATTGGTTTTTTTGGGGGGGATGAGAAATAGGTGCCATAGGGGTAATATAATCCATGGTATATTGGTACAGATAATGTATGACCCTGCTACTTTATGGATATATTACTAATCTCAAAAATTCAAAAAAATGTAGGTTGTCTCCATTTGTTCATGGCAATAAATTAAAACACATTTTCTGTAAACCTTTTTGGAAAAGATCAGCTTAACCACAGCTTCACATGATTTAAAACTCTGTCTTTGATACTTTTAGCTTAATGACATTGTCAAATGTCAAGAACACTTGGTAAGAGGATTTTTTTTTTCACAATATGCCACATTTTGCCTTTTTAAATAATAGTTGTCAAGTTACAAAACATTTGCAATGAAGAATGATTAAGTGGATTACAATTTTAGGCACAATATTGTAGAATTAGAATTCTCTTGTATTTCTACTGTGGCCACATAATTCTATTATCACCTTTGTATAAATATTGAATATATATATGATTAAATATTAAGAAACAACATTGGCAGATGATTTCTTATCACTTAACAAGGCACTTTTATACAGACACAGCACTCACACACATACTAATATGATCATGTTGCAAATTCTATTCATTCTGTAAAAACAACAATTTGCCAATTCTGTCTAGAAAATATTCAAACATTTTATGTGATGTCACAGGACTGAACTGAAGTCCAGTTTATTTACGGTTATAGAGTTTGTTGAATATGTGGGTACAGTGATACAGCAAATATGAACAAAGGGGACTACGGAGATTTAAAGTAAATGCTACACATCATTTTATTTGATGCCTTGAGAAGGTGCTTCTGTTGACAGCTTGTTATTCATGTGTGTATTTGTGGCAGACAACACTGATATCGGGTTAACAACAATTTTCCTACCATGTATATACAAAAAGACTGCTATTTGGTTTGTGAGACATAGCATCTGTTTTTAGGAGATGTGACTGCTTCTTTATCTGATGGGCCACACCAGCATTATTTTCTCATCTATCCACTCTCTAGCATCATACTATGTTGTGTTTGCCATGTTTCAACAGCTACTTCAAATTGCATATCTGCCCTCTTCCTGAGTCATCTTGACAGTTGACCCTCAATGCTCCATAGCACTTAAGCATCATTATAACTATGGCAGCTGATGGAAACAGGCATTAAAACTGGAGTGCCTTGGATCAAATTCTAGCTCCACTTCTTGTAAGACTGCAAACTTGGGCAAGTTACCTAAGCACATCTACCAAAAAGATATTTTTACCACCTCATAGTGCTTTGGGGAGGAATTAAATGAATTAATATGTGTAAAACACTTAGAAGAGAACCTGGCATATAAGTACTCAATGGTTACTGTTCTTCTTCTTCTTATTGCCATCTACCTCCCCACAAGACCTACCGCATGGTGGCATCTATCAGTAATCTTTCCTCCTCATCTCTCTGTCCCCATTCAGTAAAAGAGGAGGTATTGGGATGTGAAAAGTTGCCTTTTGAGAGCATGCAATAGTTGTGAACTGTCCTCTCCTTTCATCTCTACACTGAAAAAGGAGAGAATGGTACCCAACTGGAGAACATCCTGCCAAGGGCAGGATCCTTAGAAAAACACTCTTCAAGTATGAGGATTTCAACATGAAAGAAAGACTGATAGTCAGTTCCACCATTGCATTTATACTTAATCTTGCAGCTTATCTGATGCTACCTGGAGAAGAGAAAGGAAACTGAGGAGAGGGCAAAGTGGAATGTCTAAGGAGAGAGGGACAAGAATCACCAGTATGAATTAATAACTCCAGAGAGGTATAGAGGACAGATTCTTCCTGGGCCCACCTACAACCAGCATGAGTTATCTATGAAGGAAAATTGTAATTGGTAGCAATAGACTCGCCAAAAATTGTTCAACATGGTATATTAGTCTATTCTCACATTGTTATAAAGAAATTACCTCACATTTGGTAATTTATAAGGAAAAGCGGTTTAATTGGCTGTACAGGGAGCATGATGCTAGCATGCTTCTGGGGAGGCCTCAAGAAACTTTCAATCATGGCAGAAGGCAAATGGGGAGCCAGCACTTCACCTGGATGGAATAGGAGAAAGGGTGGGGAAGAGGTGCCATACACTTTTAAACAATCAGATCTCATGAGAACTTTTATTATGAGAATAGCACCAAAGGGGGAAATCTGCCATCCCTATGATCCAGGCACTGCCCACCAGGCCCCATCTCTAACACTGGGAATTACATTTCGACATGAGATTTGGGCAGGGACACAAACTCAAATCTTATCATTCTGCCTAGGCCCCTCCCAAATCTCACATCCTCACATTGCAAAATATAATCATACCTTCCCAACAGTCCCCCAAAGTCTTAACCCATTCTAGCATTAACTCAAAAGTCCAAGGTCCAAAGTTTTATCTGAGACAAGGCAAGTCCCTTCTGCCTATGAGCCTGTAAAATAAAGATCAAGTTAGATACTTTCAAAGTACAATGGAGTTACAAGAGTTGGGTAAACATTGCCATTCCAAAAGGGAGAAATTGGCCAAAAGAAAGAAGCCACAGGCCCCCTGCAATTCTGAAAGCCAGCAGGGAATTCATTAACCTTAAAACTCCAAAATAATCTCCTTTGACTCCATGTCCCACATTTAGGGTACACTGATGCAAGGGGTGGATTTCCAAGGCTTTCGACAGTTTTGCCCCTGTGGTCATGGCTGCTCTCAGGGGCTGGCACTGAGTGCCTATGGGTTTTCCAGGCACACCATGCAAGCTGCCAGTGGATCTACCATTCTGGGGGCTGGAGGGCGGTGGCCTTCATCTCACAGCTCCACTAAGCAGTGCTTTAGTGGGGACTTATTGCCCCTTTACACTGTCCTAGTAGAGATTCTCCATGAGGGCTCCAGCCCTGCAGCAGTATTCTGCCTGGACATTCAGGCTTTTCCATACATCCGCTGAAATCTAGGCAGAGGCTCCCAAGTTTCAACTTTTATA
Organism: Gorilla gorilla gorilla; assembly: GCF_029281585.2. NCBI lineage: Eukaryota > Metazoa > Chordata > Mammalia > Primates > Hominidae > Gorilla > Gorilla gorilla. Next base: position 35,623,432 of record NC_073231.2, read on the forward strand.
TTCCATGTACCTGCAGGCTTATTATCACATGAAAACTGCCAAAGCTTATGGTTTTCACCCTTTGAAGCAGTGGCCCAAGCTGTACCTGGGACCCTTTCAGCTACTGCTGGAGATGGAGCAGCTGGGAAGCAGGGAGCAGTGTTCCCAGGCTGCACAGGGGAACTGGGCCCTGGTCCTGTACTTTGAAACCATGTTTACCTCCTCCCTAGTGGGAGGAACTGCTGCAAAGCTCTCTGAAATGGCTTTGAGGCCTTTTTCCCATTGTCTTGGCTATCAGCACTTGCCTTCCTTTTAGTTATGCAAATTTCCGCAGCCTGCTTGAATTCCTCCACTGAAAATGGGCTTTTCTTTTCTACCATATATCCAGGTTGCAAATTTTTCAAATTTTATGCTCTGCTTCCCTTTTAAATATAAGTTCCAGTTTCAGGTAATTTCTTTGCTGACACATACAAGCATAGGTGGTTAGAAGCAGCCAGGTCACTGTGAATGCTTTGTGGCTTAGAAATTTCTTCTGCCAGATAACCTAAGTCATCAGTCTCAAGTTCAAAGTTCCGCAGATCCCTAGAGCAGGAGCACAATGCTGCCAGATTCTTTGCTAATACATAACAAAAGTGACCTTTGCTCCACTTCCCAGTAAGCTCCTCATCTCCATCTGAGACCTCCTCAGCCTGGACTTCATCGTCCATATCACTATCAGCATTTCTGATAGTGATATGACAAGTCTCTAGGAAGTTCCAAACCTTCCCTCATCTTCCTGTCTTCTGTTGAGCCCTCCAATCTGTTCCAACCTCTGCCTGTTCCAAAGCTGCTTCCACATGTTCAGATATCTTTATAGCAATGCCCCACTTCTCGGTACCAATTTTCTATATTAGTCTGTTCTCACATTGCTATAAACAACTACCTGAGACTGGGTAATTTATGAAGAAAAGAGATTTAATTGGCTCATGGTTCCCCAGGCTGTACAGGAAGCATGATACTGGCATGTGCTTCTTGGGAGGCCTCAGGAAACTTTCAATCTTGGCACAGGGCAAAGGGGGCAGTCAGGATTTCATATGGCCGGGCAGGAGGAAGGTTGTGGGGAGGTGCTACATACTTCATCATATCTTGTAAGAACTCTGTCATGAGAACAGCACCAAAGGGAGAAATCCACCCCCATGATCCAGTCACCTCCCACCAGTCCCCACCTCCAATAATGGGTATTACAATTTGACATGAGATTTGGGCAGACACACAAATCCAAACCATATCATCTTGGGGACAAAAAAATGCATAAAAATGCGTGGTGGTTCACGCCTGTAATCCCAGCACTTTGGGAGGTCAAGGCGGGTGGATCACCTATGGTCAGGAGTTCAAGACCAGCCTGGCCAACATGGTGAAACCCCGTCTCTACTAAAAATGCAAAAATTAGCCAGGCATGGTGGTACATGCATATAATCCCAGCTACTTGGGAGGCTGAGGCAGGAGAACCGCTTGAACCTGGGAGGCGGAGGTTGCAGTGAGCCAAGATCATGCCACTGCACCCTAGCCTGGGTGATAGAATGAGACTCAGTCTAAAAAAAAAGCATAAACCAGAGCATTTTTGAGGGATGTTTACTAACTGGGTGTCAGACTAAAGCCCCAGTGTCTCCAGAGGCTGACCAACTTGTCAAGGGAGCCTGCTAAAGCCATCACTCATACTTATCATGGTCACAGGAAATAGGTGAAAAGCACAGTGATATGGCCAATAAAGGACTAACAGTTTCTCAACAGCAGGTATGTACGAAGACAGTGACTGTAGTCACTTTCTTTCCTATCCTCCCCACATCAGCAAGATAAATGCAGGGAAGAAAAAGAGGGGGTCTTAGTTCATTTTCTGTTGCTTATAATAGAATACATGAAACTAGGTAAAGTATGAAGAAAAAGAATTTATTTCTTACAGTTATGGAGGCTGAGAAGTCCAAGGTCAAGGGGCCACATCTGGTGGGGGCCTTCTTGCTAGTGGGGACCCTCTGCACAGTCTTGAGGTGGTACAGGCCATCACATGATAAGGGGGCTGAGCATGCTAGGTCAGGTCTCCCTTCCTCTTCTCATACAGCCATCAGTCCCACTTCCATAATAACCCATTAATTCACTAACCTATTAATTCATTAATCTATGAATAAATTAGTCCATTCATAAGAGCACAACCCTCATAATCTTATTTCCTCTTAAATGCCCATCTCTCAGTACTGGCAAATTGAGGATTACATTTCAACATGAGTTCAGAAGGGGGCAAATATTCAAACCATGGTAGGGGGCATGAGAGCAGGTGGACCACACTCCCTCTCACTGGCTGGAATGGCTGATTGATCATCTTCAACCAGGAGCCAGAGGCCATCACACAAGGGGTAAAAACAACAGCTTTATAGAAAGCACCTGGGTACTTACAAAAGTTACCACATCATTCTTAGATAGGTTGTGTTCAGACTACTGTGTAAAGGTAGTTTCTATCTTGTTAAAAACCGCTGTATTTTGTTTTGTTGCCTAATCTGTATCCAATACAAGACTGATGTATCTTTTTGTAAAAGAAATAATTCTTCTCTTTAACTCTTTAATCAGAAACTGGTTCTGATTATGTAAAGTAACAAGGCTTTTACTGTACTACAGATTGCAGGACAGTTTTCTGGCTGGCTCTGGAGTGACCCAGTTCTTTCCCCTTTCTTATGTGTAATTCTTAAGAATAATCACAGAGTGTGCTGAGAGTGCAGCATCCTGAGATAAAGCTAACTGGCTGGAGCAGCTAGGTTCTGTTCCAGGCTTCTCCCAGAGCAGAATGCCCTTCAATAATTTAGCTCAGTGATTTATGTGACCCCAAGGTATATAAGCCAGGATGAGCTGCGTCTCAGGGTTCCACATCTGTGGTTCAAGTGGGGCCATGAGCAGCCCAGAGCTCATCTTCCCTGGGCAGCTTTCTGACTTACAATGAATGCTGGACTTCTGTTCACAGAATTGAATTCAGCTCACAATAACTCTTGGGCTTCTGTTGTTTCTTGCTGCCTATCTGTAAGTGATACATCTGCCTGTTGCTTATAAATGTGTTCTGTCTCCCTAGACTCAGACAAATTGGTAACCAGTGCACAGTGAACCTGCTTCACATAGATCCTCCCCTCCCCCAATGCTACATTCTTTCTCTTACTAATTTATGTCCTGTGGATTTTTGTCTGACTCATTCAACTGAGTTTTGCTATCACTTCTAGGGGATACTTGTTCCTGACTTCTTGGCGAGGAACCCTTGTCTATGATGTTTAGGTTTACCTCTTTCATAGTATGTGGAATATTGTATTTATTGGTGACTTCTCCTAAGAGAAAATGCCAGATTCTTAGCACGTAGTAGGTGCTACCAAGTGACTTGTGAAACAAATGAATACTAGACTCAAAAGGAGGGTAATAGGTACAGAATTGCATTTAAGGCAAAGCCATATGGCCAGAAGTCTATAAAAAAAATTGGTACAAGCAAATATATCAGGCAGAGAGATCAGTTCAGACACTATTAGAATAATGTGGATAAAAAGTGAAAAGGTTTCAACAATAACAGTGTTTAGGCTGAGAACCATTGGAAAAAGGTAATAATACTTATTTTTTTTTACAGTAATTCCAATTATCTATTATCAAAGGATTCCTGTGTCTGGATTTCAATCTGCATTTTTTGAACATTTGTGGTATAAGTTTTTTTTAAAAAACTTTAGTACTTTAATTTTTTGACAACAGAGAGGTTAACTTAATGTGGAATTCAATTCTCAGAGTAGTGAGCTGCCATTACAGAAAATTCTCTTTTCAGAAAGTAGCAAAAACAAATATGATCAAGTTAATTGCAGATAAGAAGGTATTAGGGGAACTTTAGTTTGCCAAGGAAAGTAGAAAAGAGACAAAGGACATAAACAAAACAAGAGAAGATGGGGAAATGCTGGCTTATTGATATTTTTCATTGGATCACAACCTACATCAAAATATAATCATTAGGTTAAATAGTAACATCATGTGTTGGTAACAGTATTTGGAAAATGTTGATTATGGGTACACAAATCTAGTAAATATTTGCATTCAACCAATATAAGATTCCAAGGTTCTGGTCAAGGATTAAATATTAGCATAGTTTGAAGTTAAGATACAAAGTAAATCTATTTAAAGTGAATCATTCAGGTAGCATGGTAACATAAGAAAGAGATGTTTTACTGTTAGCTTCATCTTTTGCAATAGTAGTTACTGGCTTCAAAAACTTTCAAGACAATATATAGCTTCCTTTGTTTTTTAAGTAACTCAAAGAATTTCAGAATTAGGAAAATGGGGCAGGATTACAATAGATCATCTCATCCTTGAGAGATCTTCCAAAGATTAAATACAAGAGCCAGGCTTGAATTAGATCTTCCCATTTTTCATCTGAGCTGCTACTCTCCTATCTTATCCATCTTTCATCCATATCATCCAAATATCATTCAAGCTCGTACCATGTCAATTGAAAGCTGCACATTTTATTTGACAATTAGGTCAATTGTGCTTAACATTCCACTACAGACCTACCATTCCTACCTTCAAATATATGCTTGTATTCATATACTCTCTGTTGAATTATGGCCAGGAGTCAAAAGAGAAAATAATACGAAAAGAATGAAGAATCCTTTCAGTTAGTAAGATTAAATAAATTAATTCAAGTGGTGCTGGAATATACCTGCAACCTAAGAATTCTACCTTCCTACCCAAACAGCTAAAAGCAGTTTAAAAAGTATTAAGATGACACTTAACAAAGGAGACAAGTGATTCACCAACTTACAAAACTAATTCTCAACAGGAATATATGGATTTGGCTTCTGTTTTTGAACAAGCAGATAGAAACCAACTACAAAAAAGTTTTAGGGTATTTACTTGTAACTTGGTTTGAATCCAAAAGAATGTAAGGTCCCAGGTTATTTTTTTGGGGGGTGTGGCTCAAATACGTGATTAAGTGACAAATGTCTATCACATGATTTAGATTCTGTCTAAAATAGTAACTCTGTTCCTAAGTATGTGTAAAACCTTGAAAAAATTAACAAATAATTAGAGAGATAATAAATTAAATCAAGTCACTATTATTATTTTTCTGTTCAACTTAAAAATATATAGTGTAATCGCTTTAGTTTATTTGAGTTATCTGAAGTAATAAATAAAATTTAGAAATCTTTACAAGAACTGCTTATGTTCTTAGGAAGACTGTATGCTAGGCTTGTCTGCACTTTCCGACATTTAAAATGGTGAGATAATCAGATGTACTAAAGTTACATATTTAATGTCATAAGTGTTTAAGACAATATAATTAACTCTCTGTAAATGAGATTAACTATATAGAGAATTCAATCTCTTAAAATTAATTTGGACGTTAGTCAAAGGAGACATGGCATTGCTCTTATTTCAAAACAATTACCTAATGTATAAATTGGTTTTTAAAAAGCATGTAAGATGAATCTAAATAATTTTTCCAATAAAAATATTTTTATTCATTTTCTCCACACACTTATTAGCACCATTTTTTTTTTTTTACGTAAAACATTCTGCTGGATGCTGCAGAGTAAGGGTATCAAAATTCAGAAAAGCATTAAAAGAGAAAACAATCACGCCTTCTGTTTAAACATACTCCTAACAATTTTAAAGAAATATTGGATTCTTCAACTTATTCTTCACAGTCTAATTTTAACTGGACATATGGTATATTTGTCACTGAAAATTTATCTCTTGCAGACTTTTTTATGCTCAGATAAAATAATCTTTTGTATTAATTTTGTTACAGAGTACAATGCTTATTATTCCTACTCTTCCAAATAAATATGTGATCATTAATTTGCAATTAATTGAACCTAACCTGAGAAAAGACTTGAATGTATAACTTTAATAAATTGAATATTAATTTACATAAAGTAAATTTCCTTACATTATCTACATAAAAAACTTACATTAGACAGTAAGCATCTTAAATAGTAGCATAATATTTGGTTATTAAGTAAATTTTATTAATTATTTTAAATGACTTTATTATTAAGTATTTGAAATTTAAGTCTACTCCAACAAATTTCTTCCATATTTCTTCAACTTTATGCATGGGGCTAGTTTCATGTTGAACTATCTTAGGGGAATAGTGGAACATTTGTATGTAATTTCTTATTATGAAATAAATATTTATTTTTCTATTCACAAGTTACGAGAAAATATGTATTTCAAGAGTAAAGTTTGGTGGTATAGTCCAATACACTAGAAAGGTCACAGGACTTCTCTTCAGGGACCATGACTGATCCTCTTATTTCCTCTTTACCAAATACTATACTTGGGTTTGATGTGGAAGAAGAAATGGCTATGCTCTTTCTAGGGTAGAAAATTACACAAGCAAAATTTTCTAACATGAATCTGAGAATTTCAGGAAGGTGAGATTTTTCTCAATGTGCTTTAAACATTACTAAAATTTCAGTTTTATGTTTTTCAATGTTTATATTTTTAAGTATCATATAAAATGTAGTACCTATGCCAACTCAAAGAGAAGAGGGTCATATAGTATATGTGATAGAGCTAATATCTGTTGGAAAACATTAATTGTTTTTGCTATTTTTTACATTTCCTCTCGAGTGACTTTCCCCATCCTGTGACAGGCATCTTCTGTCTTTGGAGAGAATTCAAATTGTTATTGCAGGAATGCAAAAAGAAACAATCAACTTTTAAATTTTGATATCCAGTGTAGGATTTTTGAGACTGAAGGTAAAACATAATCTTTAAAGCCAGGCTTTGTTGAGAGATGAAAGGATTTCCTCCAATTCTTTATCCTAGTTAATATCAAGAGATACCCTGCAGCTCAATCATAGGTTCTTCCATAGCCTGGAGTGCCTATTGCTTGCATCAATCTGGCTGAACCATGATGCTAGTTGTCCCTGGAAGGGGAATAATATGTAAGAGAAGTCCAGGCTAAAAAAACACAGGAATGAAAGTCATATACTTTTAGGCCCAAGGGATATGGAAAGGAGACAGGGATGGGAGCACTGGATAGGTAGTGAGATCTATACACATTAGGTCCAATGACTAGAACGAAGCCAAAGACAAAAATACAGTTTTCCCAGTTTCTGTTTGAGATTCTTGAGGAGAGGGCCTAGAAGGCCATTTCTTTATAAAATAAGAGATGCTTCATGAGAATAAAATCTTATATGCTACCTTGCAAGTGGAGACCTCATGAAGAAAAATATACTATGGGCCATTAGAGATAAAGAAGGCACATTTTCTTTGCACTGTGAATCAATAGAGAGTAATGCTGTGACACAAACTTACACAATACAATCACTTCTTTAATACATATGTATGCCTAAAAATCACTGTAGTACACTTAATTACACAATAGAAACCCTAGGGCTTATGAAAAAACTGGGGTTGGTGTGTAGCACTAAAATTTTTTCATCATAGACGCATTTAAAAAATAGGATCTTAATAAAAGAGTAGCATAATTTTACACAAATTAAACCATTAAAAACTATATAAATACTATCATAAACGTGGCAGTTTGTCTTGAAGAAGACTTGATATTTGCTTGTGGAAGTGGGCTTTGGAAGGATTACAGCATGTGCATTAATGTGAAGGAGTAGAGGGAGGGTGATCTGAAATCACACAGAACATTGTTAACACTAGATATGGATGGACCATGATGACTGGTGAACCAAGGTAATACTCAGATGTGTGTGTATGTCTGTGTGTGTGTGTGTGTGTGTGTGTGTGTGTTTGTTTTGGGAGTGGGGTGTTGCATGTGTCTGTTCAGCTGGGTTCATGGAGGTGAGTGTTTTGTGCTCAACTAATGTTTTTCCAGATGAATTTATGTGTAATACTGAAAATTTATGCTATTTATAAATTATTCAATAGTATATCAATTACTTTGCAACAGAATTCATGGTTTCAAACAAATATTACAGCAAAACTCCCTGTACTTCAACTCCTTCATATCGTCTTTTATCATCATTTTTGGAGATGAGAAGTTCTGTATCGAGACCATCATCCTGATACCAGTACTAGATCTGTTCTTCACCGAATTAGATGATTTGCTCTGATTTGAGTATCAGCAAAATGGAAGATAATTCTGGAACACAGTTAATGACCTTCCTTTGAAAAGCCCTGAATGGCCTTGGTCTTTTTGTGAGTAGTTTAGATAGGCAATTTTCAAGATGTGGTCCACAAACAATACTTGAGTAATACACATTCTGAGGTCTGTTTTCAATGAGACTACTGTATAATTAAATGGAATCTAGTTTGTTTCCCACAAAGGTCAAGAAATTAGACTCTGAGTGAACTGGGCTACTCCAAATTTCTTTGTCTCTTTAAGAGTGGCTTCCTGCTTTGCTTCAATGGGACCTAAAGAGAAAAAGGCAATCACAGGAGAATATCAAGCTCAATCCTGCAGAATTTTAAGGCAAAATAAGCAACACTTGGTTTGTGTCTGGGCAATCCACAGTGGAGCTCAGACTGCTTCCCTGTACCTATCTCAGTCAAAGAGGAGACCAGAATCTGTGGGGCTAGGGATGACAGGAGGAGCTTTGAGCTTAGAATTATGGACATTACAGAGTGAGCAGTGGCTAAGCAAATGTTTGCTTCCTGTTCTGATTCCATTCCTCTCACAATTCTCCAATATCTAACTATCTCCTGCCCATTTCCTCTTATTTTTATTTTTTAAAAATTGTTGCCAAATACATAACATAAAAGTTGTTACTTTAACCATTTTAAGTGTACAGTTCAGAGGTATTAAGTGGATACACATTGCTGCACAATCATTGCTACTATCCGTCTCCAATTTTTTTCATTTTCCCAAACTGAAACTCCATACCATTAAACAATAAATCCTCATTCCTCCCCCTCTCTAAACTCCTGCCTACCAGCATTCTGCTTTCTGTCTGTATGAATTTAACTATTCTAGGTACCTTATATAAGTGAAATCATAAAATGTGTATCCTTCTTTGACTGGTTTATTTCAGTTAGCATAATGTCTTCAAAATTTATCCATTAGCAGCATGTGTCAGGATTGCTTTCCTTTTTAAGGCTGCATAATATTTCTCTAATTTCCTTTTTATGTTGACTAAAAAGTACATATTAATTTCTAGACATTGTCTTGTGCCTTTTTGTTGTAGCATGTTAAGATAAGATGTGACCTGATGTCTTGGTTGTCTCAAAAAGCATAAAACTACTCAGTTACTTTTCAGCCTTTTCTTCTGCAGACTAAGTGGCTGTATTCAGTAACTCCCTAGCTATGAATAAAATTTGTGACTGAAATGTGAGAACCCTTTTCTTAGGCCAATATGTTTTCAGATGTTGAGCATACATTGACACCGTCTCCATAAGAGACACTTTTTTTTGTTGGTGGTGGTGAGGGGAAGACAATCAGCAAGAATGCTAAATGACATTTCATCATTGGTTGGATCTTTCATTTTCTGATAGTCACTGTGATCCCATGCAGTTTCAAATGAAAGCCTAAGGAGAACTCAAATGCAAAGTGACCTCTGAAGCAGAGGAAAGGACACAGAACAAAAAACTTCTCCAGTTAGCTTTATCCTGTGTCAGGGAATCACTATCTTATTTTAGAATGCTGTCATTTTAAAGCTGTGAAATACTTTCTGTAGAAATGATTACATTAATCCTGTAGTCAATTTGTCTGAGGTTAGCAAAGTGTTACAGCTATCAGAAGCACTGCAAAAATAATTGAATACATTTTTAAAACTAGTAGATATTGTGACCATAATATATTTTCCTGAGATTGCCAGGAAATAACAGAAGAGAAATGACTCTGTCAGGCAGCAGAAAAGGGATGGATAAATTGAATGATACCATGCTTAATGTTATTCAAGGATCTCACATGGTCAATAAGTAGTAGTAACTTCTGCTTTCAACTATTGCTCCCCTTAGGAGCACAAAGAAATTAGGACAACTATCCTTTCTTGATTTAAACCGTATGTGCACAAGTCAGCCTGATTCGTAACATAACCGGACTGCTTGAAGGACAGCCTGTTTCTCTGCAACACTTCACCAAAACCAATATGTAATGTACTATTTTAGGACTAATTTTATTCTCCCCTTGGGGGATGTTCCATTATACCTCTGTTTCTTTGCTTTTAATGCTTGGTAAACATTAAAATCATTGACCTGTGAGGGTTGGTCTCCACCCCTCCCAGTTTCCTCTGATTCTTGCTTACTCCTTCTGGAGTCACAGCCGTGGAACATGGGACTGAGGCAGAGAATGGAATAAACTTGAAAAATGAGGTAATCGATTATGTGGATATATTCATCTTCCTTTTTGGCATATAGTTAACTTTTTCAGGTTAACTTTGTTTTAAAACAATTTTTTTTGGTCCAACTAACTTCCATGATTATACAGATATTTACAGTATTTTCATGTAGTGTTTATTTGTAACACTTGCAGCTGTCTAGTATTTGCTAATAGCTTTTTTATAGGTAAAAACAAATTTAACCATAGTTTTAAAGGTCTCACATATTTTTAAAAACACTATTTTATCTGAACACTGATTCTTGTTGGCAGAAAATTTTGCTATTACATATAAAAATGGTAACCAAATGTCCATGAATATATTTGATGAAGACTGGATTTTTATCCACTTAGATTCATAAGGCTGTAGTCTGAGGCTTGTTTAGAGCCTTGCCAGTGTTTCCCTACCTAAACTTGTAATAGAAAATGTTATCAAGAACATTTGAGCTCCTTAAAAATGTATCATTTGTATGACCACAAACTTTTCTTTTGTATCTTTTCACCTCTTCTTTTTCTTCTCTCATTCTCAGTTCCTCCCATATCCCCCACCCAGGCTCAAAGGAAAGAGAACCAAAATAAAAAAAAAAAATGGCCCTGGAAATAATAGACCTGTCTAATGTCCAAACCTTGAATGTTAATGGCCCAAATTTTTAGTCTACTAACAATGAAAACAGTATGCGGTATGGAATATTGTAAAACTTAAATTTTGTTAAAGTAAGTATTTCCTTCTATGACAATAAAAGGTTTATACACTCTGGAGCAAATACTTTTTCTTTTCAAAGTGATATTTTCTTCTGTAAATTATAAATATATCCATGGTTTGGATGTATGTGTTCCCCAGAATTCATATGATGAACCTAAGACCCAATGTGATAGTATTAAGAGGTGGTGGGTCTTTAGAAGGTGATTAAGTTATAAGGGCTCAGTCATTACAAACGGGATTAATGACTTTGTAAAAGGGCTGGAGAGAACTAGCTAATCCCTTTTACCCTTTAGTTTCTCTTCTGCCATGTGAGTCCACAGCATTCAAGGCACCATCTTGGAAGCAGAGAGCAGCCTTTGGAACTGAATTTGTTTTCACCTTGATGATGGACTTCCCAACCTCCAGGGCCATGAGAAATATATTTGCATTATTTATAAGGTAACCAGTCTGAGGTATTTGTTACAGCAGCACATGCAAACTAAGACAGCTAGCTGTGTGATATCACTCCTGAGGAATAGGTACTGAGGAATGGACTGATGAGCAGTGACCCTGGAGGAGGCTGCATCAAGCAGTGCCTCAGAGAGGCCGACACTGTGGTCATCATCTTCCTTTTCATCTACTCCAAGAGACACGATGTTCTTTCTCTTCCATGTCTTTACTGAGTCCCATCCAGGATAAGCCATACAAAGGAGAGGAGTCAAATCATTCTAAAATGACCGTTGCTCCCAACTCCATTTTGGGGACTGGGGCCTGATAAACCATAACTCCTTTTCTTCTGGCCCTCCAATACTAAAAAACCCTCCATCCTGTCCTTCCTGCCTTCTTCTTGCCTTTATTTTTTTCTTGCAAGACTCTTCAGGTCTCAGAGTACCTAATATACAAAAATGTGTAACTATAATAGTAACTCAAATAGATGCCACCTGGTACTTTAGTTACATTAAGAACACAACCCTCTTATTACCTATTCCCAGGGACTTTTCATCACTGAACAGTCTGGCAAAGACTTTGATAGCTTACAATTACCAAAAGTTTGTGCCAGAATAACAGAAATTTCTCAACCACTTATGCAGAGCCATCGATTTTATCCACACTACACAATTCAATTGTGGTTCATTTTTAACCTCTGGAGTTATAACGCAAATTCAGGAGTATATAAATGTGTTATAGACATAAATAGGTATAAAGTTTCAGTTATGCAAAATAATTAAGTTCTAGTAATCTGCTGAACAACTTTGTGTGTGTAGCTAACAATACTGCATTGCACACTTAAAACTTTCAGAAGGTAGATCCATGTTAAGTATTCTTACCACAATAAAAAGTTACCTTTAAATGACTGACTTTTCACAGCTTCTAAAGATTAGGAAAAAGGGAAAAATAAATTACTTTCTTTTTAGAATAAATTCTGCTTTATTGTATAATCTCTTCTCTATCACTGGTTGCTTTTATTCCGCCCTCTTTGTTTCTCTTTTCTTCTCCTGACCTTTAACAATAACCTTCAATACTTAATCTTTTTTCCTCATTTCTCAGCATTTGATCCTGCAGAGAGTAACTGACTTGCTCCAAGTTTTGAAATCATCTCCCAGTGGATGAATCTAGATATCTTAGTCTTTCACACTGTTTTTGAGCTCTTGGACATTATGCACACCCGAAGTATAACGCAGAAAACTAAGCTAGTTGCCTTCCTTCCTTAAAGACAATTTTCCATCTGCTCCTTCATAAGTATTAGCATGCCTTCCTTCCTCACATTTCTTTATCTTGTCAGACTTTTATTCTTAGGCTTTATTCTTCTATTCTATTTTTTCTTCCTGCTTTACCTTGGAACCACTCTCTAATGATATAATTCTTTGTTATTGCTAAAGCCACCACCCTCAAGCAAACCCCACAAAGCAAACCTGGGCTAATGTTTGGATTTACTGCTTTCTTCTTATATATAGTGACTCCAATTCTTATGTATATTATTTCACTCTTTTTAAGGTGTCCTAGTTAGTTTTAACATCAAAGTTTGTATAAAAGTTTAACTTTAAAGATTTTCATTAAACCATACTCAGAGTCTCAGATTCATTTCTCAAAATTCATCTTTCATTATTATTAATGATTCATCTGTTTCTTTCAAGTGAACCACTTAAATTCATCCCCTAACTATATCTAACTACGTTGACAATCATTGTCTTCATGACTTTTCTGTCATGTTTGTGTGTGAATATATATATGAAATACATACATATATTGTGTATGTGTGGATATATATATATGAAATACATATATACATAAGTATTTCACCTAAAATATTTTCACTCTTTCCTGCTCAACAATTGGTACTATTTTCTTCAAGGTGTAGGTGGAACCATTTATCCTTGAACAATTCGCTGTAATTCATATCTTTCCTATATTCTTTATTTCCTTGACACTTAGTCATTTATTTATATTATCTTATTTTACATGTTTCTATTTGACATTAATTTTTCCTAGTTTTTTTGATACTAAACTATAAGCTCTTTAATTGGCTAAGATCTGTGATAGCTTTTTTCTCTTTCCAGTGATTATACAACGTGAAATATTTGATAATTGTTTACGAACCAACAAAAGCATTTGATAATTGTTTATGAACTTACAAAAGAACACCATGGCATTACCAGAATCTTTTCAGCCAAATACAATAATCTAAATGAGTTTAATTCTTAATAGGAACTAAGGAAGATATAACATACGAATGTAAATTGTCTGAGTTAAAATTATATCTTAATCATGGACACATTAATTAATTTTGAATTTCCATTATCTTATTTTAGATTTTTGTTGGAATTTCCAATGTCATCTTCATGACGTGTATTCACATGTTAAATGGTTCATATTTCATGGGCCTTCCACATCTTAATCAGTTTCACATGGAATGATTGGTTTAGGAATACATATTTAATTTTTGAATTAAGTTCCATTGGTTGATAAAATAATTGATATTAAATCTCTCAAAAATTGCAAACATTCATTAATTAAACACTCAATAGGTTTGGGCAGTTACCGTTAGTACTTCCCCATTGATGTTCACTGCATTTATCACAGTATTACAGATATTTCCAAGACCTTATACATACTAATGTCAAGATATCTAGAGTTATGGTTTACAATGTGCTAAAGTATGCCCAATTAGTATAAAATAACATTGTATTGTTATCTATGATGCTCATGATGATAGTAATATATAACGATGCTATGCTGAAGATGTAGCTGCAGAGGCAATGTCAATTATGCTTTTCCAACTTATTTTCCCATTTAGAAAGAAGGTAAAAGTAAAAAATAAGAAAGGGTAAGAAAAATACCTGAAAGAGTATTTCTGCCAGTGATGCAAATCTAAGTTTGAAGTGTGTCTGTAAGATCTATCTATACCCATTCTCCACTAGCATTCCTGCAATGACCCATGGATTTCAGGATAGCATTTTAAATCTTTGATCATAGCGTGGTTCTATGGTCTTGACTGAGGTTAAGATTATGGTGAAGATCATAGCATGGTCTTAACTATGTCTCTTGAGGACTTTTTTTGTACTTCTTGCTATTGCTGCTTTCCCACTAGGAATGCCCTTCATCTTTCTTTCCTTCCAATTCCTACTCTTTAAAACTCAACTGGACCAGTCACTCCTCCTCCAGCCTTTCCTAATTATACTATGTGATTTAGATGGGGGTCCTTTGGCTCCCATAGCCCTGTGTGCTTCATTTAATCACAGAACTTAGACAATCATTGACTTACTTATCTGAATCTTTTATTTGGTTGTAAGTTCCTGAAGGGAAGAAATCACACCTAATTCGATCACACACCAACACCTAGTACAATGTCTGACATGGTCTTGGTCTGTTTGGGCTTCTATAGAAAAACACCATAGACTGGGTGGCTCATAAACAACACAAATTTATTTCTTACAGTTCTGGAGGCAAGTCCAAGATTAAGGTGCCAGCAGATGATTCTGTGTCTGGTAAGAGCATGCTTCCTGGCTCATAGAGGGCCATGTTTTCGCTGTGTGCTCATTTGGCAGAAGGAGGAAGGAATCTCTGTGGAGCCTCTTTTTTTAAAAGCATAAATCCCACCATAAGGGATCTGTCCTTATACACTAATCACCTCCCAAATACCCCTGCTCCAGACACCACCACATTGCTGATGAGGTTTCGCCATATAAAATTTGGGGACACAAACATTTAGTCTGTGACAGACATACAATCAATATATTTTTAAATGAAAACATGATTGATTTTGATAAACTAGATTTAAAGTTAGGCTAATTATCTTGAAATTATGCACATTTCATATGGGGATGTCCTTTACTTAATATATAGTTCCCCCAATAGCACTAGTCTGTGTATATTATATAAATGTGTAAAATAACCTGCAAGATATAGATTATTATGTCGGGAAAGAAAGAAAAGAGGTAATCTAAAATATCTCCATTAAAAGTTTGACTATTAGTAGTACATAGGGTAATATCAAGCAATGTTGCATAAAGGTCAATATAATACTTATATTTGGTAACATACCCTATGAGTTACAATGAAATTAAGGATTTATTTACCTTTAGTTTTACTGCAACAAAATTTAAGCGTAACTGCTAATAATAACAGCTAATAGCTTTTCAGTGATTGAGTTTTAAAAATATTTCTGCATAAAAGTGTGGTGATTTAGACCACAGAATATGGAATCAGACAGAAAATTTCTGTCTTGGCTTCCTCACTATTACTTCTTTGAGCTCTTAATAGATAGAGTTGTTTGACTACTGTATCAAATTCCTAACCCAGGGCTGGTTACAGAAATGCTTAATACATAGTTTTTGTGCTGATGTGGAATTCAGGCATCTTTGAAAACAGCATTATTTTAGTAGTAATATTACAGTTTCATCCTTCAAAATGTGTTGAATAGCAAGTAGGATTTAGGAAAAGAAAACACAATGAAATATTTCTTTTAAAGGTGTTTTCATACTAGGAATAGGTGAAGGGGTAACATAATATCTATCATGAAGTAGATAACAATAAGAACAATGATTGTTCTAAACTTCAGGTAAAGACCTCTAGGTAGGCATAGAAAGAAACTCTGGACACTGGAATACAATAAGAAGTGGTTGAATATTGTTTTAGAAAACATAAAATTCAGAATAATCAATCAAATGTAATTGTGAATCACCTGATAATAGACCTCTAAGCATTTCAAATGGAGTAATTATAGTTCAATGGACATCGAACTGTTTACCTACTACCTATTATACTCACACATGATAGACAGTATGAAATATGATGACATCTTTCACAAATCTGATGTTTCAGGTGCCTGAGCTACTTTTACATATTTTGCATGTGTAGGTTATATTGCACCTCTCTCATGAAACTTTTTCAACCTCTAAGTTCCTATAACACACAGGTACCACTAAAGTTTCCACTGGATTATATTCTGTCTTACGTTGTCCTTTACTTGTTTCCAGTCATCCCCCAAATTATACTTACTAGAAAGAGAAGATGATTTTTTTTTCCTTATCTTCTTAACATAATAGATAGAATTGTTTGGTTATTGTATCAAATTCCTAGCCCAAGGCTGGTTACAGAGAAGCTTAATCCATACTTTTTGTGCTGATGTGGAATTCCGGCATCTTTGAAAACAGCATTAATTCTTTCAGTATATGAATATATTTACTGCACCGGGAAGAAACTTAGATATAATATTTTTCTTATTATTCTAATTCTTTGTTCGTTATGAACTTAAAATTAACTGGTCTCACATCTGCCTCCTGTGTTTCTCACATTGCTAGAAAAGTATGACTAGAGTCTGTGTTGGAGTGTTGCAGTTCTGGGAGAATATCTTAGAACCTAATGTGTCATGATCACATGTGTTTGACTTTGCAGTATTTTGAGACAACTGTGAGGCTGGTCTCCAAGGAGCATGGTCAGAAATAAAAATTTCTGTGTCTGAGATGACATCCTGAATGACATCTCTGGATCTGTGTGTTCTCATTCTCTGTCTCTCTCTCGCGCGGTTTGGATGATCTTAAGGAATGGGGCATGTGTTTTACCCATAGTTGATAGTAAAATCGTCCTTGCAAGAAGGTTGATTCAAGTTCAACCACACGCTCAATAATTGGCTGGAGAGAACCTCATTGTGTAAGGGTACTAGTAAAAAGGGTAGATAGACTGTCAGTGTTCCAGTTAAGTGGGCTGAGTTTCAGGCTAGCAGACCAGCCTAAGAAAGGAAATGGAACATTTGTCTAAAACTAGGTTAGGATTCAGTAATTGAGACTCAATACATGAACTTCGGTTGAGGCTCAGTTGGCAGTTAGCACATGGGAAACTCTGCTGCTGGGGTGGAGGTGACTGACACGGCTAAATTTGGCTCTCTGTGGTTTCTGAAGCCATGCATAATAGAATTTGTAGAATGTTAATATGAGAAAAATTTTTAAAAATTGCCTTTAAGTTGCTTTGTTTTTTAACCTAAGATACTAAATTGTTAGTTGGATAGGAGTTTTTCCTTTTATCCTTTATTAATTTTTGTTTCATGAGCCCAGTGTGGCAGACACTGTTCTAGGTCCTGTGGATACAGCATGAAGAACTTGGAACAGTACTGGAGGAATAAGTGTCAAGAATTCATTATCTAGTCTGCTGATACCCAGGCTACTCCTTGCGGTATTCGGCTTGGTACTGAGAAGTGTCTAAGTTGGTAACGAACAGTCCATCAATATGGCAAATGAAACTGTGCTTCTGACCATTTGTGGCCAATAAAATGTGACTGAACTTCCAGGTAAATGGAATGCACACACACACACACACACACACACACACACACACACACGTATCTATATATTTCATTTTATTCAGTGACATATATATATATTCATGTTTTGAATCATGATTTATAGCAGTATTATTCATATTAGTCTTCTCCAAACCCATGTTTTAAATTTGAAACTAATTTATTTAATTGTTGGTTCTTTCCACTTTTATTCCTAGTTACTTTGGTGCACCTTATCATAACTCCTTTACCGTAATATTTTTCCACACTATCCATGTTTTTTACATTTATCTGTAGCTTCAGAATTCATGCTAATGTATACCTCATAGATTTTTTTTCCTATTTCATAGATAATGCCATTTTCAGTTAGAACAACCAAGATGCAGGGACTCAGAACAGAACTATCTTATAAGAATAGTCAACATGTCTTTAGCGACTATCAAGAACAGAATATCACCAGGTAGTACAATGCATTTTAGCATTCTAGGACTTTATTGCTTCTAAAATTCTGTTTCTCTATACGGATTGACTGAAAATTTTTTGCTCTGGCAGCTGGATATTTTCATTCCAAGACCCAAAATACAACTCCTTTATATGAATGAAATGTTAACAATGAAGAAATAGTGAAGGAATTATTTTATAAAGTTGTACCTTAAAAATTTAAGAAAAAATAATCTTTTAGCATAAATATTCTCATGGCAAATCTAATAAACACAAGAACTATACCTAAGGTCTTTGTTTAAGCTAATTATAATTTTTAAAAAGATGAGTAGAGATATTTATTTTTTCCACTCTAAAAACCATCCCCTTTATTAAATTCGCTTGTCAAAGATTTAAATTAAGGGGTGATATGCACAACAGGAATAGAAAATGGAATTAACAATGAAAGCTATTCAGCAGTAAACAGATAAATGTGGCTGCCCACTTGCTGATTCAAATAGACTATGCAGGATTTTCATATTACAGTCTGTCTGCATAAATCACGCATTTTTTACACAAAGAGTAAAAGCCTTATTAGCAGCCATAGCCCCACGTGAAAAGGTTGTGTATGTTTGCAACAAATTAATACTTTGTATACAGAACTAACATTCCTTTTGTAGCAATAGGAAGTATTCTTTCTGCCTTTTTACTATTTTCTTGTTAGTCTTCTTTGAACATACAATTCAGAAATTGGTAGCATTTTATGCACATGCAAATCAGTAGCATCTCTGGACTCGGCTGATAGTGATGGGTCAGGTATTTCATGCAGTAGCAATGCTAACCACCATTCACCAGTGATCACTGTGTCCCAGTCACAGTGCAAAAGATTTGACAGATACTTTCCCATTTATCAAAACAACCATATAATGTAAATCCTGTTATTATTACTAACATACAGATGAGAAAACAGACTGGCAGCAACAGGGAGGGGTTCAAATTTTCTGGTTCACTAGATTTCAAGACCAGCACTTTAAAGCTCAGGCTAAATTTTAACTCTTTTCTTATAAATGACATGTTATTATTTTCCCTCATTCTCCATATTTAGGACTTTAACTTTGTGCTCCTAGTATCAATACTATTAATAATATTATTTACTTTTCCATTGTATGTCCTCAAAGCATTGTGGTGACCAGCTCTCCTTGATGAGGTAGATGGATGAGGGATAAAATAATAGACTGTCAGAATGGAAAGGAACCTTACAGTTCATCTAGTTTTATTTTTTAACTTGGTAGCATAAGGAAATTTTGGAGATGGTACAGGTGGATGAGAAAGTATATCTTAGTGGTCTGAAACAAATGACAGATGCTGATGACAGGTGACAGAACTAAAGCTGAGTACAACGAAGGGCCTATTGCTCTATATCTGCTTCCTGAGCCAGAAGCTAGTGATTCATTTGTGCCCTCTTCATAATCTCCATTTACCTGACAGCAGTAAGCATCAGCACAGGAAAAAGGGAATTTAATAGTATGCTGGGCCACAATTTCCATTTTTATCGGTCACTATGAGTTTCCCAAACAACTAATATCTGACTCTGGGCCACAAGAGGACCAAGGTAAAATGCATACTAATTTTCAAAAATAATTACTTAGGCCAGGCATGGTGGCTCATGCCTGTAATCCCAGCACTTTGGGAGGCTGAGGTGGGTAGATCACTGGAGGTCAGGAGTTCTAGACCAGCATGGCCAACATGGTGAAACCCCATCTCTACTAGAAACACAAAAAATTAGCCAGGCATGGTGGTGAGCCCTGTAATCCCAGCTACTCGGGAGGCTGAGACAGGAGAATCGCTTGAATCTGGGAGGCAGAGTCTGCAGTGAGCCAAGATAGCACCACTGCACTCCAGCCTGGGTGACAGAGCAAGACTCCATCTAAAAAAAATTATATATATGTGTGTGTGTGTGTATATATATATATATATATATATAATTATTTAATAATTATGATAATAAAATTAGACTTCTCAGATAAACTACATGTTTTATCCTCTTCAGGTACTACCTGAACATTAAAATGTATTTTATATTTCTTAAATTTGTACTGAAATGACATTTCTCCCTCAAAAAACATTAGTTTTGTTCTTTGTGACCCTGAAGTTTTTGTAGTTGAATAACAGCTAATTATTTCAGTACTTTCTATATGTCAAAAACTTTAGATGAATAATCTTACTTATTAGATTGTGACTATCCTTCTTCATCCAATGGAAAAAGAGAAGCTTGTGGAGCTTACGAAAATTACCCAAGTCCATGCATTTAGTAAATGGAGAAGCTAGAATTTAAGCACAGATGAGGCTATTAATCATTCATGGTTCATTCAACAAATATTTACTGAATACCTGTTCTATGTTGGATGTAAATTCTCAGCATAAAAGAGCAAAAAAATCGTGATATCTTCCTCATGGTGCTTTTAGACTAACAAGAGGTACAGATACTGAACAAAAAGCACACTTGTTAACATATATGTATGAAAGGGATAAGGATTCCACAGGAAAAGCACAGAGCCATAAGAATCTATAGACGGGGAATTTTCTCTGTTTGCAGGATCCAGGAAGACTCCTGAGGAAGTCACATTTCACCTGAGGTCTGAAGGACAAACGTTTATTAAACAAATAAAGGGGGAAGGGTAGGGATGAGGACTAGAGAATGTTTTAGGAAAGGGAACAGCATGAACAAAGTCCCAGCTTATCCAAGCACATGAAGCAACACCAGTGTGAGCGCTACATGGAAAAATGAGGGAAGATACAGAGGTTGGCACTGCTGCCTATGAAATATCTTTTGGTCACTGAAGGACTTTGGTTTTTTTAAAGGGCAATAGAAAGCGATAGTTTTTTTACATTACTATTTTACTTTTATTTTAGGGGGCAGAATGTGAAGACTAGGTTTGGATTTTAAAAACATCATCCTGGCTATAGTATACAAAACAAACTGTAGCAGGAAAATAACAGATGTAGGAGGCACCATTTAGAAGGCAACTGCAGTAGCCCAGATACAAGATGTTAATGTTTGCAATAGCAAGGTAGCAGTGAAAGTGGAGAGAATTGGATGGATTATAGAACAATTTAAGAGATAAAATCACTGACATTTGGTGATCGATTAAAAATGGAAGGTAAAGAGAAAGAGATTTCAAAGATAATTACCAGATTTACTGCTTGCATAATCAATATGTATGCTGCCTCTCTGTACCCCAAAATAGAGGAAGATTTTTACAGCAGAAAACTTTACTCTATGCCCTTAAATAAAATACTTCTCTGATCCTTATCCTCAAAAGAGGGTTAACCATCCCTGCTGATCTCACAGTTACAGACAGGGAGGGCCAAATGAACATGAGTTTTGCTGAATTCAATTCTGTGGGTACAGATCTCAGCCTCCTATTCTACAGACTCTGTCTCCACGGGCAAGGGAGGCTTTCCAAGTCTTCATTTCCCATTCGATAGATTAGAGATAGTAATAGTATCTAATGCACAGAGTTATCATAAAAAGTAAATAAAATCATCCAAGTGGCTTAGTTGTTTAGTTTACATTTTGCCAAATGGGATTTTCACCAAAAAAATGTTTCTGCCCCTCTTCCTCACATTCTCTTCTCCTCTATCCCCTATTTCTTCTGCACTTTTTCTTCCTTCTGCACCACCTTTTCCTTCTTTCTCCTCCTCCTCTTTCTTCTTATTCACTAACCTAAATTCCATCACAGCATATTTTCTCATTATCTTTTATTTTAGTTTTCTTTGCATTCTCATTCCCATCATCAAGTATCAGCCTTTGTTTTATAATTCCTCTACCATGATGAACTGTGTCATTGCTTCTAGTCTTGTGGCTTTCAAATCATGTGACATACTGCTGTTAATGTCCCCAAATTACTAGTTTTGTTATGTCCCATGGTGCTGCTCAGAATGTTGTACAGATCCTCATTCATGGTAAGTGGAATGAAAATGTAGTGAAGAGTTTTTGGGCTGAGACAATGGGGTTTTCTAGATATATAATCATGTCGTCTGCAAACAGGGACAATTTGACTTCCTCTTTTCCTAATTGAATACCCTTTATTTCCTTCTCCTGCCTAATTGCCCTGGCCAGAACTTCCAACACTATGTTGAATAGGAGTGGTGAGAGAGGGCATCCCTATCTTGTGCCAGTTTGCAAAGGGAATGCTTCCAGTTTTTGCCCATTCAGTATGATATTGGCTGTGGGTTTGTCATAGATTAGCTCTTATTATTTTGAGATACGTCCCATCAATACCTAATTTATTGAGAGTTTTTAGCATGAAGGGTTGTTGAATTTTGTCAAAGGCCTTTTCTGCATCTATTGAGATAATCATGTGGTTTTTGTCATTGGTTCTGTTTATATGCTGGATTACATTTATCGATTTTCGTATATTGAACCAGCCTTGCATCCCAGGGATGAAGCCCACTTGATCATGTTGGATAAGCTTTTTGATGTGCTGCTGGATTCGGTTTGCCAGTATTTTATTGAGGATTTTTGAATCAATGTTCATCAAGGATATTGGTCTAAAATTCTCTTTTTTGGTTGTGTCTCTGCCTGGCTTTGGTATCAGGATGATGCTGGCCTCATAAAATGAGTTAGGGAGGATTCCCTCTTTTTCTATTGATTGGAATAGTTTCAGAAGGAATGGTATTAGTTACTCCTTGTACCTCTGGTAGAATTCGGCTGTGAATCCATCTGGTCCTGGACTCTTTTTGGTTGGTAAGCTATTGATTATTGCCACAATTTCAGATCCTGTTATTGGTCCATTCAGAGATTCAACTTCTTCCTGGTTTAGTCTTGGGACAGTGTATGTATCGAGGAATTTATCCATTTCTTCTAGATTTTCTAGTTTATTTGCATAGAGGTATTTGTAGTATTCTCTGATGGTAGTTTGTATTTCTGTGGGATCGGCGGTGATATCCCCTTTATCACTTTTTATTGCGTCTATTTGATTCTTCTCTCTTTTTTTCTTTATTAGTCTTGCTAGCGGTCTATCAATTTTGTTGATCCTTTCAAAAAACCAGCTCCTGGATTCATTAATTTTTTGAAGGGTTTTTTGTGTCTCTATTTCCTTCAGTTCTGCTCTGATTTTAGTTATTTCTTGCCTTCTGCTAGCTTTTGAATGTGTTTGCTCTTGCTTTTCTAGTTCTTTTAATTGTGATGTTAGGGTGTCAATTTTGGATCTTTCCTGCTTTCTCTTGTGGGCATTTAGTGCTATAAATTTCCCTCTACACACTTCTTTGAGCCCAGAATCTCCTTAAGCTGATAAGCAACTTCAGCAAAGTCTCAGGATACAAAATCAATGTACAAAAATCACAAGCGTTCTTATACACCAATAACAGACAGAGAGCCAAATCATGAGTGAACTCACATTCACAATTGCTTCAAAGAGAATAAAATACCTAGGAATCCACCTTACAAGGGATGTGAAGGACCTCTTCAAGGAGAACTACAAAACACTCCTCAATGAAATAAAAGAGGATACAAACAAATGGAAGAACATGCCATGCTCATGGGTAGAAAGAATCAATATCGTGAAAATGGCCATAATGCCCAAGGTAATTTATAGATTCAATGCCATCCCCATCAAGCTACCAATGACTTTCTTCACAGAATTGGAAAAAACTACTTTGAAGTTCATATGGAACTAAAAAAGAGCCCACATCACTATGTCAATCCTAAGCCAAAAGAACAAAGCTGGAGACATCACGCTACCTGACTTCAAACTATACTACAAGGCTACAGTAACCAAAACACCATGGTACTTGTACCAAAACAGAGATATAGATCAATGGAACAGAACAGAGCCCTCAGAAATAACGCCACATATCTACAACTATCTGATCTTTGACAAACCTGACAAAAACAAGTAATGGGGAAGGATTCCCTATTTAATAAATGGTGCTGGGAAAACAGTCTAGCCATATGTAGAAAGCTGAAACTGGATCCCTTCCTTACTCCTTATACAAAAATCAATTCAAGATGGATTAAAGACTTACATGTTAGACCTAAAACCATAAAAGCCCTAGAAGAAAACCTAGGCATTACCATTCAGGACATAGGTATGGGCAAGAACTTCATGTCTAAGACACCAAAAGCAATGGCAACAAAAGCCAAAATTGACAAATGGGATCTAATTAAACTAAAGAGCATCTGCACAGCAAAAGAAACTACCATCAGAGTGAACAGGCAACCTACAAAATGGGAGAAAATTTTCACAACCTACTCATCTGACAAAGGGCTAATATCCAGAATCTACAATGAACTCAAACAAATTTACAAGAAAAAAACAAACAACCCCATCAAAAAGTGGGCAAAGGACATGAACAGACACTTCTCAAAAGAAGACATTCATGAAACCAAAAAACACATGAAAAAATGCTCACCATCACTGGCCATCAGAGAAATGCAAATCAAAACCACAGTGAGATACCATCTCACACCAGTTAGAATGGCAATCATCAAAAAGTCAGGAAACACCAGGTGCTGGAGAGGATGTGGAGAAATAGGAACACTTTTACACTGTTGGTGGGACTGTAAACTAGTTCAACCCTTGTGGAAGTCAGTGTGGCGATTCCTCAGGGATCTAGAACTAGAAATACCATTTGACCCAGCCATCCCATTACTGGGTATATACCCAAAGGACTATAAATCATGCTGCTATAAAGACACATGCACACATATGTTTATTGCGGCACTATTCACAATAGAAAAGACTTGGAACCAACCTGAATGTCCAACAATAATAGACTGTATTAAGAAAATGTGACACATATACACCATGGAATACTATGCAGCCATAAAAAATGATGAGTTCATGTCCTTTCTAGGGACGTGGATGAAATTGGAAATCATCATTCTCAGTAAACTATCGCAAGAACAAAAAACCAAACACCGCATATTCTCATTCATAGGTGGGAATAGAACAATGAGAACACATGGACACAGGAAGGTGAACACCACACTCTGGGGACTGTTGTGGGGTGGGGGGAGGGGGGAGGGAGAGCATTGGGAGATATACCTAATGCTAGATGACGAATTAGTGGGTGCAGTGCACCAGCATGGCACATGTATACATATGTAACTAACCTGCACATTGTGCACATGTACCCTAAAACTTAAAGTATAATAACAATAAAAAATAAAATAAAATAAAAAAGAAAAGAAAATATAGTGAAGAGTTAGTCCTCTGGAATAAGAAAGATTTTTGTTGTTTTGTTTTTTGATTCAGACACTCATCAATTTTGGGGGAAATCGTTGCATATCTTCAGGGCTTAATGTTCCCTTTTATAAAATGAAGGTAATAACTCCTTACAGGCTTGTTGTGAAGATCAGCTAAGATGATGAATTCAGAAGCCCAGAATCATGTCTCGTATATCTTAAGAGATGCCCAACATTTGATAACATTATCTTGGCATGAATGTCATGCTTCTAAGTATACTGTTGAGTATCTTCCAAATTCGATGTGTATTTTTATTATAATGTCTCATAACCCACTTTTCAGTAGAGCCTTCCAAGGGGAATTTGGTGCTTAACTTAACCCCTCTTCATTCTCTAAACACACCTAGTGTCTTCCAAGCTTCATCTGCTGTTTCATTCTATACTTGATTCTCCAGTTCCATTTACTGATAGTCTACCCATCTTTCAAGTTTTAAACACTGTAGCAGAACTAACCTTATTTTCCTGAGGGCTGCAAAGGCATTTTGTTAACTACCTTGTGTTGTGTCTGTGTAAACTTCCTGAGGATGGGGATAGCCCTTATTTATATTTACAACCCTCACAAGGCCTAGCACAGTACATTTCCCATTGAATAAATGTTTGCTAAGTAAATTGGTGAATTTAATGCTCTTTTCATTTAAAATCTGAGAATAACTTGGGCTGCAGCCATAAAAAACTTCATAAAACTGAGAAGAGCAGGACAAATATAGCAAATTATTGGAAATTGCCTCCATGTAAGAGTAATAGATTCTCTCTACATCATATATATGTACATATATATATTGCTATTTTATAAGGTTTTGCATGGTTTCTTTTAAATGTGAATTTAAGGCAATTTCTACCTTATAAACACTTGTTAGAAATGATATAGTGCTATTTTATTTCTCTCTTTTGAAAGTCAAAATAGAGTTGAGATCATATTAGGTTACAGATTATCCTCTAGTTATAGTCTACCAACATCAAGTGAACTGCCAGGTAGTAACAAAAATACCTCTTTTATACTCTAATTTTCAACCATTATCTGTAAGGAAGAAATTGCACAGGACTATACCTACAAAAATAAAATTATATATAATTATATATTTATAAATATATATAATTTTATTTAAAAATATATAAATAAAAATATATAAAAATAAAATTGTATATAATTATATATATTTATATATAAAAATAAAATTATACACAATTTTATTTTTATATAAGTGTGATCTAGATTAGTTACATTACCACTGAGCAGGTTTGGCTATATATGCAATTATTCAAAATGATGATTGTTTATGGATTTCTTGATTTTATATATTCAAGTTGTTTTAAGGCTATTTTATACATCTGGATTTACTTTTATAACAAAGAAATACTTAGTTGCCTTAAATTTTTGTAAATTTAAATTGCTTTGTTTAAATCTCATGAAAATATAAACAGTTGCTTATAAAGGATAATTGTTTTCATAGTCCTCAGTTTAAATTTAAAGGAAACTGATGATTTCAAACTAAGATTGCTTAATACTATTAAATGTGTTTGTGACTCCTATATGCACCCAGAAAAATATCCATAAAATATATTTATGTGGGTCATTGGTCAACTAAATTAAGCTTTTCATCTTTTCTAATGTTTATGAAAAGAGTATATAGGAATCTGTATTATTCATCATGGGTTTCATTTATCTGCATTCTGGTAGTTTAATAATCTCTTACTTCTAACTCATATTTCTTACTAATAATTCATATTTCTAAATTGAAGTGCTCACAGACGTATATTACCTAATGTGAGAACTCAACTAGAACATGCTGAATATAAAAATTATTGTTATTAAAGAAACTGAAAATTAAGTTTGCTCACAAAACATCATTCTTGTATGTGTGAACAGATGTATCAGCTACTAAAGGACACAACATTGCTTTGATTAAAGCATGAATCAGTCTACTTAATCTGTTTCAGTAGTCCATCCCAATATTATCAAAGTTACTGTTTAATACATTCCTTTTTCCTTGGTAAACTGACTAGACTGATTGGATTCATTGTTCAAAATAATTAACTGCCATTACCACAAATCAAATTTCTATAGTAATGGAAAAAGAAACAAGTGTGGCCTATATCCATTCTTGGTTGATATTCTGTCATAGCAATGTACTTTCATATATTATTTAATGGCCTTAGCAGTCACATTATATCAAGAAAGAAAAAACCTAAGACTCTGCCTAAACTATGAAAATGACTTTTTTGACATAAAACACTTGAATAGCATTGGTACTAAGATAATTAAAAAATAGTATTGATTTAGGCAGATCTTAGGCAGTAGAAAAATTATACAATATTCATTAATTATATATAATTGAAATATATATAACCACCTTACCTGCCATAAGATTCAGACTATGATAAACAGCAGGTTGATTGCACATCAAGGAAAAAATGAAGCTATGCTTCATAATTAATAAGTGATTGCAACATAAAATATTCTTAGAGCTTATTACTTCCATGATGAACATAGCATTGAAGTATTCTATTTGGAGAGATTAATTAAGCATTGTGAAAAATAAAGAGTGTATATACTTAGTGTTTAATTAAGGACTATTGATTTGATGATTATCTGGTGAATTTCTAAGCACAAATTCTATGGAAATGAGAAATTTGCCTACAAAATCTTAAACAACTTACTGTACATAGTGTGGGGAAGATGATGAAATAAAATCCGATGGGATAATTGAAAACTTTGATAAAATATGAAGCAGGATATTTTTCTGGTCTTGGTTTTAAAATGACTTGGAAAATAACAGAGCAGAGGTCAAAACAAAGTTGCTTTAGAAGTTCTGAATCAAAGCCTGTGACTGTGGGCCAAAAGTGATCAAGGAGATGAATTCTAAATGAATGTCAAAGATGGTACTTTTAAAGTTTGCCAGAAATTGGAATACTAGGTCAAGAGCTTTGAATATTTTTCCTCTAACATAACTAAGTAGATGGCTAGCCAAATATCTTTAACAAAGATTCCTCTATGGTATGCTTAGCACTCTAAAGGGGTGAATACATGATGATGAATTATTTATGATTCAGATATGAAAGTTGTCATTTATACTGTTACTGAAAGAGAGACAATGTAAAGTTCTTAAATTGTGAATGAAGACTACTGATTAAATTTCCAACCATTAAGAGGCATTAATTCAAAGAGGTTTCACCCTTTGTAGCCTTGCACATTTTAGAAACTGACAATAATATTATGGCTCCCTCTGGTACAATTTTATTAGTAAAGGTAAATATATGATTTAATTTCTCTATGTTTCATTACTGAATATAAGCAGAAGTTTTAAAAGTATAATAAAAACAGACTCAATAATATTACTGAATTCATTCATTTATTCATTCATTTATTTGTTCATCAAATACTCACTGAGATCCTGCTATGAACCAGGTACAGAGCCAGATAAGGTGATGCAAAGGTAACAGAACTACTCTTGATGATTATAATTTACTGGAAAGAGTGACCCAAAGAAATAAATATAATTTACAGCATGATAAGCATTTTAATAGAATAAAGGGTAATGAGGGAGCATTAAAGGTTTGGGTGGGGGAATGGTGAGTATAGAAAAAAATGACTTATTAGGAAGAGAGACTATTGCAATAATAAAAATAACTACTTAAAGATTGATGTTAAACAGAAGAGAAGAATATTCTCATGTGAAGCTTTATTAAATCTTAACTTTTCAGTGACAACATTCCTTTTCTAAAAAAAGTGAAGTAACTAATGCTGAAGAAATTCCTAGTTACTTAAAGAAGGAAGATGGAAAGACACATTTATTAGTCACCATTTCTGGTGGGCAATAGAACAAACCTATTTCCTCTATGAAATCAAAAGTTTAGCTTTGATAACTCTGAAGTCTTTTTTGCTTTATTCTATGTCATTGCTGGGTTATGTTTATAAAAACTGGGGCATAGAATCAATATAAATACCCAGAGAATTCTGCCCAACTGAATTTAAGTTTATGAAAACCACTATGATTAAGTGTGATGCATGTGATAACTTTAGGTTCAAATCAACAGTAAGTCAGTACTGCACTGGTAATGGAGGTGTAAGATTTATACTTATTAAATTAAGAAAGATGCCATGACACAATGTCAATCTCACTAGATAAAGCTGGAACTTTTCCTACTAATTCTTCTCACAGTAGGGCCTGAACCAAGCCTAAGCCTTCCTCAATAAAACAAATCTCAGATTCTTCGGTTCTTTCATGGTGAACAAAGTCAAGTTTCCTATATAAATTTAGTTACCCCCATTCTGATGCCTCAAGAGAAAAGACAACAGCATACTTAATTATTTCAATGTCTTTAAATTATCTAAAATTTTACTTATGCATGCAAGGGTATAATGAAAAATATTGGGACTACCTTCATATACTTCAGTGAAGCAAGCATTTTTTGAAATTGTAGATATTTTGTGTCCTGTGAAATTTCAAGTGTGTGAACTTGACACCTGATCAAAAAGTAAGTGAAGTGAACCTGGTTGATTTTTACTGCCTTTATAAATTAAAACAAAAACAAATAATTGTTATTCAAACACAGTTATTCTCCCTTTTTATACAAAATTGTCATACTATATATATATATGTATATATCTAGTGTTATGTGTATCCATATGTAAAGTGAGTATATTGCTAGAGTGATATATATAATATTATATATACACACATACACAAAACATACCATACAATATACATTGTATATATGTATATACACAATATTTTATATACATACATATATATATATATAAATATAATCACTCTAGGAATATACTGACCTTGAGACATTGTAGTTCTGACGGC
Source organism: Gorilla gorilla gorilla (assembly GCF_029281585.2). Classification (NCBI taxonomy): domain Eukaryota; kingdom Metazoa; phylum Chordata; class Mammalia; order Primates; family Hominidae; genus Gorilla; species Gorilla gorilla. The sequence continues at coordinate 35,653,636 of NC_073231.2, forward strand.
TGTGTATTGGCCCTGACCTGTTTCCCTCTTTCATCCACTGTTGTGTTGGGACTAGGTCCTTCTTTAAAGAATGTCTGGGCACAGTGCCCAAAATGGTCTGTGACCCAGAAAGAGGATAAACTACCTGGGCCACAGAGAGCTCAACCCTATGACCTTGGCCACTTTACTCTGGTGTTCTAATCATCTCAGCTAAGAAAGTTGATATGAATTTATCAACCATACAATATTTTGTCTTCAGTTCTTTAAATTACTTATTGCTCTTTTAACAATTTTATCTTTTTTTTAAATTACCAAGTCCAGAATATAAAATGAACACTCAGTAAAAATTTTTGGAAATCTCAATTATACTCAGAAAAGAAAGAAATATGTGTAGCAATCTAGAGGTCCTTTCAGAGTATCTGTATTATTCTAATAGCTTTTTTTCGATTCTTACATTCTAAGCTTTTATGTTAGAAATTTGCCAAAGCTGAGAATAAAGTTTGGGCTATAACTATTCAAGTTAATTTAATGTGTGGCATTCATTATTGACAGACATTGTACATCCATGTATTGAAACACTGAAAGCCCTTGAGAGAGCTTTCACCTGCGATAACTTTAAATGCTTCGGAAATGAGGTCATTTTTACTTACAATTCAAGAATTTCCAGTTGATACCATTACTGAGTAGCAGTAATAATGGAGAAGACAATGAAAGAACAGAGTAAGAAAGTGTGCATTACGTTATATGACCATTCTAATCATATCCCCAAATTTTAAAGTAGCATAAATTAGTGACAAAGATTTATTATATGACATGAAGTCTTAACTTTCATAGATTCAGCCAGTATGTCCTGGACTTGGTTCAAATTATTCCCTTCTGTCCATGTATTTCTGATGTTGATGTTAAAAAAAAATATTCACTGAGTTACTGCTGAGATTAATGGCTACAAATCTGTGGAAAAACAATTTGTTCCTCTAACTGATGTGAAATTGATTTAAGGAATAAAGACACTTAGCAGCAGAGACAACCCTTGATGGGGGAGGAAACAGAATATAGAGAGACAAGTTTTAATTCTGAATGTGTTATCAGCTATGAGTCTTCATTTCTTAAAATGATAAAATAATCTGGAAGCTTTAAATTGAATAGAAACTATTACATTGTGTATATGCTGCACATTTTGTTTATTCATCTGTTGATGAACACTGAGTTGATTCCATATCTTGGGCCATTGTGAACAGTGCTGCAGTAAACATAGGAATACAGATATCTCTGGACATATGATTTCATTTCTTTTGGGTATATAACCAGTACTCAGTAATGAAACTGCTGGATCACATGGTAGTTTTATTTTTAGATTTTGTTTTCTTTCTTTCTTTTTTTTTTTTAATAGAGATAGGGTCTCACTATGTTGCCCAGGCTTCCCTTGAACTCCTGGCCTCAAGCTATCCTCCTGCCTCAGCCTCCTGAAATGCTGGGATTACAGGTCTGAGCCATCTTGCCCCATCTTATTTTTAGTCTCGAAAGGAATCTTCATACTGTTTTCCATTGTGGCTGTACTAGTTTGCATTCCCACTTCCCTTTCTCCAAATGCTCCCCAGCATTTATTACCTTTTGTCTTTTTAATAATACCCATTTTAACTGGGTGAGATAATATCTCATTGTGATTTTCATTTGAATTTCCCTGATGATAAGTGATGCTGACAATTTTTTCATATATCTGCTATCCATTTGTATGTCTCTTTTTGAGAGATGTCTATTCAGATCTTTTGTTCATTATTAATCACATTGTTTTCTTTGCTATTGAGTTGTTTGAGTTCTACATATAATTTAGATATGAACCCCTTATTAAATGTATAGTTTGCAAATATTCTCCATCATTCTGTAGATTTTCTCTTCACTCTGTTGATTGTTTCCTTTGCTGTGCAGAAGCTTCTTGGTTTGATGAAATCCTATTTTTCTACTTTTGCTTTCGATGCCTATGCTTTTGAGTTCTTGTTCAAAAAATCTTTGCTCAGACCAATGCCATAAGGCATTTCCCTTATTTTTCTTCTAGTCTTTTTATAGTACATAAGTCTTTAATACATTTTGAGTTAATTTTTTATACAGTGAGGGATAGAGGTCTAGTTGCAGTCTTCTAAATGTACATATTCAGCTTTTCCAGCACCCTTTGTTGAAGAGGTTGTCTTTTCCCCACTACATGTTCTTGACATTTTTGTCAAAAATCAGTTGGCTGTAAGTATACAGATTTATTTCTGGGTTATCTTTTCTATTTGTCTATGTGTCTATTTTTATGACAGTACCATGCTGTTTGGATTACTGTAGTTTTGTAGTATATTTTGAAGTCAGGTAGTGTAATGACTCTAGTTTGTTCTTTTTGCCTACGATTGCTTTGGCTATTTGGGTTTTTTGTGGTTCCATACACATTTTTTAAGATGGGTTTTTTTCTATTTCAACACAGTATGTCACTGGAATATTATTTAGCCATAAAAAAGATTGGAATCCTATCATTTGTGGCAACATGCATGAACCTGGAGGACACTACATTAAGTGAAGTGAGCTAGGACAGAAAGACAAATATGATATCGTTTATATAAAGAATCTAAAAATGCTGGTCTCATTGAAGTAGAGAGTAGAATTGTGGCTACCAAAGATTGGAGAGTGGAAAGGGGCTGGGGTATAATGAGAGATTGATTAACTGTATATATGGTCACAGTTATACAGGAGGAGTAAGTTCTGGTGTGTTGACTATAGTTAACAATATTGCATGATATATTTCAAAATAGGTGGAAGAGAGAATTTTGAATGTTCTCCCCACAAAGAGATGATGAAAATGCTAAATACCCTGATGTGATAATTATCCAATATATATGTATCAAAACATCTCACTGTAACCCATAAATATGTACAATTTTTATGTCAATTTTTAAAAAGTATAATAAATAAAATAAGCCATGAATTAACTAGAAACTAGTATCATTGCTTAATAATTAGTACAACAATAGGGCTTGTGGGAAAATTATAATATGGATTTCATGGCACTTTCAAAGTATGGCTTAAACATTGTTAAATTGCCCAGCATATAAGTATTTTTAGATTCCTTTTCATACTTCTCATCAAATAAGGAAATTAGGGTTGTCAGTAGAAAAAGTAACTCCAAAACCTGAGAACAAAAAGGACTTGGCAGGTGATATCATGCATACACATCTGTGAATATAAAAAGGCAAGAGATAGTTCACCAACAGCCTATATCATAGTAACATATTTGGGGCAAATGACTAAAATTTCTAGTTGCTACAACAGGTACATAAATAAGGCAATCCGTTCTGTTTATCCTTCAACGTCTATTAATTGAGGGCTTCCTAGGCCAGACCATGCTGGGGATATAGAATGAAAATAGTGACCTGATCTCTGTCTTTGGGGGTTATAGCCAAATGACTAGATAAATTATCAATTACATACAGAATACATACAGGTTACAGAGGAATCCATAACAAAGATAAACTCTACCAGCCACCAGCAGCTTAGAGAAATGTATCAGAAGGAAGTGATTATCTAAGCTGGCACCTGAAGGATGAGTAGGAATTAGCTCAGAAAAGAGGAGAGGAGAGTGTTCTAAATGGAAACAACGTAATGTATGAATGATGGAAAGAGTGCTTCAGAGAACAGAAAGAATTTTCAGTATCATATACTAATCTGAAATATGCAAGGTGAGATGTCAACAAATGAACCTTCAAAGTAAGATAATACCAGGTCAAGAAATGCCTTGCTTTTTAAAAGTCATAAAATTAGACGTTTATTTTCTTTTCTTTCTTTTTCTTTTTTTTTTAAACAGAGTCTCACTCTGTCACCCAGACTAGAGTGCAGTGGTGCGATCTTGGCTCACTGCAACCTCTGCCTCTTGAGCTCAAGTGATTCTCCTGCCTCAGCCTCCTTCACAGCTGGGATTACAGGCATGCACCACCATGCCCAGCTAATTTTCTGTATTTTTAGTAGAGATGAGGTTTCACCATGTTGGCCAGTCTGGTTTTGGACTCCTGACCTCAGGTGATCTGCCCACGTAGGCCTCCCAAAGTGCTGGGATTACAGGCATGAGCCACCGCGCCCGGCCAGAGAATGTTTCTTAACATACAATTTTATGCAATAATTAAAAAATCTGTCTTTACTATAACAACTAAGAAATAGAGTTTGTATGAGTAAATAATATTAAGGCTTTCAGTAAATAATAATGAAACTGATCCAGAATACCTACAAGGAGCAACTAATAAAACCTTAAGTTGATAACACATACTTATCAACTGAAATGACCTCTAGATATACTGTTTTCCAGGAAATTTGGCAGTTTATGTTTATTTCAATTGGGACAAGTAATGGAATATATGCTTCCATTCAATACATAGAACAAAATCTTAACAATTTGGTAATAATCTGATTGAAGATCCCTAGTATTTTGCTTTTCTAGACAGAAGATAATAAAATTTCCCAAGACATAACAACCAAAAGAATTCTATTATTTTCAATTATGACAAATACCCATAGGGGAGTTTATAATTTTTAATTTTTCTTAAGTCATACCACTTTATAATAGTCATAAAAAACTCAATAATGACTAAAAGCCATAAATAGCTTCATAAAAATACCTTAAACTAGTTTTATTACCACATAAATATGGCAATGGTAGTTATTTGTTATGAGGCTACATGAAACTGCACGGTTATTAAGTACATAAAAGGCTACAGCAAGGTATAAAAAATGCCCATTAGGAAGTCTCCTAGGGTAAAGAATTGTGTGATGATAGTCATATTCCAAATGTCAATCTATACCAGTGATTGGAATGTTAGTTACAAAGAATAATGAAATAATATTACCATTGTAGTACATCTTATGCAATTCCAGATTTAATTATCCTGGACCCAAAATGAAATTATCATAACTGATGTGATTACACTGAATTACAATATTTAAAACATGTATTTTTAAAATGAATATTAAAACAGACATTCCTTACACCTTGCAGCCTATTCCTAAGTTAATATTGGTAAATATTAACAATGTGGGCAACTTACTGAGAATTCCAGGCCCAATGCCACATTATCCTTTAATATTCATATAAGCAAGGCAAGACTGTTAATTTGGCTTGAAGTATAGGGTAAATTACTACAACTGTTGATTAATTGCTGCCAGTAGTAATCTAAGAGAAATAGTATTATCAAAGGCTAGTATCTTCCCCAAACAAATGACTATGTTAGATGGCTGTTTATACAGTACAAAAAATATAGCATCTTTAACCTGATAAACAACTGTTTCTAATATATAAGAAATGGTTAACTTAATATGGTTCTAATTTCCAGGGACCCATTTTCAGAGACCAAAAAGAGAATCGTAGTAACAAACACATCTATGATCTTTTTTTGAGACGGAGTCCCGCTCTGTCGCCCAGGTTGGAGTGCAGTGGCGTGATCTCGGCCCACTGCAACCTCTGCCTCCTGGGTTCAAGCAATTCTCCTGTCTCAGCCTCCTGAGTAGCTGAGATTACAGGTGTGTGCCATCATGCATGGCTAATTTTTGTATTTTTAGTAGAGACAGGGTTTTACCATGTTGGTCAAGCTGGTCTCAAACTTCTGATCTCGTGATCTGCCCGCCTTGGCCTCCCAAAGCATATCTATGATCTTTATGCTACAATTTCTTGTATTTTGTTCCTGTGCTTTGTTATTAACTTTTTTCCTAGATACTCAAGTTTCAAAGCATATTTTTAAAGTAGAATTTTTAATGATTTGTTTTTATTTCAAAATCAAATAAATTTTTATGTCCATTCAAATAGAATTTTCTCAAACTCTAGCTTGGGTTCTTGAAAACTGGGATGGTGAAAAATACGCAAAATATTTCTGTCTGGATAGTGAATAAGCAAACAAATTCTAGAAAGCTTCATGGAGTATTACTGGTACAGCTTCTTTAGGAGAGCTTGGACCCATTTATCAAAATTGAGTGTATCATCTATGTTACAAGTGATCATTAGAAAATGACTAGCTTCATATAAATAGCTCTGGAGGACAGTTCAGTGCTGAGAAAAATTTTATGACCACTTATACAATGCAAGTGACCATTTATCTCTTGCTACCTTATGAAGGCCAAGCATGTGACCAAGTAAATGAATTTTTCCTCATACCTCAATTAAAAGTAAACCTTTTCTGATTTTTGTCTAAGTTTATTTTTATGTAATTGTGAGCCAACCTCTCACTAATTATTGAGACTATAAATTAAATAAAAATTAAATATTCCATGTAGTATGTATGCATTTACAGGTGTCTTAAAACAAACGTGAGTTGGAAGACACTGTTAAGTGTGGGAAGAAAAAAGGTATGAAATAGACTTATCTACATGAACCCAGCAGAGGTGACTTCAAAGTCAACATTCCCATTGCCTGTGGAGCCTATTAAGAAGACAAACACTAGCAATTTGAAGAACAATGTGTGTTTATTTAAGGAAATACATTCAGCTGTTCCTCTAAGGCAGTTTCAGGTTTACTAGGGGTCAAAAGAATCGTATAATATGAAATATAACATTTTCCAGTGATAGGTAGCCCAAGGCATGGAACATTGCAAAAATATATGCCACATACTCTATAAGGAGTCTAAGGAAATAAATGTGGACGTAATTTTTATTTTAAATACAAATGAAGTTCTAGAGATAATATGTCAATAATAAGAGACCATTAATACTTTGAGTCAATATTTACACATAATGTTTTCCTATATAACTAAAGGTGTCAGAAATTCCATTGTTAGAATAAGAGTGTAATTCAGTAAATAGTGCTAAGAAAATCAATAACTAGAAAAAGGAAAATGAATCAAAAGGTTATGCCAAACAACTTAGCTGTTCTAGATCAAGAAGTGTGTAATGATTCACAATGAATTACTAAAATCACTGCAGAGAACTTCACTTATTCTAAGTTCTGGAAACCTTTCATTCCTTTGCAGAAAAGATAGCATATGAGACAAATACATTCATTTGCAGATATTTTGTTTGCCTATATTTATGTAAAACTTTCCTCAAGATATTTTTTCTGTTTCTATATGATTTAAAGGGTAGGGATATTGGTAAAACTTATATTTTGCTTTTTAAAGTTAATTTATTAGATTCCTTAGGAGATATATAAGGTTGCTTTTTAACTCCACTCAATGTTCATATTTTAATTTAATTTTGGGTGTCCAATTTCCTAGAGATTAGAAATAAAATCATAAATAACATTTTGAAATTATAATAAAAATGAAGTATCACAAATTACTTCATTATTATATTACATGTTTGATTATTGCTCTCTTATGTAAATTACATTAGTCATCTATAACAAAATGCTTAAAACAGTGCCTGACATATGGTAAACATTCAATATATTTGTCAATTTTATTATCATTACCCAATTCATTTAGAACTACTCAATTTTCCATTTGGATGAAAACAAAGTTTTAATGATAAAATATGTAAAATTAGAATTCAAATGCTTATAATAAACATTGTAAGTTTAGTTGAAGGTAGATACTTTCTAGAAAAGCTCTGATATGTCACTTGCAAAAATAAAGTCATCTAGTTAATCTATGTTGATGACACTGAACATACTTTCATTTTTTTTGTAGGAAGTTTAACCTTATATATCCTAAAGAACAACAATGCATATATTCCCTAATGTAATTAGATATTTTTAGTGTATTACATAATCACACTTGGTTAACTGTAACAGCCCTATGCTTTTAATGCCAACTTGTGCTGGCATAATGGCTTATTATACCCACCTCTCCCCTTTTCTTGCCCACTTATGCAATTGCTGGTATTTATTAGATTTAACCATTGACTTACAAAACTGGTGATTTCATATTGCTCAAGCAAAAAGATTTCCCAAAACACATAATTATGACAGATCATAGTTTTTAAGAAAGTTGCTTTCTGATGTTTCAAAGATGGCATATGTTAGAGCATAGAAAACACTACTTCCTACACTGCATTGATGCTTATGAATGGTTATCTTTTCTTTAGTCATGTCAAACTGCTTGCATTCATGACAGTATTTTATTTTAGTTTAGTTTATTGATTAATAAAAATTATATATATATAATGTTTTCATATATGTACATATTGCGGAGTGGCTAAGTCAACTTAATGAATGAAACATATCCATTACCATGTCTTTTTGTGAAAACATTTAAAATCTACTCCCTTAGCAATGTTCAAGCATATGATATATTGTTATGACTGTAGTCACCATGTTGCACAATAGATCTCCTGAACGTATTGCTTTTATAACTAAAATCTTGTATCTGTTGACAAACATGTTTCCATTGCCCTATTAATGACTTCCACTATTTTAGATTCCAAATATTAGTGAGATGACACAGTATTTATCTTTCTGTACCTGGCTTATTCATTTAGCATAATGTCCTCTAGGTTTATCCATCTTGCCATAAGTGACAGGATTTCCTTCTTTTTAGAGATTGAATAGTATTCCATTGGGGTTTGTGTGTGTGTGAGTATGTGTGTGTGTGTTGTATCTAACTATATGAGATATATATATCTCATATAATCATATTTTTAATCCATTCATCTGTGGATGGACATTTACATATGATATATATGATATATGAAACATGTATATGTCTGATATGATATTTATATATTATATGAGATATATATATATCATATATTTTATCCTATCTGTGGATGGACATTTATGTTGATTCCAATCTTGACTTTTGTGAGTAATTCTGCCATAAAAATGGAAGTAGAGATATCTCTTTGAGATAATTAATTTTATTTTCTTTGAATATATTCCCAGAAATGAAATTGCTGGATCATTTGGTAGTTCTATTTTTATGTTATGAGGAAACTTCACACTGTTTTCCATAATGGTTGTACTAATATACATTCCTACCAACAGTGTAAAATAATTCCCTTTATGTACTCACTGACACTTGTTGTCGTGTCACTTTTGTAACAATTCTTCTAACAGGTGTGATGTGATATATCCTTGTGGTTTTAATTTTTAATTTGTATTTCCCTGATGATTAGTGATTTTGAACTTTTTTCATATGTATGTTGATTATTTGTATGTCTTCTTTTGAGATATGACTTTTTCACATTCTTTGTCCATTTTTCAATCAAGTTATTAATTTTATTGCTATAGAGCTGTTTGAGTTATGGTTAATATTAAAAATATATGAAGAGTTTAATATTGAAAATATGTTAATCAGAATAGAAAGTCCAGCCATAAATGTAAGCATTTTTAGTCAACTGATCTACCAAAGTGCCAAGAACATACAATAGGGAAAATATAGTCTCTTCAATAAATGGTGTTGGAAAACTGGATATCCATACAAACAAGAAAGAAATTTGATCTATTTCACCCCATATACAAAAATACAATGAATTAAAGAATTAAATATGAGACCTACAACTATGAAACTACTAGAAGAAAACATAGAAGAAAAGCTTCTTGACATTAGTTTGAGCCAAAACTTTTTGGATATGTCCCCAAAAGTACAGGTAATACAAGCAAAAACAGATAGAATTGCATCAAACTAAAAAGATTTTGCACAGCAAAGAAAAATAATCAACAGAGTGAAGAGACAACCATGGAATGGAAGAAAATGTTTGCAAACCACATGACAGTATGTTAAAATGATAGACTAATATCTTCATTTAACACCAATCTTATTTTCCTAAGTGTCTTGTTGTTTCACATGTATAATTCTTTTATCAACAAATACAAATTAACATTATTTTTTAACTGTAACATTTTTTGAAGTGATAAAGTATACTCTGCAGAGAACAATTACCTAAACACCTGGGGACAGAGTCAATGCCACGGTTTTTATGCAAGTGTAGATATAAATGCAGCACAGATTCTTAGAAGAGAAATTAAAAGAGCAGGTGACATATGATAGTCAAGTTGTTTTCTGAAAGTACAGAAGAGAAATGGACAAATGCTCACCCGGTACAAAAGTGACCTTTGAGTGTGTGGGGCATTGTTAAACAGAAAAATACATGAATATCATCAGATTTTTTTTGAGAGAGACAGAGAGAGAGAAAGAGAGAGAGATAATATATTTCTGCAGGCAGAACCAGTCACAGGCTGGAGCCTGTGAAAGCCTGTGATTAAGGATATGAGGCAGACCAATATGCATTTCCATTTAAGGTCAATCTGTATCAGGGGTGTTATCAGTCAGCCTTTGTACGTCTCTGCTCCCAAACTGGCATCTATAGTCCCATTGTGCATGCTCATTCAGACTGCACTGATTCTATCCATGCACATGTGATTCCATGGAGGAATCTATAAAATTGCAATTTCTCAATTTCTACCAGTTATAGAATTCACATTAGAACTTGAGAATAAAAAGGGCTGAAGACATTGCAGATATCATACCAGAATTCCCTATAAGCATCAATAATAGAGAAATCAAAGATTGAATTTAATAGTGTCCTCTAGAGAGCCTTTACCAATGAAGCTTAAAAATAGTTTGTTTTTTCTGGTATAAACTTAAAAAAAGTTTTAAAACCTAGATCACATTTTCAACTCGTTAGGTAACAAAAAAGATCAACACTTAAGATATGAAGTAATTTGGGAATTAATAACAAATTATTTCTTTTGTCTTCACAGTTACAAAGAAATCATGGCATCATAATATTTGTTTTAAATAATCCATTTTTATATTGCTATTTAATTTGTGATCAATTTCAATAAGTACCTTTAAACAGACTTCTATAAAACACAACACATTAATAAATATGTGACCACTAAGACAAGCATATTCTAAAAATTACAAAATATCAAACCTATTATCACTGTTGATCACTGAGAGACCAATTTTACACATCAATTGAGACTGCCAACAGCCTTGTTTTTCCCCTCAATGCCTTAAAAAGCCTTAGAACAATTCTATCAAAATGTAAATTTACTTTTTCTCATAGGAAGATTTTTAAAGAGAGGTAGACTTAATTTTAATTCTTGTAATAAAGAATACAAGGATATTTATAAGAAGATAAGTCAGAAAATATTCCTGGTCAAACAATATCTTTTGGACTTCTGGATGACCAAAATTTGATTGTCTTCCAGTCAATGACTGCATGCCTTGCCATGTATGGAGAGTAGTTATTTTAAAAATACTTTTAAAAATTGTTTGAGATTTATAATTTAGGATAAAATATTAGGCTGACTTAATCAAAAAGATGCTAAAACAATAATTTTTAAAAATCACCTGAACTTTTCATTAACGAATGCAAAAATAAAAAAATTGTCATTTAAAAATTATTGCACAAGTCACTTAGAAATATGGATAGTGATTTCTAAAAGTTACTATATACATATTATGTCTTAATTCAGTTATAAATGAAATGTACTTTTCAGTTAAAATCTGTTGTCTGTCCTACTCTATCTATGCAATGTTCCTCATGCTTTTTTGACCTCATCTTTAGTCACTGTACTTATTGGACTCCTTCTTGGTCCTTCAATTATCCCAATGTTCCTCAGGGACTTTGCATATGCTATTTCTACTTGTAACTATCCAGAGAGAAACTGAACCAATTTCCTCACTTCTTTAGGGTGTCTGATCAAATGTCCCCTTAGTAAGTGGCTTTTCCTGACTTCCCCATAGAAAATAGAAATTCCTCACTCCACATTCTAAAACTCCATTTCTCCCTTACTTGCTTTATTTTTCTCCATAGCACTTAGCATTACATAGCATATTACATATTTATTTGTGTGTCATCTTATCTTCAATAAAATGTTGTTTTGCTCATTGCTATAGCCCTACCATTAGAGCAGTCTCTGGAAAGTAGTAGGTGGTCAAAAATATATATTTAAGTCGATAAACTTCATTAGACAGCCATGGATTTTGATGGGCAAAGCATCATATTATGCACTGAGAATGTATCAAACAAGAATAAAGAATACCTTATACGAAAGAAACTTAGAGATTAGTGGTGTAAATAGATAATTTTCTATATATAAGATAGAATATAGAAATTTTAAGAAAAATTATAATATATGAACTGAGGCCGAGTGCAGTGGCTCACAACTGTAATCCCAGCACTTTGGGAGGCCAAGGCAGGCAGATCACCTGAGGTCAGGAGTTCAAGACCAGCCTGGGCAACATGGTGAAACCCCATCTCTACTAAAAATACAAAAATGAGCCAGGCATGGTGGTGGGCACCTGTAATCCCAGCTACTCAGGAGGCTGCGGAAGGAGAATCGCTTGAACCCGGAGGCAGAGTTTGCAATGCAGTGAGCTGAGATTGTACCGCTGCACTCCAGCTTGGTGACAGAGTGAGGCTCTGTCTCAAAAACAAAAACAAAAACAAACAAACAAAATATATGAACTGAAAAGAGAGAAGGGAAAGAGCAATTTGACTTAGAAACTGGAGAGGCATTTAGGAAGGATGTGGCATGCGAGTGAAACCCTCAACAGAGAGGTGTGAAGGTGCACACCTCTTCAACAGAGAGCTGTGAAGGCCGTCTATCAACAAGAAGATAAATAGGCAAAGGCATAGAGATAAGAGAATATAGTGAATTTCAAGGACAATTTGTAGCTTTTTTGTTTATTTGTTTATTTTTTTGAGATGGAGTCTAGCTCTGTCACTCATGCTAGAGTGCAGTGGTGCAATCTTGGCTCACTGCAACCCCCACCTCTTGGGTTCAAGCGATTATTGTGCCTCAGCCTCCCATGTAGCTGGGATTATAGGTGTCTGCCACCACACCCAGCTAATTTTGGTATTTTTAGTAGAGATGGGGTTTCACCATGATGCCCAGGCTGGTCTTGAACTCCTGAACTCAAGTAATCCTCCCGCCTTGGCCTCCCAAATTGCTGGGATTACAGGCATGAGACACTGCGCCTGGCTGACAATTGGTAGCTTGATAAAGGCTAGAATATAGGTGGTACCAGGAAGAGAAGAAAGTAGTGGGCAGATGACAATCATGTAAATTTCTACATTATAAGGTCTTGCTTGTACTCACTTTCTAGTTCAGTGATTCTCAACCTTCGGGAGTATGAAGTTTTTTTTTTTTTAAAAAAAAAGAATACTGAAACATAATGAGGGCTGCATGTACTATAGTTTTTTTTTTTAAAGTAAAATATATGGTATAAAAAGCTATTACAAATGCAGTACACCACCTTTTAAATATATTTGTTTTTATTAAACATATTTTAGAACTTTAAAAGCATATATGTGTATATGTTTATGTATATATACACGTGTATGTCCATATACACGTTTTTCTTCATTATACATGATTCATATTTATGTAAATATTAATATGTAGTAACCTTGTAGTAACTCCATGGGCACCCAAGGATCTGAAGCACACAAGCCCAGAGCCACCATTATCTAGTCAATGAGAAACCATTAATGTCTTTGAGTAGGGGAATGACCTGATGAGGGTTGTGTTATGGAGGCAATGAGGGTTAGAGATGGAAGGTACCCTACAGAACACTTTCTCAGTGCAATCTACTAAACTTACAGAAGAGATTGCAACCCACAGAAATAATAGATAATTGGCCAAGACTATAAGCAGAGGGCTATGATGACTAGTATTTAGATTTCTGAAGTGATCTCAAGTATTTCCATGATAATATGGATAAGGTCGATAAGCTCACCCAAAGATATTATTAGGAATAAAAAATACATGATCTGTTCCAATTCAGTAAAATAAGATGAAATGTTACACATCTGAAACTCGATTCACACTGTTTTCTTTGCCATGGCACAGGTATCGTGCTATTTTCAAAATCCTATGGCTTCTACTCTACTTTTTCCTCTACGTCAGTGTTTTAAAAACATATTCATTTTTTTAAAATGTACCTTCATGTGTCTTTTATAAAACTCCAAAAATGTTTTCTCAAGGTCATGTGGAGTTTCAGCAAGGGAGGTTACAGGTTTTCCTTGTTGTATACAGAAATTTTTGAAAATTTAAACATAAACTTCACAGTTAAATAAATATTGTTATTATATATGTATAAAAACTTAGTATTTAAACGGACTCAAAAGTTAAACATTAATTCCCAAATCAATCTGATTTGTAAAAAAACAGGTTTACATGTATTAGAATTCCTTAAATTGGTCTGTACCTGTTTGGCTCTGGCAATATCAGCATCTGATATATGCAAACATTTTTTAATACCACTCAAAATATTCTGTATCCAATTGAAAGTATTTAATGCAGTTTTGCACAAGTAAGATCTGCTATTTGAGTGAACACTAAGCTGTTCCTTTTACCTAGCAATTGTTCTATCAGAAGCAAGGCAATGGGCACTCTTCCCTCCCTCTCCTCCTCTTGTATAGTGAATTATAAATAACTAATCTCAATATGAGTGGAGAATGAATTTCAAAGCCCCACATGAATCTTCAAAGGTTTAGTATGATTTGTACTTTAAAATCTCTCTCATAAGTATTTTTGTTCTCCCCTTTTTCCTCAAACTCCTGACATAGCCACATGCACCTTTACTATTCCTTTTGTCAGATCCTCTGAAAGGAAACACTTATTTTTACTAAAAGATACCATATTAAATATTTGGATAATGAGAAAAATTAGAAAGTTGATTTATGTACTATCTCATTTTTAAGAAAATTGTAAGAATACTTTCCTTCTTTCCTACAGTGAGGTTTTCTTGAATGTGCAATTATTGCCTTAATTGGATTACAATTGCCTCTAGGTGAGTTTATGCATTTTATATGATCGAAAACACACGCATAAAAGATATGACTGAAAATGGAAATGCCCTGGATTTTGGAGATGGAAAAATTCCAGTTTTTCTGTTTACCCACTGGATGGCAAACCATTGTATTACATTCTACTTTTGCAAATATTGTTAGTTTAAGAAATTCATTTAAGGATTCTATTTGCTTTTATTGCTAAGCTTTCTATATACTTTAACTTTATTATGTTCCTGCTCTCTGATATTTTATATTATTAGAATATAGAAACAATGCAACATAAAATAGTTGATACAATTAAACTTAAGTAACACATTAGATTTTTTTAACTGAACCATTCCAGTACACCCTACTGTGTTTATGCCTGTATAATTATACATCTTCTGACTTGTCTCATGTAATTCACAATTTCTTCCTGCTGCTTAATCGCAGACTTCAGTGAGCACATTTTAAGGAGAGACACTCAGTATAATTTTTCTGTGAATCTCTTATTTTCCATGTGCATTAAGGCATTGATAATCCACAAGGAAAAAAAATGAGGGATACATAAAAGATACAGGAGTAAAGGCACAAGATGGTTTGCAAATCTATGCATAATTTAGATTCATTCTTGTAAGAGGAAATCACAAGAAAATTAATCAGCAATATATGTGTAGACTTCACACCAATCATCTTTACCTGAAAAAAGTAGCAGTTATCATATATTGTTTCTTTATCACAAGAAAGAACTGGCATCAAAAGGCAATCAAGCTTGCAGAATCAAACTGGCAGCCTAGCCCTCAGAGCTTTCTGTGGTGCATGAAACTTCTTTGAACAGGAGAAATGTTAGTTTTCAGATCTTAGGTGAAAACAGACCAAAGAATAAATTATCACACTAAAAATTATCTTTCTATGATTTATTGGCTTTTGGATAGGATAATTGTGACTGATAGACTTTGATTTTCAAAATATTTGATAACATTTAAAGACATCAAAAGAAATAATGAAAAAGTACAGACTTTGAGTACAGAGTAAGTTGCCGTTACCTGTCTATGACGATAAATAGAGACAGTGACAGACCATTTTGGGCTAAATATGGTATTATTTACTTTAGACAATAGAAAAGATAAAGTGATAAAGAGTTAAACTTACTAGAGAGAGGTGATTGTAAAGCTTTTCTTGAGAGGCATATTGCTTTACCGTAAAATAGTGTTAAAACAATCTTTTGATTTTTAGCAAGATCCTGATAGCTTTCAGTTCCATAATAATCTTTGTTCTGGACTTTACGCCAGGGTAATTGTGCTGCTCCTTTTCAGCCAGAATCAGTTCCTTTAGGGAAGACTGCAGATGACTCCTTTTAACCCTTTGAAATGGTGCCTGTAGGGCATTATGTCACTAGCATGCTCTGGACCAAGAAGTTTGGCAATGAATATCCTGTTAAATATTTAGCTTGTCATTCACAATTAACTCTCTCCCCTCCATTCTGAACTGCTTTCTACTCCCTAAGAGTTGTAACTGAAATTGGATGAATAAAGAGAAGTTTTAGGCTAGCTTCCCAAACCTTTCAATAGACTTCCAGGAAAGAAAATCTATCACTCCTAGAAAAGCAAAAAAGAGAACTGTCCAGTGATCATGCCTGAATGAAGGATGCTGAGCTAGACTGAAATTGCATTTGATCTGTTTCTCTGTTGATTTTGTAAACCTTTCCAAGGGTTTCCATAGTAACAAGCGAATTATCCCCTCTGCCCTCAACATCTTTCATGCATGTTACAGGAATAAAGATAAAGGTTAGGGTGAGAAAAGCTACAGTATCTTTTCTACTACCAGGATGTATCTGAAGAAGTCATGATTAGTCTTTTAAGAAATCAAGTATGTTTTCCCTACCCCAGTGATATGAAAAAGTTGGGTGAGATTTTACTTACATCTCTGATGTCTGCGTTTGCTCCTGTACATGGTCATTTTGAAAAAAATTAGACTTTCTAAGAAGTAATTGATTTGACCACGGAGACAAAGAGACGGGTTGTGCTCCTGCTTTGCAGTAAGACTGTTGCTCACTGACAGAAGGTAACCAGCAATCACACAGTGAAAGCCAGGGTAATACCATTCTCATAAAATTACAGGGGAGATGCTACAGCCTGTAACTACTCTGTCTAATGTAAATCTTCTAGGGAAAATTGTATTTCCTTCACCTCCCCCCAACCTATAGCAGTTAAGTTCTCTAATGAAATCTGTACTACTAAACTGCTGTCCATGAGGCAATGTTGGATTAAGAATAGATTCATATATTTAGCAAGAATCGCAAAACTGAAAATCTAAATATAAAAACCTTGTTTAGTAT